>NC_139764.1:14640268-15150268 GCF_965231275.1 Zosterops lateralis
TGTTGCTCGGACTTTTGCCCTTGCTGGCGGCAGCCTGAAAGAGAGACGTTTGAATCCAGGACCCCTCCAGCTTCCATTTATTATGTGGAAGGTTCAGTTTGGGCCACCAAAGGTGGTGTCTGTTCTCAACCTTTGATTGCATTTACAGCCTGGCCTTTAAGTGTGTCTGCTCACAGGTTCTTTCCACTTACCCCTTAAAAATGCAACCTGAGTTCAGTACCCACGCTCTCTCCCCCTTTAGAGTTTAGTGGAAAAAACCACCACAAAACCAAACAAGAATTAAAAATATGAAAGCTGTAAGTGCCCTGAAGTCGACACCCCCTCAAAGAAACAAAAATAAAACTTGGCCTTTGAGCCAGCATTTTGTATAAACCAACTTGTAGCACAACACTTCAAAAAAAATAGTGTTTCTACACCTCCTGAAAAGCATTGTCACCTTTATCTTCCTCAGCTCTCTCTACTCTTCAACATACCCATGCTAAGTCATTTTGGCTTTAAACCCTACTGCGTTTTTCCAAATCTACCAATTTTTTGACCATTAAAGACAGTAACCACGATTTAAGGTTTTCTGGAGCAGCTTCTGCATCTCCCCCTTATCTCCAGGTCCAGCCACAGTCACCTTCACTCTTTGGCAGCCTGTGAACCCACGGGTGGCTGCAGCAATGCATCTGGGACAAGGGACAAAAGAAAGTCCAGCCTCTTAGAGAGGCTTAAACCTTCTGCCTCTTGTCTTACTCATCCCAATGAGGCTCAGTAGGCAAGGCTAACCCAGCTGTGCATGTGCAGTTGTGGTGCTGCAGCAGCTTGTCTGTGCAGGGTTAGAGGAACTGTAGCTGGCCTGCCCTAGTGGGGTGCAGAGAATTTTTGGGTCATCAGGGCTACACTCACACCTCTCCTGATATCTGTCCCTGCCTGTACTGACTCCTGACTGGCAACCTCAGTCAGCATCAGGATGCCTCACTTAGTGCCCAGGCAGCAACCAGATGATTAAGGGAACTTTGTCTCTGCTCAATGTCCACACCACATTTGATCCCTGCTTCCTCACCATGATCCATTTTCCCTGCTGAATCCTGCATGTGATTAGTGAGAGCAAGAGGGGGCAGGTGGTGGAGGGCATCAGACAGAGCCAAGGCCACCGGTGTCATCCTGCCCTGCATTAAATCACCTCCAAGAAGCTGGAGAGCCACAGCATGGAGGATGCCCTGCCAAGGTGTTTTGTGCAGAATCCCTGAGAGCAGAATCCCTGCTTGCTCCCACATTTCAGCCTGAAGGCATTAACTCATCTTTTCCTGGAGTGTGCCCTGTCCCATGGTGGAGGCCTGTGGCTGCTGGCAGTCTGAGCCCACACACCACCTTGGTCTCCCTCTTGCACCATCTTTGTTTTCTACTCAGAGCTACAGAGGGAAACCTACAGCAAAACAGCAACCACCCAAAGCAGAGCTCATCCAATAGATGTGACAAGGACACGGTGCTATTTTCCAACACAGACCTTTAAAATAGGTGGGGCAGACATTAGTCATGGTACTCTGTGTAGGTTTCTGCACAGTTCCCTAGGATGGCCATGCAGCACCTCCTGCAGCCCCCTGAAGCAGGAGGTGTGGGGAAGATGGGCTGCAGAGGCCAAGGCAGCTGCTGAGGAGGTGGCAGGAGGTGCCCTCCACCCTACCCTTGTCACCTCTTGCTTTGAGCCAAGACAGACTCAGCCAAGAGGCTGCTGGTGCCTCCTGGCCCAGCTCCAGGCTGTCCTTGAATGTCCTGCCCACTGAAGGACAGCCGTGCCTGCTTTGCCAAGGCAGCTGTCATCACTGCAGCCCTCCTTCCTGCCTCCTGCCTGGTTTCCACCAGAGGCTGGCTGTCCTCTTCCCTTCAGGGCACAGCCATGGTTCTGGGTGACTTGCCATCACCACAGGTGGTTGAATGCAAGAAGAAAAAAAAAAAAAAAAAAAAAAAGAAAAAAAGAAAAAAAGAAAAAAAGAAAAAAAAACCCCACAGAAAACATGAAGTGATTTTGTTGTTTGGGTTGTTTTCTGCTGTGCGCAGAAAATCAGGCCTTCCACCTCTGCCTTGTCACAGTCAATATCCTCAGATCTCCACTCCTATTTCAATGCATGATATGGATAGAGAAGGGCATCCTGGGAGAAGACACTGAGCCTTCACAGAGCACAGTCATCCAAATCTGCTATGTGGAGGGCAAGCCTACTGGGAAGATAACACCTGCCTCCTAGTAGCTGAAATTTCCTTCTCCTGAGAGGAGAGGGCACAGTGGGGATCCTCCAAGGGACTCATCAGCTGACCTGTGCCACCAGCACCATGAAAGTCCCTCCTTGCCCAAGCTGTCCTCTAAAGCTCAGTGCATGTTCAGTGCTCCAAGGCTGCACCCAAGAGAGTGGAGAGCAGGGAAGGACAAGAAGGGAACTGCTGCAAAGCAGAGGGATGGGTGCCAGAGGTGCAGTGCCATGGGTGTGTGCTACGAGAGCCAGCGAGCCCCAGTTACTGTGCTGGGATTTCTGCCACACGTGTGAGCAGTCAGCCAGGCTTCAGAGAGTCTCAGCACTTCTCCTCGTGAAACCACAGGCCCTTTGATCCTGGTGACCTACACCTGGTGTATCACCCTGTGAAAAGCTGGCATAGGAGTTAACAGGTTAATCCATCCAGGAATAGCATTGTCTCTTCCATGGGAGCAAACCAGGCTCCTGTTCACAGCTCTGGCTAACTTTCCTTTCTGCCCAGGGATGCTGTGAGAGAAATGCTGGCTCAGCACTGGTTGGACACCTGCTTCTTCTAGGAATTCTTGTTGCAAGTGGCATCTCTGGTTTACATTGACAGCCCCATTTGAAGTAATAACTTCAAAGGACTTCCTATTACTCCAGGTTGGTGTGTCTGCCTATTCAGCTCCCACACCGTGACTTTCTGCTTGTGGTTTCTATCTGGCAATATCTCCTGCTTTGCTGTCTCCTACCACCAGCCTAGTTATTTGATCTCTTCCCTCGCCCTAGGCAAAGCCACAAGGGACATTGTGCAGTTTGTGGTTCACAGCATTTCTTCTACCACCACCCTGCTGCCTGCCATGTTTGCTCTCTCTCTCAGCTCTTTCTATGTCCTGAATGGGACTCAGTGCTGAAGTTCTTGTTCTTGTTCTTGTTGTAGCTATATACAGACAGGCTCACAGTCACTCATTTTAGGGACTGAATATGCCCTCAGCTGTTTTGTTTTCCCTTAGCAGTTCCGCCTAGGTGTGAGGCTCTGTTAACATCTGCTGAGACCCATCTTTCTATAACATCTCACCAGTGTAGATCCAGAGCTCAGACAAGCAGGTAAACTATAAAGGAAGTTGTAGGGGTAATGTTACCTGTAAAAACTAATTTGATGATTTCTCAACTATACAACCACTGATCGGAAAAATAAGCAGTGTTGGTTGCAGCATTCCTCCCAAGTCGCTGTCTAAGAACTGAATTAAATGTATTGAATTACCATCAAAACATTAGGACTTTTCAATATCGGATCTCCAAAAATATTTGCAGAGCTAAGAAGTTAACTTTACCAGAAAGAACCTGAGAATATTGCTACACTGGGAAACACTTTGAGTGGGAATATCAATCCTAATTGCACCTGTTTGTGTGATATAGCTTACGCTAGCTTAGTAAATGATGTAAGCCTAAACCTGCATGAGATGGTTCTGCCAAAAAACAGAATAGTGGATATTTTTTCCAGTTTAGCTGTGTTACTTGAGGGTTACTTTTTTTTTTCTTAATCTATTCTAAATAATACAGCTGGAAAATATACACAGGAGACCAGACAAGATGCAGTCTCATATGAAAGCTTGCGCAGAAGAACTTACTCAAGAATGGACAAATCAATCACGGAGCAAAGCAAATGTGGTCTACCTTTGCAAGACGTCATATATTTAGCACTGTCATCTATTTACTCTTAAGTAGGAGAAGTTTGTCTGTAGACTTGTTATCCTCAACAAAAGATAAGGAATAAAATCAGCATCTTCACTATTGGAAAGAATCATGCATTGTTGAGAGGTAACTTACCTCCCTCTCTTTATGGGTAATCCAAATACCTTGCAGAAAATAGTAGCAATTATCCTAAATAAGACCAAGTCAATTGTTTTTGTTGTGCACAAACAAAAAGATTCATGCCTTTTAGTATCTAGCCCACTATGTAATGTGCCAGGCTGAATTACCCAGAGATACTTTGTTTTGAAAAGAGTGCAGAAATCCTGCAGGTTTAATTGCCAATAAATCAGCATGACCTACACTCCCTGACACTTTTTTTTTCACAATGATCTTTTCAAGCAGAAAATGAAGAGACTGATTTTTACAGTGTGTGCATACTGCCTTTGGAGAGATAAGAGCAGTGACACACAGGCAGGTTCCTCCACTAAAAGCTATCCTAGATAATGAAGGACTCAATCAATGGTGTGTTCTGTTTGCTTTTTCTGCTTATTTTCACCTTGTGTTATGGCACTCTCTTTTTGTTGTGATTAGGAGAGTAGTTGCTTGTTTAACAATTGGCTTTCAACTTGTATTCAGCAGTACTTGAAATTAATTTACTCATGGTTCATTTTTATGCTGATGCTTAAAATTTTAAGACAAATGGCAGTAGTTCAAATTCTGATTTGAGGTTAAATATCTGACTAAGGACTTGGTAGCTTGAAGAGAGCTTGAGTACTTTTAAAAGAAACTATTTTGATTTCAATGAAAAATACTTATTATGGTGCCTCTCAGTGACAAAGTTTTATGGCTTTCCATTATTATTCAAAAGAAAAGGTATGATTTAAAGCCCAATGAAAAGCATGAAAGCTGCCCCCCAATCTTTCTGCACGTTATAAGCTTTACTTCTCATACCAGCTTTTGCTTAGCCTATCTTTAATACAAATATCTTCAAGCATTTACAAGTGCTTAGCTTCAAAACACCAACTGAGGCAGCTGGTTATTATAATCTCCTTTAATACAGATGAGTTCATACAGGGGGAGGCTGGGAGGGGAACAGCATCTCATCATTCTGCGGTGGGTGGGCTGAGGTTCAGCATCTCTGCAATAATCCCCAGAGAGATTTGCTTTCATCCTGCCATCAGGATGTTTTTTGGCCGAATTAGGAACAGCACAGAAGATCTGTGCTGTCAGATGTTTTTGGACTCATGTTACAGGTGATGCTGTCCTCATGTTCTGCAAGAGGAATGCACAAGCTTTCCAGGGCTGGGAGGACAGGTTTGGGACATGCTCTCTGAACATCCCCTTTGCACATGGCACTTACACACCCAGGAGCACCTGGCAGGAGACAAGGCAAGGCAATGATCAGCCTACCAACTCCTCGTGTCTTCCTGGGTACTTTGTGCAATGGTTTCAGCTAGGACAGCGTTAATTTCTTCTCAGTAGCTGTTGCTCTGCTGTGTTTTGGATTTGGAATAAGAATGGCGTTGAAAGCAACTGATGTTTTGGGTTTTGCTAAGTTTATCCTAAGTTAAGGACTTTTTCCTTGTCTCACATTCTGCCAGTGAGGAGGTACCCAAAAAAACCTGAGAGGGAGCATAGCTGGAACAGGTGACCTGGACTGACCAAAGGTATATTCCATTTTACAGAACATTATGCCCAGTATATAAGCCAGGGGGAGTTACCTGGAAGAGGCAACAATCTGGGTTCAGGAAGGGTGAGTCTGGCATCTGTTAGCAGGTGGGGAGCAATTGTGTTACACATCACTTGTTTTTTCCCTTTTAATTATCATTATTATTTGCCATTTTTACTGATCTTTACTTTATTTTCCATTATTAAATTGTTTGTGTCTCTCTGTTAAACTGTTCTTTATCTCTCTCTAACCTACAATGTTTATTTTGATTCTCCTCTCCATTCAAGTGGGGTGGGGAGGGGCGAGAGAAAAGGGTTGTGAGAGCAGCTGTGTGAGAGTGGCTTAATGTCCAGCTGGGTTTAATCCACAACCAAAGCTTTTATATCAAGAGATTGCTATAGAGTTATGCTAGCACTGGTATCAAAGTGTTGACTCAGGCAGTACAAGCTACCAGTTCCAGTGACTTCATGACATGATATGAGCTCATAAGAAGAGTAGTGTGGAGTTCTGATCCTTGCTGTCTATGGCCAACATGGTTTCAGACCCCAGGCACCTCGAAAATTGTGGGTTTGCAGCCTGGTTCAGCAGGGAATTTACCCTTTTTCCTTAATCTCCCCCCATTCCTGAAGCTGCTTGATAATCACTCCATAAAAGAGAAACTCAGGAAATGTGGTCTTTGTGTGAGGCAAATAGCAATGGCTGGTTTGGTACAAACCAATTCCCAATGAATTTTTCAAGCAAGCTAAAAAATTCACTCTCACATGGATGATATTCCACCATGAAGTGAAAAGTCACAGCCTGTTCCAGTCAATGATTTCAGACAGGCTCCCTGTCTGGAAATGTTAAAAAGATAATGGTCAAGGACCTTGTGTCTGGTTGCTGCACAGTCTCTGACAGTCAAAACCACATTTTCATTAAGCATTCTTTTTCAGGGGATGAACACTGAAACCCTTATCCCCACATGCTGGGGGCTGGTATGGCTCCTGCTGGCTGTTTCTGAGGGGCTGACTTGGAGAAATGGAATGAAAGCATACCAAGTTAGATAAAGACCTGTGACATTGCCATCACTCAGAGTATAAAAGGCATGGGAGAGAAGGGTGATTGAAATGGCTTCTTTTTTCTGTAGACAAAAAAAATACTATTTCATTCTTTCATTGCCTGGACAGGATGTGCTGGGCAGAAGGATCGACTGTGTTGAAACTCCTGGCAATGGAATAAAATTTGTCCTCTTCAGTGAACTGATGCTGGGTGTAATCCCATGAGTAAGAGCAGGAGATGGATGAGGTGTTGGAAAACAGTCTGGACTCAGATGTCCTGTTGGTTATGGTCTTATTTGGAGGGAAGAAAGCCTATTCAACAGCAGCTGGTGCATTTCTCTGTGGCATTCAGAAAGGTGCCTTCCAGTTGATTAAGGGCAGCCTAATGATCATGCAGCATTTTCTTTGGTTGATATCTTCATGTACTTACTGCAGCCAGCAAACTGTATGCCACTAATGGTCCTGGTTGAGTGTAGGAAGCCTTTTCTCTGCAAGCCAGTCCTTTTAAGCACATTCACAATGCCCATCACTCACAGATTATCAAGGTTTTAATCCATTCACTATTAAATTGCCAATAGCTGGCTTGCCAACATTAAGCCTGTGGCTCATGGATCTGCCAGGTATCTGAGGTAGTCATGCCAATAATGACTGGCGGTGTAATGACTCTACACAGGCTGACACATCCTGCTGGGGAATGGCCCTTGAGATGCTTGAGTGGCACCTCCAGCCCTTCAGCGGGTGGCTTTGGCAGCTGCCACAGCCCAAGCAGGGCTGGCAGGTCCCTCTCAGCACAGAAACATGCAGCACAGCACCTCTCACACTCATGTCACCATGGCATCCAGCTGCAAGCGGACAATGGAAGCTCCCCAGGGATGTTTCCATTTGTGAATGGGAATTTACAAACTGATAAAAAGCAGATAAAATAGGGGATGGGCTGAAGGTTGGAAGGACAAAAAACAATTCTGTGCAAAATCATGTGTCTGCACATGTACATCTAGAAAATGTCTTGATCCCCATCTGAGGCTGGTTTTAGTCAGGAACCAAAGAATAGTCATCCTGCCGCTCCTTCCCCGGGTTATTATTGTTGGCTCTCTTTTGGGACAAACAAAATTTTGGTGTCCAGTTAAAGATAGTCCTTAAACCTTTTGTTTTGTTCACCAAGCACAAATCTGTGTTGAATATGCAATGAAGAAAATCCACAAAAATGCTGTCTGAAATTCATTTATGAGCCTGTCATTGCCCTAAGGGGGCTGCTTTGACCAGAGGTGCTCAGTGCCGGAATGAGACCACAGAGTTCATTAAAATGTCAGGAATTAGCTGTGTATATTCCCCACATTCTGTTACTTACTTTCCATTTATACTTTCAAAAAAATAAACTGTTTTGTCCTTATATGAATTTGTCAGGGGAAAAAAGAAGAGGAATGAATCAAAGATCAAAGGAAAATAAAAAAATAAGAGCTCAGATACAAGTGCATCTGATAACTTGGATATGCCTGATGAGAGGCTCCCAAACCCAAATCCAAGGTAAGAGAACAGGGTGAGAAGAGACACAGTCCTCCAGGGCATAATCTGTAAGCAGAGCAAGTTTTAAGGGGCCACTTTGCATAGAGTTGGTGCTGGGGAGGAAGACCCAACACCATGTCCCAGTGAGCTTGGTCTCTGAGCTATGGAGCCCCTCACCAGAAGGCATTTCTCCACGTCTTATTTCCAATGTCTTCAGCAAAAATTGTTTCATGACAAATATTCCTCCTCCATCCTTCAGAAAACACTGTAGTTTTATGACCACAATTTCCTTTTCTTTTTCCAGTGCAAGATTAGGTTTTGGCCAATGAAGCTGCCTCATGAGTTTTGAAGAGCTGGTGGTGTGTCTTCTGTACCTGCAGCTGCCAGTGGGGTGGTTCTGCACTCTTACTCTCACAGGCTATAATAGCCTTGATGTCCTGATCTTTCTTTCACCTGTAAAAACCCAAATAATTCAAAACTGTCTGAAACTTAAAGCTATCCAGGAGAGAAAAGTTTTCTCTATCTTCTGCCACTCCCAAGGCTTGAGATGATTCAAGGTGGAATTAACATTCCTTCGATCTTGCGGCTGCCATATATCAGATTTCCCTAAAACGACTGTAATCAAAACACTTATCACTGAACATCACACTTAACAAGCAATTTCCGCATTTGCATGTAGCATTGGTTACCGCTCAGCAGCAGTTTACAGCTCTGTAATCATTGCAAGGAATTCTCTCCATATGCTCCTGAAAATATCCAGGCTGGTGTTCCTGAACTGGACTGTTTAACTTATTCAGGGTTACCCTCAAAAAAGGCTTTCAGAAACACTGTGAGTTACTGGTTGTATTCTACCTCTACATTGTCTTTGTCTTTTGAGGCTGAGATTATTGTATATATGTGTGTGTATATATGTATTTTTTATATGTGTGAATATATGTGTATTTTGTATACACATAATTTAACTGTATATATATATGTATATATATAAAAAATATAAAATTGAACTGTAAGATTATACTAAATATTCAGTATAAATCCACACTGTTACAGGTGTGCATGGAGTTCAGCAAAAAAATGGGCTATGTTTAACTTAGAAAATCTGGGGTTTCAACAAGGTGAAGAAGAGTAGTGACAAATGGCTGGGCTCAAGCACAGTAATCCTCATCTGAGTAAATTTTCCAGGATTTTCCTGGGCATCTTGCTTGGTGCAGGATGACAGAATCTGCCTCAGAGCAATTTTCTTTCCTTTGTGGAGTCTGTGAGAACATCTCCAGTTGAGTACACAAAGTCAAAAGCACCTTCTGCATACCTATTTCTCATATTTGATAGGGACTGCCTTTGCCAATGCAGGAGGGGCTTTCCCTGCCCCTTCCAAGGAGGCAGAAGGGACCAGAGTTCAGGCTCCAGCACCTTTTCTCCCAGTCAGCCTAAGCTTGTGGTCCTGAAGATGGTTCCTGGAGAATCTTCTAGAGGACTTTCTCCCTTGGAACTGGAGCAGTTGCTATAAAACCCATTGTAGCTCATCTGCAGAGAAGCAGCCACCACTGTGACCCCACTCTGCAGAGCACCTGCAATTCCTGGCAATCCTGTTGGCAAACCTGCAAGCTCGGCCTGTTCAGAGCATTATTTCCTGCTTTATTTCTCTATTGTATCTCTCTTCTGAAAGCCATTCCTGATTTATAGTAACATAATTTGGACAGGGTAACTTAGATCAAAATCAGGCTCTGATGTGTGCACCAGCTATTCACTTCCATAGACCATTACACTTTATCACCAGGAATCTTTAGATTCAAATTATTTGGACAGTTATTTAGAAATCAGCAGACCTTGGCACTACAGCCCACTGAAGGGACTGTGCTGTGGGCAAAGAGAGGAGGACTTTCTTAGATGATGCCTGTTAACCTTCCCAAACTATAAATGCTTCTGATGTGCACATCTGTGCAACAGCTGGCAGAGATTACTGCCTGGACCTGATTACAGATGTCCAGTGGACTCATTCATTCTGGCATCTGTGTGGGGATAGCCTCTGCCATAGCTGAGGATCCATCTATTTCTGTTTAATCTACACATAAAGGATGTTGCATTAACAAAATTGCATTTTTTTCCCTTTCTTGAGAGAGCCCAAGGCCTCCAGACATTGCAGGTGCCTTGGCCAAAACCCGGGGTGGAGGAAAGCCTCCAACCCACGTGGAAAGCACACACTCATCCTGAGAGAGTCAGTGGGGAGATGAGAACCTGATGAGAAACAAAATAAAATGCAAATCATTGTTAACGTTTCATGTTATGTTGTTTGACATCCGTTCTGGCACTGACCCCTTTGTCTGACAGAAAAACATCAGACAAACTCAGGAGACTGAGAGAAAAACAAGTTTTTTAAATTATCACAATGAACAAAAACTGCATTTAGTTCTCTCTGAGCTGATGTCTTGCTCAAATCAGTTTTGACTTGGAAACATGGAAGAAGATTACCAAGAGGACCAAATTAGTTATTCCACTGGTATGTCTGAGGTGATATGAAACCATGATGTTCTTTTTCATCTTCACTGCAACTTGGAATTTGGAGCTTCAGTGGATCAGAATGAAGCATAGAAACCCTCCTTACTTGAGGGTTCATTTGATTTTTCTAGGAACGCATGAAAGGCAAGTTAGACCAAACTAAGTTTATATTGCATAACTTCTAACGTAGAGAAATATTGCATATGAGTAAAATTACAATGTATTAGGGCTAGGCTTTCATGTAGAACTTTGGTCACAGCTCTATAATTACATACATCAGCAGTAAGCAATTTTGCTCTGTTAACTTTGAAAGATCATATCTACTTAATTAGGATGATGAATTTACTTAATGTTTAAGAAAAAAAGTCAGTCAAATAATGTTAAAACTTATTTTGGGCATTATTTGCTGTTCCTATATGCACAGTTTTGAGACACCAATAGGGCACTCCATCCAAATCAATCACCAAAAAAAGCACTTCATGTTGCCAAGGATCCACACAAGAAGGCGGCAGTGTTGCCTCAAACCCTCCTGTCCTGAAGACTAAATCATTAATTATGAAAATGCAATAATTTTTGTCCTCTGCAGAGGCAGGACCTCAGCAAGAGGTGATCCCTGTGAACCATCATTCAGAGGCTGTGTTTTGCTCCTGAAAGCCACCAATGAGGTGACAAGGTGGCCACAGTCACTCCAGATAAGGACCTTTCTAGCTCATCATTATGTGCCCAGCCATGGCCAGAGGTGGACAGCAAGGGGAGGGCAGGAGCAGCACAAGTGTAACAGGATCCTTCTGTCCCTAATATTCTCCCAACCTCTCCTTATGTTCAGCTCAGGGGCTTCCAGAGCCTGCTGCACTTTGTCATTCAGTAATCAAAGGGCCTCTCCTCTAGGCATTTTGCCATCTTCCCTTTGAACTCATGAAACACCATCCAAACACCACCCTTTGGAAAAGACCTCCTGAGGTCCTAAGCTCCACCTCTGCTTCCATGGAGCACCACCTCTTTTTGTCCTGACCCTGTTTTCTCTCATTTACCTCCCTATAATTTGGTAGCAGTCAAGGAGAGGTCACCCCGTTCCCTGTACAAAATCTCTCTTCATAAAGACCATCTGTGTGACAAAGGGTGGCCAGTTCCCCAAGCATACTGACAATAAAGTACTCTGGCCCAGAACAAACTTTTGCCCTTTAACAGAGGGGAGCTAGGATGGATGGATGGATGGATGGATTGCCCAAGAGATGGAGGCAGGTGGCCATGCCAGGGAGCAGCTTGGTGGCAGGTGAGGGGATCAAGCACTGGGTCCATGACCAGATGGAGGCATCCAGCAGGCACATGAGGAGCAGCCAGGAGTGGGGAATGGGGTGTATGGGGATCCCAGGAGCCTGGCAATGGGTGCACTCAGGGCCCTGGCAGCCAACAGCAAAGGCCAGACACACTGCTTTGGGGATTTTTGGCTTGTTTCCCACCTTCAAGAGGAAGGAGGCTGTGACAGGAAAGTAGGAATTAGTCTCCTGGCTCAATCTCAAAGTCCAGTCCGTTCAGCAATTCTGATGCAGACTGGTGTTGGATGCCTCCCAGGGTATAGAAAAACCTGTGTTTTTCCTGCCAAAACCAGGAGTTAAACACTGGCTTCCAGGAGGCCATTCAAGAGCTTTTTCAACTTTATTCTCATTTGGTTTAGCAACAACAATAGTAGTGCTGGGTATTCCTGATCGCACCCGCTCCCCTTTGAGAATGGGAGGCAATAGGGAAGCGGAACTGGAAACGATTCCTGTGGCTACAATCTGCAGAACAGAGGTGAACTGTTGGCTGAGCCAACACGGGCTCATACAGATATCTGAGAGTGTTCTGGGCAGGCAAACTCTTCATCTGGGAAACAGGAAGACCCCCCAAAAGGCATTAGCAAACCTTTTTTAACTTCCAGATCACATAGCTGTGTTTACGCCACCCGCGTTATTTATTGGCCATGTACTTGACAAGCACTTACCATGAGGAATACTAATTCAAGGTGGCAGTAAGTTTCAGGAAGACAAGCAATTTTCAATCAACATTTTTTCAATTAATACTATTTCCAGCCTTACCTAAACATGGGGAACTGCTTATATGGAGACTTGTATGGTAAATCATTTACTTTCTCCATACATTTGTTTCAAATATATGAAAGTAATACTTCTGTTTAATTTTCCTACTAAATCCAAATAATATTTTCATAAGTTAATGAATAGTATCACATCTTCATATACTTGCTGGTTTTCTGATTTCTGGGTCAGAATGTCCTTATATGAGGTCTGAAGGGAATAATATCACTTGCTTCAACCCAGCAGGCAGTTGCCAAAGGAATGTATAGTGAGAATAAAGCCAATTAGGTATTAAGATGGCCTCTCTTGTTCTTCCAGGAACTTTTATATCCATACCAATTGTTCCGCACTCTCAAGTCAGTTGTAGCTGCACTCATTGTTTTTCACAGCTTCCCAAAAGTGAACAGCACAGCAGCTGGGGGTAGCTCTAGTTTGGGGGAGCAGGAGATTAATTTGCCAGTCAAACAGCCAGAGTTACAGAGATTTTGGAAGCGTAATCAACTCCCTGTCCACAGTGCATCATCACCTCAAACTGAGATCATCAGATGGAATAGATTGATGAGGGCACAGCAAAATCAATCCCCTGTATGCCATAAAAACCTATCAGCACGTGCGAGGACATGTGTGATGTGGTATTCACAAAATTGCATTTACGCATGACAGTAGATTCCTCTGTTTATGTAATCATTGTATTGACATTCACTACAACCTGCTTGCAGGAGCATATTTTGAATTTTCAAAGCATGGCTAAGCTGGCAGGTGCTGTGTGAGTCACTATCGAACTGCAAAATTGCATGAGTGATGTCCTATCATATATGAATATCTGTGCTATACAAGGACATGAAAGAGACCTTCACAAGGTTTAAGTTAAGTACACTTTAATTAAAATTAATTACGGCAATGATCTCAAACTAGATGCAATCACAGCTGATGACTGTTAAAAAAGTGTGGTGAAAGTTCAAAGCGCAACCCTGAGTTTTAACTGCTGGAGATATCTTTTTGTTTGTTTTTGCAATCAGATTTTTGCAATCAGGAAGTCTCTAAAGCTTTGTTGTTGCTGATTATATAAAAATATAATTTTTTAAATTTATTACCCCCTATAATAAAAAAGTGTCTGCTAAGGAGAGGGTGGATGAGCTGTAAAGGATTATGCATATCCAGGCTTTTGCTGGCTGATACAATGCATCCTTGCCATAGAGAAGGACCTCAGGTCAGTGCCAAACTGAGCAGCTCAAGAAGAAACCCAAGGTGGTTAATCAACAGCACTGTCTTTGGTGCTTCAGCTCTGTGCCCTCAGCTCCTCCCTTGGGCCTTCACCATCCCTTTCTGAAAATACAGGAAACATGTTCCTGGGAGCAAATGACAGCACTCAGGCTGGGTATGGGTGAGCCAGGCTGCAGGTCACCATTCTTGGCCTGGGGAAAAAGAGAAATTTCTTCTGCTGATAGAACTGGTTCAGCCCCACTGAGCTCATTAGGAGGATTTGCGTTTGCATCAGCTGCACATCTGTCTCCCAGCTTCCTTTGCTTACTCCTTCCATGGATGAAGGGGTCTGAAGAAGAGCCCTGGAATGTCACTCTACGAGACTGTTTTGATGCAGGGAGGGGCAGGGCAGAGTCACTGGCGTGTGACAAACCAGGCGTAGCATCAACACTATTGACGTGCATCGGGCCAGCCTTCAGCCCCCTGAGCCACCACAGCCTCGCCAGCAGCAGCACCACTGAGATTCTGCTGGGAACAACAGCCTGGCAGCTCACAAAGAGAAACGAGGCTGACCTTGCTGTGTCTTACCCGAGTCCTTCTCTTCTGGGGATGCCACAGGTACAAATCCAAGATGCTGAACTTGATGGCAAGTGGGAACTTTGCAGTTGGACTCTGCAGAAATGCAATTAAGTCATCAGTGTAAATTAGCTTCATTTTATTTATCTACAAAACATCAGGCTAATGCAAGTCCCATGATTTTGCTACTTAGAGCTGCTTTCTGGTTACCTTGGTGGGTACATCCTCTGTTATGTTTCTTCAGAGTTTTCCCTGCTCTCTTTTTCCTTTTCCCATGTCTTGCACAATGCTGTGCTGGCTGTCAGCATTTAGTGAGCTACAAAGAAACAAAAGGGTAAACTTTTCCCATGAGAATTGAACCAAAAAACAGCAGAAGGTTGTTTAGCAACTTTATGAAGAGCAAGGGAAGCCAAAAAGGGCTCCTGAAACACCTCTATAGCAGTGAGTTATTTCAGTAAGTTTTGTAACTAATATAAGGCTTAATGCTTTACTGCATGTGAAATAATGTTGCGGACTCAGGGCAGAGATATTTTACTCTCAGTGATGTGACCATACATGCACTCTACACAGCCACCTCCAAGCTGCTCAGGTGAAGGCTTCCATCCATGGCCAAAGCCACACTTTGAAACCAAATGTGGAGCCACAAGCACAAGAAAAATGCTCTCCCACTGATGAAGCAACAGTGGCAAAATAAGCCACCAGCACATGCAGAACCAACACTGGCAGTAGAGTCTTTTTCTGTAGTTATCACATTGATTGGGGTATTTTTATCTCCCTAAGAAGAAGATAAGTTTTACCATTACAGGTGCTGTCTCTACTGTAATCTTTGCTGACAAAATCCTACCAATAAAAACATCTATACAGCAGCCTTCAGTCACTCCCGGGTCCGCATCTTAAGATGTGGATGCAAATATTCTATTTGAGTTGACTGAAAAAACATAGTCTTTCTGCTCCCAGCAGTATTAAACAGCTCCCCACACATCCTCTTATTTATATTAATTTATTCCCAGCTTTAAATATGTTTTCCCAGCTGCTAAGGCAAACCTTATTCACACTTATGACAATACAGATTTAAAAATCTGTATCAATCTGATAATATTCAGACATTCATCTTGAAAACACAATTTGAGCCATGACCACAGAAGCAAGTACACTTGTTTATCACCACTGTGGTTATTTGCAACAACCATGGTTGCTTGAAAAAGACAAGATTCTTTTAAGTAAAGTCTTTTGGCACTCACTAAGATGTATGTAGATGTAGATAGCACATTTTCAACAACTACAGCCATGTATTCTCAATAATGACTGTAACAGTGAAACTGTTTTTCATGTTATTATTGATGTGATAATTGGTTTGAATATTGCAAAGTATGGGACATGAGAAAGAGTGGTTGTTACATTTTGAAAAAGCTCTCCATGCTGTTTCCATAACACAGGGGAAGTCATAATTAAAGTAATTTGTAAAGAGGGTATTACATTAGTGGTGCCACACAAATCAAACAAGGCAAACAACTAGTTGAAAGTATTCTCAATATCCATCACACATTTTGTGCAATTAAAGTGATACTTCTGTAGCTGCCAGTTAAAAACCCTTAACTACCTCCTACCCAGTAATACAACCAGAGGAAAGAGCTGGATTTGATTCCATGTGAGAATGGTGAGCAAAAAAATTATAACAAATTTCTTATATTTTTTTTAATGAACAGCCATTGGAGGAGACAGAAGTAAGAGCAGCACAACACTTGATTTAGCACTGAGATTTATAACAGTCTTAATGGCAAGGTGAAGACTTTAAACAAAAGAGCCAACTTCACCCATGCTGTACCTCCAGAGGTGCCATGAACACATTGAGCTACTTCACAGAAGGAACAAAGCCTGCTGCCTTTATTTTTCAAGAGTAACATCTAGGAGACTTCGAGCTGGAGGGATCTGTATTTGCATTTTCAGGAAACGAGGCAAGACCTTCAGCTGGCGCATAAAAAGCAGGATTGCCAGCTTCCATCTGTTCACCTTGGATGTTTCATGGCCAGCCCATTTGGGCTCAGGATGTGCTTCCAGGTGACATCCTGCTTCCTGTTTTGGTTTTTAGGTTGGTTTGACATAGGATTTTTCCTTCCAATAATAATTTGCTCCCCTTAATAGTGAAGCTGGAGCTCACAAGCTTTCTCAGCAGATGCTGGCTGCAGATTGCATTGCAGATCCCAGCCGGTGAGGGGTGGCAAGTGTTCAGCACAGATGGCACTGCTAGGATGCCTTGCTGCTGTTTTCCTTATTTTTTCCCCCAAACCCTCAAATGACAAGGTGAGAACTAACCAAAATCCATCTCTGTTGGGTGGGTTGGAAGAGTGAGTCACTTCAACCTGACTGCAGTGGGGGAGGCAAGGCTGGGGCACAAGCCACATCCTTGTCTGCATCCAGATGAGTCTTTGGAGAATTGTCCCAGGCCATGTGCAGACACATGAGGGGAAGCAGAGGGGCAGACACTGATCTCTTCTCTCTGGTGACCAGTGACAGGACCTGAGGAAATGACCTGAAGCTGTGTCAGGGGAGGTTTAGGTTGGATATCAGCAAAAGGTTCTTAATCCAGAGGGTGGTTGGGCACTGGAACAGGCTCCCCAGGGAAGTGGTCACAGCACCAACCTGACAGAGTTCAAGAAATATTTGGACAGTGCCCTCAGGCACACAGAGTGACTCTTGGGGGATGTTATGTGCAGGGCCAGAGCTGGACTCAATGGTCCTTATGGATTACTTCCAACTCAGGACATTCCATAATTCTAAGATGACTCTGCCCACACAACCTGAATTTCCAGTGGCTGCAGGGATGGAGCTGACATGGGAACTCCACCTGGCCACTCTGCTCCTACTGCAACCAGCATGGATAAAATGCACAGCAGCCAAGGGGAGGAAAGGGTTTAAGGGTTAGTAGTCTCTGGGGCACTAAATATACTAGGAAGAGAAAAGGAGAACACCTTCATTGCCGAAAAAAGTGATGGTAGAGGATGCTTCAAGGGCTTTTGTTTTCACCACCCATTTCCTAGAGAGGTAAGGCACAGACACAGGAGTGGGGTGCAGATGGACAATTCCTGTACTTTACAACCCACACAACACTAAAATTACTGTTGCATTTTTCCCACTAAATGAGACAAAGTTTGTAAGAAGAGATTACATCTTTTACTAAAGCAACTGCCACACAAGAAGAAAATTATCCACCCTTTTGGGTGCACAAGCCCCTTTCTTAGGCATGAAGAGGACTTTAGAATAAGACACTTGAAGCACCATACAGCTGCATTTGGCAACAGGTCTTGCCCAGCCTGAGGTTTCTGCACAAGAGACTTGCCTGTCTGCCCTTTACCATCATCCCAGCTCACAAAACCAGTACTCAAGTGCCTGATTTTTAATAACTCACCACTCCCAGAGGCAATCTGACTACATGTTCTCAATTACTGCTGCAAAGGAAAAAGGGACCTCCGTGGTTTTGGGGATTCAGGAAAAGACAGCTCTGCTGCAGCTTCTCAATTAGCTGCCCTAAAAGAAGAAACAGAGTGTGCTAATAATATAACCAAAGTCAAATGCCAGACCTGGGAATTTTCCATGTGGATACCCTGGTTTGATCCTCAAGAGACAGCCACTGGCCCACTGAGCACAGGCAGTATGTGTTGGGAAAGGACACCAGAGGCATCACCAGTGCTCTGTATTTTACTCACACAGAGAAATATTATTATGGATTGGTTTCTAAAATGCCTAAAAATGCACTGTGCCTCAGTACTGAGACACTAAACTCAAACTTTAAATGGTATTCTGCTTGTACCAGTATTTCAGAAACTGAGCATCTTGTGATACTGTGCATAAACTATTCACAACAATCTAACTAAAGCCACATTGCTGATAGAAACCCTTTTTTCATTCTTTGAACTTGTAAGGCTGCAGAAATATTTTATCAGTGCAAGAGAAGCATGGCTGGACAGGCAGAGGAGGATGTGGCCTCTGTGATCTTTCTTTGGCCACTGTTTATCTGTGTGGTGGTGGGTGTTGATATACTGGTCAAAGATAACCTCAACTGGGAGATTTTCATGGAAAATATTTGAACATCTGAATATTTTATTTTACCTGTCTCTCTGGCATCTATACTGAACAAGGCAATTTGTGCACTGAGTCAGTCCTGTGCTTTTAGCCAAGCACCCAGCACCAACAGGGTTTCATAGGTGATTTTAGGGTCACGTACTCACAGCCTGAAAGTGGGCAAGGAGGGAATGTCCAGTTCAAAAGAAACTTTCCTCTAAATCCTGACTAATGGCTGTTGTCTCGTGTCTAGTTTGCAGCTCATCTGATATAATTGGGGATATTCTCATTGCTCCCATAAGCAATCTAAGATCTGCTCAGCTCCTGCATGTTGCAAGTCCTGTCACAGGGAGTGCTGTGGCCCTTGGTGCAGAAATTCCTCCTTCCCTGCCTTTAAAGCTTTTCCACAAAGGGAGACAGAGAGTGCTTTTGGTCCAGGCTCTGTTACCACACAGGTATTTTGTGCTGCAGTCCCTGCAGCTCTCAGCATCTTCCATCACTTCAGGGCTGTGGCAGGAGCAGACACTACGGGGTCACGCTGAGGGACACGCAGGAGCAAAGGAACTTGACCTGCCTCTTACATCTGCAATGCAAATGCTCCTTGCTCGATATGTAATGGAAAGTGGAGCCTGTTTCTCTTGCTGTTGCTGTGACCAGCATGAACAAAATATTAGATAGAGCACAGAGCAAAATATGAGGAAGGCGATATGGGATAGAGATAATCACACCTCGCATGTGATGAAAGCAGACTGTGCCAGTCCACACCGCCTGCAAGGACAGGCTGCCGAGACATCTAGGAAAACATTATCTACTCCATGGCAATAAGCAGCGTTTTGTTCCACTTTATTTTTAGCTCAGTTCCTCCTCTTCCTCCACACATATGAGCCCTCCAGCTCAAGGCAAAGGTCCAAGAACAATAGCATTTCAAGCCAAAGACTAACCTCACGATCAGAAAACCAGAGCCTAGATATGACAGGCTGCCTTATTTACTAACACAGAGCAATTTACTAACACAGAGCACATAAACCCAAACCAAACCAAAATAACCTACTTCAATATTTTTGCTTCATACAGCAAGGAAAGCAAGTCTCCCTTGCACTCAGCTCTGATGTGCTGCCATGAGGAATACCCTGAGAAGTCAGATGAGATTTATTTAGAACACTGAAACCCTTGTGTGTATGTTCTTGCCATAAATTCGAACCTCAAATGGAAATGTGATTTGAATTTAAACACTTGAAGCTGTGGCCTTAACAGTAGGCACTTTTGTATATTCATGCTCCTGCCACTGTCCTCAGTCTCCCGTGGTCTTGAATGACGTGTTGTTTTTAGACAATTGGCTTCTTGTCTGCAGAAGAGCAGTTTGGCCCTATCCCTTCCATTGTCTTTTATGTCCTGCAAGGAAAAGGGGGGAGGAGACAGATAGAGAGACAGATTTCAATCAAAAGCACTACAATGATAAGAGATTAATAAAAGCCTGCCTTGTGATCAGATGAAACCTAACAGTCAGCCTGGATTTGATAACAAAAATGATCACTGCCAAGTATCACCCATAGAGTCGAGTACCTGCGTCACCTGCAGCATCAGCAGCTCCCAGCAGCTCCTGCTCCTGGTGGGTTTGTGTTCTGGCAGACCCTGCTATAGCCAACTCATCTTAAGGACAAGAATTTGTCAAGCTAATTGAGTAATGTAAGGATAGTGTTTAACAGCCACAGTTAACACTGAAGACACAAACAGCTCTTTCCTAAAGGCACACAGCAGAACTGGTGATGAAGAGCAAAACAGGCAAAAGCAGGTAGTCTTCTGAGCAGGGTGTTCCAGTGCTGCATTTTAACTGTTCCAGCAAGTTTCTAGGGCCAGTGTTTTAAGGGCCAGATATCCCATAACTGTGGAGGAGCCAAGTGGCACCAGACAAAGAAAAGAGAAGCAAATATGGGGCAGAGGGACACTGCAAAGGGAACTCTGCAGTTTGGGCACAGGTTTGGGGGTGTGTGAACTCGGGCACAGGCAAAGTCCTTGACACATGTTGCTGTTTCTTGGAGGACCCCAAAAAAGTCCCCAATAAAGAAGGCAGCAGAAACACCATCAATGTGTGAGAAAGGTGCTTTCTCTATGAGAGTGATGCTTGAAGATCCCAAAGAGAATAAACTGTCATGGATGCTCACGCTATCCATTGGGGGGATCCACCCAGGTCTCTGGGGATGCACAATTCACTCAGTGAACTAACTCCATTGCAATCTCATTCCCATTGCTGCAGACAGTTGGTACTGCACCCAAACCAGCCAGTCATCCTTTATCCTACTCTTCAAAGAGACAATTCAGAGTTTGAGTTACTGTCACCATGTTTCACTTTTTTTCATTCATACTTTTACAGCCACGTGTATGTTTGACCTGGGCCAGACCCGGGGAACCACTGAAGGGAAGGAATACCTCTTAGGCTACTGGGACCTGTTTGCCAGCTTTGATTTCCCTTTATGCCCAGGGGAAGGGGAAAAAGGGGCATGTCCCTGTGTCACTTTTTTGTTGCCACAATGAAACACACAGAGGTGGTGTGGAGATGTCATTGGTAAACATGGGGTTGTTGCACTGAGATATAAACCAGCTAACAGTAATAACAACTATCTCATGCTTTTTGTTGGCTTCTCCTCAGCCTCTCACATGGTTTGCTGGGAGGAATGGCTGCCCTTGCCAGTGCTGTCCCTGTCAGGACACTTGCTGATGACAAGCCTGTCTGTCACCACTTCCCTCAGACAGATAGTTTAGTCCCAAAGTATTCTCTGAAGTTGAAATTGTGTCTCTTCCAGGCATCCACCTATGCCATAATTCTTAAAATCTGCAACAAAAAAAGCAGCACCCACTGCATGTGCACGGGAAGCCTCCTGCATCTGTAAGACATTGCCCATCTCATGTGCACTGCCAGCATGACAGGGTATCCCACACACAAAGTGAAGAGGCACTCTTGTTTTGGAAGCCAAGATTTCCAGGAATCTATCAGGTTACCAGGAAATATTGGAGGATGTAAGATTATTGGTAGAAGTGATAACCTAAAGCATCTGAGCTGCCTGAAAGAGGCTTGACACATCACAAACTGCAAGTCAGGTGCAAACAACACACAAACCAGATCACACAACTGGGAAATCAGTGCAGGCTCAGAAAGCACTAGCAGAAATACAAACACCCTAAATCTAAGCCCATGTTGACCCTGGTAGTTCACAGTGTCGAGGGATGTTGAGCACGGAGGTTGTTTTCTCTCACCTGGCTTAGTTATCCCAGCAATGTCAGATACTCTGCCTTGATGAAACCTTTCCACTGGTTTTGGCCTTTCCCCATAACCCTTCTAGACCTTCCCTTCAGTCACTCCTGTTGCTCAAACTTTGATAGAATCATAGAATGGTTTGGATTAGAAGGAGCCTTAAAAACCATCTTGGTTTCAAACTTCCTGTGATGGGCAGGAACACCTTTCACTAGCCCATGTTGCTCAGAGCTCCATCCAACCTGGCCTTGAACACTTCCAGAGACAGGGCATCATCAGCTTCTCTGGGCAATTTGTTTCCATGATCATCCCCTTCCCTCTGGAGCAGAGAAAGGTCCCATTACCTGCCTAAATCAGCCCTTGCCACCACTTGCTTTTGTGAGCCTTGATACAGCCAGGGCCCACCTCAGATGTGCACAGAAATGTCCTTGGACAGGTATGGGCAAAAAAGTGGTTAGCACAGCAGTTTTCATAGCAATGGCTCATACCCCATCAGCTGTGATTCCCAGACTCCCCAGCCCATCCCAGAGTGTTGACCATTTTCTCTTTGGACATCTTCACCTCCAGCCTCTGGGAGATGAAATAGAAGAACCAACACTGATTTTTCAGCCATGCTGAATTTGCTAAATATTGAATTAAGTGCAACACAGTGAATTTAAAAGGCTCCTGAGAATGGCTACAGTGCTGACAAATTTGGGTTTGTCAAAATTCCATTTGCAGCTCTCCCATGGTCAGTGAATAATCCACACTTGCAGCCTCTTGGCTGAATGTGTCTAACAGACCCCCTCATGACCACTGTGCTTTGAACATTTTTTGCTGGATAATTTGGCCAGCAAAAGGTCCAACCCTATAGAAGATGATAGTCTATATTTCACCTAGCTCAGGACATCACAATGGAATGCTGGCAATTTCTTGCCTGGAAGCACAGTCACATTTTCCATCCCACGTCAGGTGCACGCTGCCCTTAGTGGCAGCTCACCTCTGGAATGGGGAGAAACAGCGATCCTGGTTCCCCAGCCCTCCAATGGCCTGACAGGACTCTTTAAAAATGACACCACAGACGTTTTACCAAGCTCCTGTTCACCATCTGCTCCAAGTGACACCAGCAGTTTTCCTCAGGAAAGGTCAGACACGGCGTCAGTGGGAAGATGAACGCGGCTCTCACGTGCGCAGCTACAGCTGTGCTGTGCCTGGTTACGGGAGTGGCCACAGCAGCCCAGGCCCTCCTTATGGAAATCAGCCATCTGCCCACAGCAGAGCCAGGGAGCCCTGGGGAGTGGTGGGAAATAAAGGCATGAGCCCTTGTCCATGAGGAGGGGGCACAGCTTCGTGCCACGCTCTCTGTGTCAGCCTTGGCTCTTTGAAGGTGTGTCATCC
Source organism: Zosterops lateralis (assembly GCF_965231275.1). Classification (NCBI taxonomy): domain Eukaryota; kingdom Metazoa; phylum Chordata; class Aves; order Passeriformes; family Zosteropidae; genus Zosterops; species Zosterops lateralis. Next base: position 14,663,413 of record NC_139764.1, read on the forward strand.
GCTGGGCTGGTGCAGGTGTACCTGTCAGGGTGGTTGTTCCCTGTGGGAAACAGAGAAGCAGTTCCCTATGGGAAACAGAGATGCAGTTTTCCAAATTTGGGTAAATGGCAGTCTGAGTTCCGGGAGACAGTGAACACCTTGAGGTATATATAGTCAAGCAGTGCCAAACAAGATGTAGTCACACCTTCAGACCAAATCACAGGATTTACTCTGACACTCACTCGCCTTCTCACATGAGGTGCTTTAACTGTGTCTGTACAAATAAACCCACTTCAGAGCAGGATAACGTACGGTGTCAGCATATCCTGTCATTAAGGTTACATTCCAACCTCACCTATAACCATTCACTTCACTGGTTCCTAAGCATTGACAAAAAAGTTCCTCTCAGAGAGCAATTTCTTATATTCAACTTCTACTTAGAACCATAAGGGGTTTTTTTAAACCTAAAAGGGGCTGAAGAAACATTTATTTCTATATGCAGAATTAGTGAGCTCTGAGCATCAGGTTCTGCTCACTGCAGGATGTGCAATATGGTTAAGTCATGATATCACAATTCATAATACTTTTATACAGCTCATACATTTAAAACAAGAGGAACAGAAATATAAAACCAGCCTGGAGTTACTTCTGATGTACAAACTCCATAAGACACAGTGCAAGGGAATTTTGACTAACAGAGATGCCAGGGATGGGGCATGCAGGGATTATCAGACAAGTAGTGCCTGGCAGGAGCCACCATCACCCAGTCCTTGCTATGCCACGAGCTGCAAGGAGCTCAAAAGCTTTCACTTTGCCTTCCACATACAACTTCCAAGAAAGTTTTAAAGAGTCTTTGCAGTTCAGGTGAACAGAGAATGCCTAGAGGCAGTTCAGGCATCTGGGCATATTTATTGATCTGTCACTGTAAATACACCTCACTTAGAGCTCCTTTCAAAACCAAGCCAGCCAGCAACTCCCAGCACAACACATTTTCTTCTGCTCTTCAAAAGCACCTTTCTTGACAACGAATTCCAAAGCAATTTGTATATCTCAAAGGTGACATACAAGCGGGCTTCAGGAGGAATGACAGTGAGGACGATAGGAAGAAATCTAAAGAATCTCTAAATATGCCAGTATAAGGATCCTCACGTAATTAAAAAAAAAAGAAAATTAAAGCCTTCCAAACATAGGAAGATAAGACCCTTTGTACATAACTGTGTCTTTAGTGGGGACTTTGGGCGAAGAGCAGCATAGAATCCTGTCTCTGTTATTCTTATATCATTTGCTGTTGTACAGTGCCCAGGTTATTTCTCAAGGACTAGACTACTGGAGCTTTTCATGCCAGGAGAAACAAGATCTCAAGTCCAAGGATACCTACCCAGATGTTTCAAGGCATTCTTTACTTCCCTGTTTGAGAAGATTAGCGCATATATCTCTCTCTCTCTCTCTCTCTCTATATATATATATATAAATATACACACACACCTGGTTTATAGATATATATAAACCTGCAACTATCAGGTTTTCTGAGGCCCCAAAAATCTTTAAGGTATTGCAATTGTGTAGCTTTATATTCTCATTTTATATTTCAGTATCTAAGGAGCAGAGAGATCAGATCCACACCCACAGGGTATTTTTTGGCATCCAGCTCCCCTTCAAGGTAAAGTGGAGGATGAATGCTACTAAAGCTAGAAGTTAGCAGGGAAGATCTGTCTAGATAAACGTCAAGAAACAGAGCAAGCCCAACAGAAAACAATGCCCAATAATGTCGTCAATGATATTTTAGTCTGTATGTTTTCCCAGCTCTGGAACTGGTTGGGGATTTACTACCTTACTTTGGGAGATGGACTACACAGCTCAAATGAAGCAGTAATGGAGCATTAACAGAATTAGTGTGCTGAAAGTGCTTTGTAGGCTGGAGTTGGACATTTTCATCCAGGATGATGGGATCACTTTCCTACAGTAATTAGTGGAGCAGCTGACATTAACTCCGTAAGTGACCTGTTTGTTGCCACCACTGTGAATCAAAATTAGATTAGCAGCCCCCCTACAGGTGTGGCTGCAGTATGGAGGTTAAAAGCACACTAAATGCTCTGCTGATTCAGAGTGAACCAAACTGCATCAAAAGGATTACATACCATTTGGATCAGCTGCACACGGAGAGGATTTGGGAAAGATCCTACAGCCCCAGGAAAGGGAGGTGAAGTGTCAATGCAAGAAACAGTTCTTGCTAAGTACAGAAGTATTTATTCCCAATCCATCACAAAATTTACAGTTGTCCCGGGTTGCACAGATGTGCTGTGTTCAAAAGCAACAGATGAAAACAAATAAAAATAACAGTGGCTTGAATAAATAAAACCCCAGAAACTTCCAATGTAGTGAAGGGGTCACTGTCAAAAAACGTTTTGGGAGAAGATCAGAAGAACTGACATCTCTCAAATTATATGTCTTGCAGTATTTGGTTGTTTGAAGTGATGCCCCCTATAATTCCAATTTTATTATAAAATATAAAGTTTTAGCCTTCACGGTTGCAGAACAAAGCTTGAAAATGTGACCCAAATATACCCAAAGGACTTCTTAAAAACCCAGACAAAATAAAAAGAGCTCTAATCTCTTAAAAACAGTCTCATGATTCCTGAGCTACTCTCAAAATGCTGTGAGGGCTTAGGAAAATTTATAACACTTCACTTGTTTCAATTCTGTTGTCAGGCATTAAATTCAAAGCATAGGGAAAAATAATTTAAAATCCACAAGAATTAAGAAATCAAGAAATATCTTCTGGAGCTGCATCCTTTAACTTTGCTCATTTCTCCATCACAACTGAGTCAACCAAAAAAAAAAAAAAAAAAAAAAAAGGGGAAAAATGAACCCAGGAAAACAATATGTAATTTTTAAGGCAAGTCAGTGCTCGAGGCCAGCTGAGGGCATGAGCACAGGAACAGGTCAGGAAAGGGAAACCTCCTGGAGCAGAGACTTTGGTGTCAGCACATGGCAGAACCCAGTGTAAGACTCAAAGGACAGACCCTCTTGTAACTGTGGAAGGAATAAAAGATGGGAAGCAAGCCAACGTGGACTAGAACAACACAGGGAAACAGGAGTCCAGTTGGGAGAAAATAAGCAGAAAACTGAATAGCAGCAAGGTTAAAAAAAAATTAAAAAATAGAAAAGCATCTCTGACTGAACCAGATGGGGAACTTTCACTTTGCACAGGCTCCTGACCATATAATTAGAAGAATATGTATTGACCATAATGGATTTTCCATAAATGCTAAGTGTCTCTGCAGAAGCTCTGTAGTTTCAAGCACACAGATACGAAAATATGTTTCTCTGAGTTCAGGTTTCTCAGATGATTTCTGGATAATTAAGGACATGCACTGCCACAGAGAGGGAAAAATTTCCATATATTTTCTAGTATAAGGAAAAAGTGAACAACGGGCCAGCTGTAGACAGACTTAAGCCATATTAAACTGTGCCAAGCATACCAAGCTGTTCAGAATGGACAGATAAACTGACATGGTTAACAGAAATAAAGTTCTTACACACATACACACACACACTCTCCTTAGACCAGAGGATGCAGTAAACAGCCATTTAAAAATATTCATGTGACCCTATCCCACCTTACAAAATCAGATTGCTGCCAAAGGACAGACTGTGACCAAAGCTACCCCTCCTCCCCCAGGCCTGACCTATAAATGGCACTGTTTAAAGTTACCACAGGCACTACTGCTCCTAATCTACCTTTAAGATGAAAGAAGTGCAGCAAACACCTTAAGTCTGAAAGAAAACATCCTGTTAAAGGTTTTGCTGCTGACCTGCAGCTGAAAAACAGCTGAAGCACAGCCAGGATTGCTCATAGCAATAGGTACCATGGCTCACCCCACAGCAGTGAGGCAGAGGAATGTGTGTGCTGGAAGAGAACAGGCTTTATTCTGCTCATTAAGAGTTAACACTGCTGACAACAACAAAAAGGCAAATAGCATTTGGTGTCGTGGCTGTCAGCCACCGTGCAGATTTTGTCACAGAAGCAAGTCAATGACAGTATTCTGCCACTGCTTCAGATCAGGAAAGGAGACATTTAGGTTTCCTATTTCAGTATGTGTTTCACTGGAAGAGGATAAGCAGGACACACTGGGAAGTGCTGACTCAAATACTATCAGCTATCAGTGTCTTGCAGTGCCCACGTCTACTTGAGTGGAGATTTTGGGGCCCCTTGTAGGTTGCAGACCAGTTGACAGCACTATCAGTGGTCTAGAAATGCTAACCAAGCTGGATTCCTTCCTCTCTTTCTCTTGTTTTTTTTGTTTTTTTTTTTTTTTTTTTTTTTTTTTTTTTTTTTAAACACATGCAAAAGTTTCACCCTTGAGCCTTCAGTCAGTAAGCAGTGGAAGGAAGAGACAGACTTAGTTTCTAGGTAACAGTGCTATTGAAATCCACCCCAGTGCTGGGGCTGACCCACTTGGGAGCTGGCCAGAGGAGCAGACACGAACAGAGGCGAGAAGCTGCTGGCACATGGGGCTGTCACCCACTGCTGTCACCCCCTGTACCACTGCTCTTCATGCCCTCCTTTGGGTCCAATGGGCCCAAATCCTGCTGCTGGTTCACCAACAGGCAAGGGCTGGCTTAGGAAGCCTGAGAAGAGGTGTTATTCAGCAGAGGCCAAATGCTATTAGTATTGATATTCGTTACAGTTATTCTGGCTATGCATTTCTCCCTGGGTTCTGCCTTGTGTTGAGTCCCTCCTGTTCTGCAGGGGGAAAGACACCACTCCTCTCAAAAAAAAGGAAGGGAATAAGTGAAGCCATGCACAGCTTTTGACATTCACCATCTTAATGCAAATAACTTCAAAGTGAAAAATCTTTAAAGATGAAAAAAGACTCCAGGCAAAAGCATTGCAAAGTACCATGGATCCGAAATTGTTAAATTCTGCAGTGGCTCATAACCCTCGAGGAGCTGATCATCATCTGGTAATGGTTCTCCCCGTATTTATAGTGTCAGAAATTACACACTTCCCCAGCATATTTTCTACAGAATAAGTCATGGCTGTAATTGCCACATATACAAGATGTGACTGCAAATAAGAGAAACCAAAGGCTAAGACACTAAAGAGAGCCCAAGAAGTCACACTGGAAAGAGACTCTCCCTCCACACACACAGAACAAGATATTGAAGTGTGGGAAAGCAGGAGATCTGGGCTGCTTCTAATCACTGAAGAAAAAAATGTCCACTTATTTTCTGGGGAAGCAAGATCAGACATGTTGATATGGTGGCTGCATTATCAGTTGTTGATCAGCAACATCTTCCTCTAACACAAGGTGCACACAAAATTAGGGCAATGTTAAGACCATTTTGCTCTAAGTGCTGAACTAATCAACTTCAACTAGAGTGCTTCTGTCTGAGAAATAGCTACTGAACCCCCTCAATTCTGTATCTCAGGAGCATTAATACTTATAAAGCTAGCAAATTAGAGTATCATTTATATCCTGATATTAGCCTGTAATATTGGCACTTTCAGATAAAGCCACTGGCATTTATATATATAAAATCACACGGTTTCATAATTTTGAGCTCAGGTATTTCTGCATATGAAAAGTTGACTGGAAACTGGTTTACCTTCTGCATTTTTTTGACAACAGAACTACTCAAAGGTGATTCTAAGTTGTATTAATAGCACAGGTTGCTGAAGGCTACATCTCTCCAAAGCCCTTAACTAACATTTTGCTGCTGTCTTTAAACTTACTTGTTTTGATGGATTTTTAAAATGTAATATGCTTTAAGAAAACCACACAAGAAGCCAGACCCCAAGCTATCACTGTACATAGCTGTGCTGGAGGAAATGAGGAAAAGGCAAAATATAGCAGCTGTAAATCTGTTTCTGTGATCTTACAGTACAAAATTGCTTCACTTTAATTTAAAATAGCAATACATAAAATCACAGAATCATAGTCCAGCTCCTAGCCTTACACAGGGCACCTCCAAGCATCACATCATGTGCCACACAATGGAAACTGAAGGAGAGAATCATTATGAGGAAGATGAACTAGAATAACCCAGGGAGAAGAAAGAAAAATCTTTCATCTATAAAGTGGTTTTTTAGAATGAGGCTCTGTAAGTCAGACATCCTTGTGCTAAGTGTCATGCAACAGAATGCATTGGGTTTTTGCTTTGCCTTTCATGATTTCTACCTACTATTTACTGAAACAGATGGAGAAAACTGCAAGCTGATCTATAAAGACTCTCCATCCCATGCCTCCCTCTTTCAGAGGTACAAGCAGAGAAAATAGGAAAACTTCCCAGGCATCCAAGATGCATTAAGTGGGACATATCTTAATTCAAATCAACAACATTCTTGGCAAGGGCAGGAAGGTACTGGCAGATTTTGGAAGCTGTGATCCTTCACATGCATGGGCTGATTTGAGATTTTGGTATTTTCAGTACATGCAGAAGGAAACACAACTGTTCTCATTACAAAGCCCTCTCTGCCCTTGCTTTTTCTACCAAGACATGACAAGGCTCCAGCAGCAGCTGCATGGACATTAGCTAAGCACATCCTCTCTCTCTGTGGCTGCTCAGTACTCATGTTAGAAGTAACCAAATCTCCTCTCTCTCAGTTTTTTGAGTAGGAAAAACAATCAAAAGGAAACATGGAAATGGCTTGTCACCTTTCAGGAGCTCCAGCCCCTGAAATCCAGAGGCCTCCACACAGAGCAAGTTACAAAAGAGGGTCAGTAAGCTGATATAAATCTGCTCAGCTGCACTGGAGGGGAGAGGTTTTAAGCCATTGTGAAGCAGGGGATGCTCTAACAGGGCAGGGTGAGTGGTGTCAGCTGAGGAGAGGAACTGGTATTCATTTGTCTTCTGTGAGACTTGGGGGTTGGTTTCATGTGTGATGCCACTTTAGATCATTAATACTTTCATCATAAGGCAAAACAGAAGAGGGAAGAGCAAAAGTAGGGTACAGATTAACTCATAGTTTCCCAAAGGCTCGTTTTATGAGAGGCTGGAAATCAGCTTCACATCAGTTCCTGCAATTTTCAGAAAGTCTTAAGTTGATTTTCAAAATTCCTGCAGCATTCACATGTGCTAATTTTTCCATAATTCAGAGTAAGGGTTTAAATTACTTGGCAATAAATTCATCTCGTGTAAAATAAAATTCTGTGTTGTGCCTCGAAATTGCAAGAAGTTTAGGAATTTTAGTTTTGTGGATTTAAAGCTGCAGATACTTCTGGAAATCTCCATTCAGAAAATCTCTCAGCTATGCCTATAGCTAGTCCTATACAGACAGAGGGGGAAAAAGGCATTTTAGAACAGTTCATCCTCTTCGTCAAGATCCAAACCTGCTGGTGTAGAATTAAAAAGAAAGAAACCTTAACCTTGCAATGGAGCTGATGGGCACTACAGGAATGGAAGAAGATGGGAGTTTAGGATTCCATACAGAACAAAGCACAAATTCCCAATGTGTGCCTGTGTCTTCCTCACGGCTCAAAAGCCATTGGATGAGGTGCACAGACATGCTTTTGAATTGCAAAAATCCATGTAATCATTTAGGCTGTTTTCCTGCTGTGAAAAGATGGGCAGGAGTGTCTAGACACCGAGAGGCCGAGGCTATTGATGGGATCCATCCCCATGGAGCTCTGCGGAGCTGTGCAGCTGCAGGCTGCAGCTCTCCAGCTGCGCTGGACTGGGCTGACAATGCTCCTGCCCCAAACAAAGCACAGCTTTGAGAACGCAGCTTTTGAGCAGAATCACCTCTTCAGGTCCCCAGCACAACGCAGCAGATCTTCTCCAAAAGCCTCTCGGGGAGTGTATTGAGAAATGTGTGGAAAACAAGTAATTAACCTTTAATCGTGTCCCACTTTGCCTGTGTAGGGGCATATGAGGCAGGGGAGATTCTGCTCCTGAGCACTGCGGGGGAAAGAAACAACGTGGTCCCCGGGCATCACTTTGCTGAGAAGACCTGGGGTTGGGCTACCTCTCTTTCCTGTCTCCCAGTCTGCCTTAACACAGTGGGGGAGGACCAGGAGTAGAGTAGGTGTGCTTGGCATCCTCTTGGCTGAGCCTTGCTAAGGGAGGCTGAAGAACAAGAAGGGGCTGACAAGGAGCAGCAAAAGTGGAATATACAGTAGTGGCATTTTTGATAATTGAGCAGGTGCCAGCCTCCAGTGATTTTTCATTGAAAGATGAAATTAAGAATGAGAAGGAGGAGGGCTTACCTTAGTCAAGCTATACAGAACAACTATTTAATTTGGCTTCCTCAAGTATCCTGATCCTTCTGATCAGGTAATATTTCTTTGGTTAATTCGTTGCATGAAACGCAACACCAAAGAAAATTTGCATTTGATTTACAGCTGAGAGAGAAGTGAAACCATTCAAGAAGAAAGTCAGTGAAGAAAAAATACAGGGAAAGCACTAAGACTCCTGCACTTGAGCAAATACTTGAAGATCACAGAATATTTATTAGCAGAATTCAGTTAGCATTTCACAGATTTCAGGCCCCAAGAGCAACCATTTGGTATTTTTCAAGGGGGCTTATACTTGGGACTTGGAAAGTCCTCTAATAGAGATCTCCAGCTCCAGCTGTTATTTTATTGACTTCAAGTGAGAGTAGAGACAAAGGTTTGAATGAAGTGTGCCTGGTTTCTGTTAAAGGCTGCCATTATGAGCTATACAGAGTTTATTCAGTTCTACCACAACCATTGTTGAATCTCTCCCTTCAGAAAAAGGAGAAAATCTTTTCCACTGTGAATATACATTAATCAAGAAGCCTAAATTCTGCTCACCATTGATGAATGCCTGCTCTCAGTTGCATTCTTGCACTGTGACCTGCATAAACCCCATTGACACATCAGCTGGGGAATGACTGTCCCCATTGTAACCCTGCATGTGTAGGCACTGTGCACCAGTTTAGCATAAAGGTGCTGGATTGCAGGTGACATCCTTCAGCAGCTGCTGGCCAAATGTCCCACGTTTGCAATGAGAAAACACGACTCAGACTTGGAGAACCAATGTTTTAAAGATTTATTCCTGTAATCTTCACTGATGGAGTGCAGAAGTCTCATCTACCACCAAATGAAGTTGGTGCTGCTGCCTACAGCAGGAGTGGGGCTGCACCAGCTCTTGCTGGTACAGCAATAAGCTGTGATACATCAATATTGCAAAGAAAACAAAGATTAGCTGTTTCAACTTATTCCTACTGCTTTACATATACAGTAAGGTATTATTTGCTATGTAGAGGGTGATTCCCCTGAAGGACACCACATTTAAGTGGCAAATTAATTTGCTGCTTACATTCACTGGCTCTTCCAGCTGGCTTAATTCTCATCAGCCACCATAATTTATTAACAGTGAGGTGAGAAAAGACATGAATCAGCTTAATGTGCTATAAGTAGGGCATTGTCATGGCAACAAGATGCGGACTGTTTTCTACTATTTATGTATGGTTTGTTTTGTGCTCAACCTTGAGACACCGCTTGGAATTACCAGAATTAGAAACAACTTCCTTTTTTTTAACTTTTTTTTTTTCTATTTGGTGTATTTTTCAGAAATGATTAAAATAAGCATGTGAAAGACTCTGGAGCACCTCTCCAGGAAAAGAGCTATATTCACTTCAATGAGTCTTCCTAGAAACAGAAGCCTTAACTCTGATCTCCCAACCATTTTCTCACATTGTCACACAACCGAGTCCATGGATTAGCTCCCAGTTCATACCAGTCTGAGATCACAAACAGACCTTCCCTGTTCCATGCTCTACATTTAATTATTACCTGGGGGTAGAGGGAGAATTAGACAATATTGCTAAAGAGAGAAAGCCTTTGTATTTCCTTAAACACAATCCATTGTACTTAGGACATGAAAAAAAATTAGGATGTTGCATTTTTATAGACTCATGATGAGGAAATACAATGTTAAAAACTAACAGTAAAGGATTTTCATTGCTTTCCCAGCTAAGACTAAATCCCATTGCCTTTTGCAAGCAATTAATGCTTTTAAATAAAGCGAGTTCTTCATTCATTCATTTTATTTACTACCCTGCTGCATAAAGGAAACAGTTGGAATGCTAACAGAGCCCTTTGAAAAGCAATTACCAGTATTACTCTTTTGTTTTCTTCTTTTTTTCTTCACTACCTTAGGAATCTGCTATCAAATAGCTAATGAAAATCAAAACATGTCTAAGATGTGTCAGGAAAAGCACAAGGAAAAATTAAATCCCTTTCACAACAAATTTTACAGGTTTTAAACGTTGCATTGTTCCGAGTAAGGACAATAAAAATTTGAAAAAAATCAAAGAATTATTCCCCTTTTCTCCATCCAGTACTCATTAATATTTTTTTAATATGTCTGTGTTTATATTACCCTAGGTATTTCTTTGCATAATATGTAGGGCAACAGGCAACTGGGTAGTACCATTACATACAAGAAAACAGGGATTTTTTAGAAACTCTAGAAAAAGCTAGTAAGCAATATAATTTTGAACTCAAAAAATTCTGTCAAGCCATGAATGCAAATGTTCAATTGAGCACTACTAACTAACCGAGCCCTTGGATAACACACCGCTCGGTGCCATTGGTGGCAGATTTTGCCTCCCACATGTTTATCCAGTGGGAAGTAGTTTGTAAATAGCACTCTTCTCAAAAGCTCTGGAATTGCTGGAAACTTCTGTGGCTTTCCCCAGCTGCAGCTCCAGGCAGCAGAGCCCCCGTGAGGCTCCCTGTCCCTCACAAGTGACACCTCTCAGCAATAATGAATGAGCTGTCAGATATCCAGCTGCTTGCACGACGTGGTCCAGCCCTTCCTGGATACCTTTTCACTGTTCAAGCCATGCTCTTCAAGGCTGCAGTTTCTCATGGATGGATTACATTTCAGCTGCCTTCTCCTCTCACAGAAGGTGAGTAGAGTTATGTCATGGTTTGAAAGCAAGACGAGTGAGAGGCTCTAAGTTAAAGATACAATTTAATAAGAAGAAAGGTAAAAAGGTTAAAATAAAATAAAATAAAATAAAATAAAATAAAATAAAATAAAATAAATGCAATAACACAAAGGACCACTGACAGAGTCAGAATACAACCTGAGCAGGATGATGGAAGCAGTCCAGGTGAGGTGCTCTTCCTGAAGCAGTGATCCTGTAGAAAGGTCTGGTAGCTCTGCTCCTCTGGGAATCCAGTGGGTAAGGGCTGCTTGTACTGTTCCAAATCCCAGCTTATATCCAGGTGAGAATGCTTGGCTCCTCCCCCTGGGTGGAGCATCTCACAATAGGATGAGGAGTTGTGAAGTGGGTCCTTGATGGCCCATTAAACAGAGATAACTACTGGAGGGAGTTACCTGTGAGTCATGGGCCGGGCGTTGATGGGCCATTAGCAGAAGACACCCCAAAGGCAGGGGCTTGGAAACAGTAGAGCACTGCCCCATTTGTTTAACAGTTCATGAAGATGGTGATAGAATAAATACTTTGTGTACATCCTACACTACAACCCAGGACAAGTTAACAGGAAGGTTGTTTTGAAAACTGGCTTGTGATCTGCTTTCCTTCCTCATATATAAGAAGACAGTCTGAAACATTTCTCCCCCTTTGACATTTCTGACTGCTCAGAGCCACAGGGCATGTCCCTCATGTTGGCAAGATCCTGACTGAGTGGGTGGGAAAGCTCACCCCTTGCATCAAACACTCACACATAGGATGCTTTTTGGACATCAGAGAAGTGTTAACATCATCCCAATAAATATTTTTCTCCAGTGTTCCAGTGTGTGGGTGTTGAGTCCCAGTTTACAACAGGTCCTGGGCTACTGCAGGTAGTTGGTGTCACTCCTACGTGTCTATCCTGACAGGCAGGGGCACTGAGTGAGACCTTAATAAAACAAACCAAATCTCTGCCCTGATGCAACTACCTGATGTTTTCCCCACTCAGAAACAAAAAGGATACATAGCCTCACCCTTCCCAAAGCTAGCTCTTCTCTGTTAAAAATGAAAATCTATTTTAATAACAAAACTTTCTTTACAGTTTTCAGCCTATGCCTGTAGGAAGTAAAAACTAACAATGTATTACTAATTTTTTATTTGACCCTAAATTGATCTTTTCGCCTGCCTGTGATTCCTGTTAGTGAAAGGTACAGATGCAAGAAACCATCAGGGAAGCCAGACTTTGAAAAATGCTTCATTATTTGCCTTAGCTCTGTGTTAGCTAAAACTGAATTTCCACATTAATAAATATCACTGGTATCACATATCTCTGCCCAGTCTTGACAAGATGTCAGAAGAAGAAAGAAAAAACTCAGGAAGAAGCTTATGGTTCCTAAGATGGGAGGAAGGAGAAGGAATAGGAGAAGAAGGTACCCAGGCTCAGCTTGACCCTGTAACTGGTGATCTGGAAAACATGAGTTTGGGCAGCCATTTGCAGAAAAAGATACGGAACCACATATCCCAAACCCACAGAAGGAAAATAGGAGGCAGGGGCTGCCTTCTGAACATCAGTCCATGCCTTAGGGGAAGGGATTCACCCAGAGGCCTGGAGGCAGAAATCCTTTATCCAGCCCAAGGGTATTTTGAACTCCTCACCTGGTTGCAACATCTAAATTCTAGACAGAAAAAAAAAAAATCTGTTTAAGGACATTACTTTTGAAATTAGGTGATGAACCCTGCTGTGTGGAGTCAGGGGAGACCTTTACCCATTTTGGGAAGTTTGGGCTTCAAAATGGAGACTCTGAATTCCATGGGGAGGAGACAACTCTTCATCAGTTGAAAGGAATGGTTCTGATTTTGCTTTCAGCTAATGACACTGGATGTAGGGCCAGAAAATTGAAAAAGAATTAAAATATAGGTGATGGAGAATACAGCTCACATGGTACTCATGCCATGCAATTTAAAAGAGTCAGTAAAAGTGAGCCTGAATTTATTAACATATTGCAAAATTCTGGATGAATTGTAGTGTGTAGAGAACAACTGATGGGTATTGAGTGACTTAGTAAGATTTTAAAAGATGTAAAAGGACTGCCATGACTGGCAGATGCAAGGAAGACCATGTGGAACCCTATGGAGACCTCAGGATCACAGAAGTGGCTGTGTTAACCACTGTGCTTTGCCATAAACCACTATCTGCTGTGGTGAAGAAATGCTTTCCCTGGGAGTGTGATACAGAATAGTGAACTATATTTGTGGTGGAAATGTGAAGGATCTTGGTGTTTCCAGGTTAGAAGCATTGCTGTTCATAAGGTCAGCTCTTGGTCTAAAACCTGTGGTATGAGAAACATGATCAGTTTATTTCTATACAGGGGAGCACATATCACACACTTGAGTTGGAGCTTCCCAGTATCTTCACACTGAGATAAATTAACTGATTAAAGCAAGGCAACACACATGGCTGATGATGAATATTTTCATTAAGTTCATAAGAAAAATAAGATTGATTTAGACAATTTTTGGGCTTTCCTAAAATACATCTAAAACTTTATGTGCTTTATGTACCTCTCACAATATGGCAAGAGCTGAGGTTGCTGCAATGCTGGCACCACTCTGGTTTTCAGTTTGTGCCCATTTCCTTGAGGATCGATAAAGATCTGGAGAAGACCAGGCTCAGTAGAATTGCTTTCTTAGCTTACCTTGTAATGCTTTCTGAGATAACCATCAGGGAGGGAAGGGCAGAAAAGGCTTTTTCCCATCCTATACAATGTCCTGAGCCTTGAAAAACACCTCTGTTCTCCAGAGCACCCAGCGACAGCCCGGGGCCAAGAGAGGGAGAAAAGCCAGAGCTGGAGGAGAAGGGGCAGTGGGTCTTTGGAGGGTGTCCAGCTGCTGGTGAGACCTGTCCTGCAGAGCCCCGAGCCTGACTGAGTGACCACCAGGACCTCTGACCCCTTGGCCTTGCTCAGAGCATCACCAGCAGTCTCCACACAGCGGAAAACCACAGGAGAGCCCTGGTTCCCTGCCTTGGAGGGAGAGATGCCTGACAAAGCATCTCCTGGCTCTTTACTGTGCACAAGCTCCCAGGGAAAGCTTTGGAGTGGGTGCCGAGAAGGAGTGGGGCTGAGGAAAGCCCCCTGGGTGTGTGCAGGGCTGGGACCTGGCTCCCATCCCATCCCCATCCCTATCCCCATCCCCATCCCCATCCCTATCCCTATCCCTATCCCTATCCCTATCCCTATCCCTATCCCCATCCCCATCCCCATCCCCGTCCCCGTCCCCGTCCCCGTCCCTGTCCCTATCCCTATCCCTATCCCTATCCCTATCCCTATCCCTATCCCCATCCCCATCCCCATCCCTATCCCCATCCCTATCCCTATCCCTATCCCTATCCCTATCCCTATCCCTATCCCTATCCCTATCCCTATCCCTATCCCCATCCCCATCCCCATCCCTATCCCTATCCCTATCCCTATCCCTATCCCTATCCCTATCCCTATCCCTATCCCTATCCCTATCCCTATCCCTGGCCGCACACGACCCCAGGCAGGAGCCCCGGCAGCTCCAGGATTTGAAAATTAAAGTTTGCCATCTAGCGGCAAAGCCTCCGGCTTTGGGGAGCAGCCGCGCACCTCCCTCCAGGTTTTTCGGGGGATCTGTTTATGATTTCTGACAGAAATAGGATTTCTAGGGCCGTCTGAGCCTGCCCGCCATCCCGGTGTGCCTGCAGAAGCGATGGAGGGAGCTCGGCACGTTGTCACTGCTGGCTGGGACAGTGTCACAGCCCTGGCAGCTCCTTGGGCATCACATGGTGCAATGGGGATGGTTCAGGGTAGCATTAAACCCTGAGCAGTTCAAAAAAACTCCCACAACCAAACACCCAAAAATTGCCCTGGGATTAAAGAACGATGCAGTGAAATGCAATCAATTCCCTCCGTGCTCTTCTCTTGCCTTGGACAGTGGTAATTCTCGGGGGAAGGTCTCCTTTGTTTCCTTTGTTTCGTTTCCCATTTGAATGGATCTGCACCTGGAAGCGACAGCCTTGCCTCGGTTTGGGTGATGCTCCCCCAGAGCTGCCAGGAGGCAGCATCTCTGCAAGAGCAGCACATGCCCTCCTTGCCAGAGCCCCTGCGAGACTCCTCTGATCCCACACGTTGCCTGTGTGGGATCCACATAGGACGTGCCTATAGGATTCGTATGGAGACCACCCCTGGCATCACCTGTAACTCATTTTCATAAGAAGCAGCAACACGAGGCAGCAGGAGTATGAGCAGTTTTCCAAAGAGGAGATCAAGGATCCTTCACAGAGGAAGGCAGCAAAGAATGGCTGTGGATGAGGAACAGGGTCTGGAGAGGGGGCAGAGGGAAGGGCTGGGAGGTGATGGGCAGCATGGTCTACTCAGGTGACCAGATTGTAATTAAGGAGCTGCAGGATGCCTGCACAATCTCTCCTCTTCCACATACAACACTTCTATTAGCAGAACTCCAGGTGGGATTAGCAATTTTTGCAGCATAATCACATCGTTGAGTCATATTTAATTTATGAACCACTATACACACAGTATCGTTTTCTTATATTGACGCTGAGCTGATTATTTCCCAATTCATATTTATGCATTTGATATCTCCCTCTGCAGTGTAGCACTTCATACTTGTCATTAGTGAACTTCATCTTGTTGATCTGAGACCATCTCTTCAATTTAGCATTTGGCATTCTGATCCTGCCTGCCAGACTGAGCAAATTTTATAAGCGTACTCTATATTTATCCTGAAAATCACTAATAAAAATATTGACTAAAATCAGTTCTGAAGATCTCTGCACAGCTGCTTGGAATGTTCTCTTGAAATTTCCTTCCACTCTGACATTGAGTCATTGGCAATAACACTTCAAGAGTTTTTTTCATCTATTTGTATACACACTGATAATCATGATTTTGCATAAACTGCATTTTGCTAGCTTATATGTGTAAATTCAGGTTATTAGTGCCAAAAGACTTATTAAATATATTGTCTACTGTTTCATCAATACTTAGAATACAGATACTCAGGTCCTGCCACAAAACTGTCCAGCTATGTCAGAAAGAAGTAATTTTTACCCCTTCCTTCAAATTTATTAATTTCATTAAATGAGAAGTCTTCTTCTTTAATGAAGGAACTTATGAGGCATAAGCTATTCAAATTATGTTGAGAGTCCAGAGGAAAAAACCAGAAAGCTCTGTACCTTCACATTTCACTTTGTGTGCAGTGTCAGCACAATAAAAATATTTGCTGATGATGTAGATGCTCCTTAATACAGCACACAGGACTGAAATGATGCAAGTGCCTATTAATCCTAAAACAGGATTCCTGGTAAAAGGAGGAAAAAGGGAAAAGTGCTTAATAATCATAACTGTATCAGTTTTACTGCTAGCACATAATTAGATCAGAAGAAGATGATTTCAAAATGTCCAGAGCATGACTGCCTCTTGCTACTTAGATGATCTGTTTCTGAATAAAAAAAAACCTTCAGAATATAAGAATATTTTTAAGTGTAAGAATCTTTTTGGGGCCTATGTCCCCAGAGTGGTAGCAGGAGGCTGCTTCTTCCCAGCCTCTGCATTTTGTAGTTTGCAGAGGAAAAGTATCTAAAACACACAAACAAACAAATAATACCATGTTTATAAAGGGGTTTGTTTTTTCCCCTCCAAGAAATCTCTCCCATGTAATGTCTCTGTTTCTGGCACAGGCTGGAGGATTTTAGGGATGCCACTGGTCTGGAACGCAGCATCCACATGCCAGGCCCTCTCAGACAGGTGCTTGGGAAGGGGCCAGGAAAAAAGTTGTCCACAGCCCCACAATGGAAACAAAGAAATTACTCAACAACCTCTTCCCATAAACACACGTGTTAGGGGAATGCAATCAAGGATCCAATCTGGTAAACAGCCTGAGGAACAGGGCCAGCAAAGGCTGACCTGTGCTGCTGGCGGTGAGGAGGCAGGAGAGTGAACTCTGAACAGCCCCGCTGCTCTGGGGGATGCAGATGGGCACACTGCCTTCCTCTTCCTTTTAAGCTTCCTGCTGGTTTTCCCTGCCGAAGCTGTCCCACTGAGAGCAGCAGTAAATGTCATTTTGTAGGTGTCTGCAAGAGAATAAAAGTGGCCCCAATGCAACACCCCATGGAAAGCGTAACTGCAGACAGAGATGAATCACACCAGCACCGAGTCAGCTCTCACACAGAGCCCGTGTAGGTGTTATTATGACTGTAACAGGCTTCAAAAGAATCAATTGCACAAAAGCCAGGCTGGCAGCGGTTCCTGTAAGCAGTAGCTTGGGTAACACTGCTCACATCACCTTCTCACATTACACTCTGTTCCTTGAAGGAGGCTTGGCTCTAAACTCCTCCCGACTCCATGCTAATTCCAAAGGATAACATGAGCATCAATTAGGCACTGCCGTGACTCAGAGAATGAAATATTGCCCTTGGTGGGAAGTCAAGCCCGCGTGTTTTCCCCTGCCTTCACTAGCACACGTTGTCCTACCCACTAGGTGTCCCTGCCAGCCAGGGAAACAGAGCGCTGCAGCCAGGGCTGCGTTTGCTTCCTTCCACTTGGCTTCAGCTGAAAACATCAAACGCAAACAACAACTCGGGAAACATGTCTGAAATAACTTCTTCTCCTTATCCTTTTTTTTTTTTTTTTTAACCCTCCTTTTTTGAAGCAGCTTCAAATTCATGCACAACACACAGGATGGAGAAGGCAGATCTCCGTTTTGCTCTCCAGAGGAATAGAAAGTTTTTGGCCCAACGGAGAATGGTTTCCCCTCCTGGCTAGCAAAGCCGGTGATGGGCTACTTTAGCCCAAGCACCACCAGCTTAATCCCTGCAGCCTCATCTCTGACTTCCATAGGAGCCAGACAAATTGTACTGTAATCCCTCACCTCTATTTGCCCATCTTTAGAATAGACCCTGTGCTATTTTGTCTCCTCCACCATGGAGCTGAGAGGTTAAATGAAGGGTGATAATGTTCTTTTACTTCCCAATTAAAAAAAAAAAAATAAAAATCAATATTTAAAAAATTATCTGATTGCTATCGATGTGTGGGTGTTCAAGCCTCACAAAAAAAAAAAAAAAAAAAAAAAAAAAAAAAATCCTATCTCACAAAAAATTCCTAATGTGTGGGTAAATAAGGATAGGTGGATGCAGGTGTTTATAACCTCAACATGGATTAGGCATAACACACATGTTCAGTGGCTGCCTCTGTAAAGAAGAGACCATTTTTTCCCCAGATAAAATTTGCTCCAGTAATCTCTGGAGAGTTTCCAGAGGTCAGCAGAGAATGATGGAAGAAAGAGAAGACATTAAAGGAAACACATATCTGCAGATGTGGCAGCTTCTGCCAGCCCAGGAAGAGGGAGAGGAAACAGGAGGCAAAACCTTGAAGACATGCAGGGAATTTTTTGTTTTGAAAAAGGTCTTATCTCTTTGTGATACTGAGCTGAGGGAAAGAGGGGCAGAAAAAAGGCTGTATAAGGTGGAGAAACTCATTCCACATTTTTGTAGCTCTCTTTCCTGATCAGTCAGGGAAGGGCAGCAGCATTTCCACGTCTCCTGGTGATGCTGCTTTATGAGCAGCCTGAAATGCTTAGAAAGGAGAAGGGAAAAGGCAGCAGAACCGGGGTTTCTGAGCCATGGCATGGGATGATTTCTGTACCAGAAGGCTGCTCCGAATGCTCAGTGTCTGGGAGCCACATCCACGGGGAGCAGGGCCCATTGTGCCGTGTGCTGTACAAACACCCAGGGAGAGGCGGCCCTGCCACAATGGACCTGCTCTCCAAACAGAGGAAGAATAGCAGGAGGATTAGAAATCAGTGGACGAGCCCCGAGTTGCACGGCTTGGTGAGGATGCCAGAGAGACACAAGCCTGGTGTTCTCATTCCCAGCCCAGCAACCTGCTCTTTCTCATGGCCAGGCCACCTTTGGCCGCTCTGGTGCTTACAGGGAGTTCATGGCACTAAAGATAATTATCGTGGCTTGGTATTTTTAACTGCTGGGAGCTTTGCATACAGGCACACACCCTCTGAACTTGGTTGCCCCCAGAGACAGTGTCCCCTCCTGGCCCTAGGACAGCTCGGAGGGTGCTCAGATGGTGACTGCAAGGTGACCTTCGCTGCAGAAATGCAAAGCAAAATGTCACAAGCCAAAGGACAAGGAGGAGGGCACACGGCTCTTGTGAAATCCCGCTGTTGAAACACCTTCGCGTCTTGCAACACAAAGCCAAAAAAACCTCTTTGTCTTAAGGATTTAAGACCAACCATAGGAAGAGCTGTGTTTGTCTCATGTTAATCACCTAGGCAACTGGGAAAGCAGAAGTGAGCTTCACTTTCTGGTGGGCTTTAGAATCTGCCACTTCATTCAAACGCCTTTTTCCGGTACAGCAGAAACACGTGTGGTTTCTGCTGCAAAAATTGCGTTTTTAAGAAGAAAAATCGTACCTTTGGGTTTGTAGCTTTTCCTCTCCCATAGGCCTTGTGTGCCTTCAAGCCCAGATGGTTACTTAATGACCCAGGATCTACATTAGAAGTACAACCTTCTCCCTCATTTTAATTTCTCCCCCCTGGGATCCTGCCACTGGGGCAGCAAGGATTTGTTAGAGACCAAGGAATGGGCTGGGAACTGCCCTCTCCTTTCCCAATCAGTAGGGAAGGGATAAAACCCTCTCATGCTTTGAAAGGGGTTGTTAAGGACGGGAGGATAGGTCCCCAAAAAACATGAAGTAATGCCGTGCAGGTGCAGACCTGAAGCTTGTGTCACACTACTGCAACACAGCTATCAGTAAGTGAATAATCCAGCCTGCCACAGGGTCTTGCAGCATTCAAGTCCCAACTCATACCTTTATGGTGGGCTGGGTCAGGAAAAAAGGCAGGAAAGGCTGTCTCTTAGCAAGGAGCAGCAACAAGGTTGTATTTTTCCTAGTGGCTCATTCAAATCTGAAGCTGTTTTTGTGAATAACTGCTAGCATTAGCATCTGCTATTTTATGGAAAAATGTACAAAAGCATAGGTTGAAAATTCTGTTGAAGTTGACCTTTTGGCAGAAAATGAGGCCTTCAAAGCAAAAAAAAAAAAACCAAAACCCCAACAAAACAAAAACCCACACATAGCTCCTACACGCCTAAAAAAAAAAAAAAAAAAAAAAAAAAATTAATTTGATTGTTCCTTTTCTTGTCCAGATTGGTTTGCTTCTGATAGATTTTGATAGATTTTAACAGACTTCTTTATTTCCTCAATGAAAAAAAAATCCTTTCTGGATAGTGATGTCCTAGAAGAAAAACATGTTTTTGGTAATGTCTTTATTTACATTGTTTCAAATGAATATTTTCCTTGAAAGGAAATGTTTATTAGGTTTGGCTTTTCTCCCTATATTTCCTAGGCAGAGTTGCTGGTGCTTTGCTCTGCCTGCCTAAGCCCAACATTAACTTCAAATCTTTAGTATTATTTTATTCAGCAGAAAAATAAATTCTGAGTTTTCAAGCTCATCTACAGCTCCACAGAGGGGGTGTGAAGCCCTGATATTCCATTTGGGCAACATTTAGAAAACTTCTGAACGACTTTGCAAAGTTATAAATAATTATACAAAAGGTGCAAGGACTTGCAGACACAAGCCAAGTTTACGAGGCCCAGAAACTGAGGGAATTAGAAATTTTTCCATCTGCTTGGATGGGTTTGGGTTTAAAAACTTGAAAGTCAGATTCATCTGAACATACTGGATGAATGGAAAAGTTACAGAGCTGTGGACAACACGATACATTTCACACCCACGGAGGCTGCGGAATAAGGCAGAGAGAAGAAAAAGCACATGATCAGATTCTCTACCCATCTTTTTAGCAAAAGAGCACGAAACAGGCAAGAAAAAGAAGGAACTCAGCAACCCTGTGAAGCCCTTTAGAAGGGATAAATTCATGGTGAGGATAAAGGAGAAGTGGTGCCTGTGCTCACAGCACCTGAAGCAGAAGAGAGCAGGGAGCTCAGCCTGCAGAGCACACAGTACACGGACAACATGGAAACTCTCCTACATCCAACATGCAGCCTTCAAGGTCTGGGTTTATTTTGGGGTTTTTTTCCCAAGGCCATGCAGCTGTAAAGGGGAGAGAACTGAAGGCCTGGAAAATTCAGGAAGTGAAAGGACCAGTTTCGATATTTCTTAAGTTTAGAATTAATAGACAGTAGAGATACGCTGCTTAACCACTAAGATGCAATTAAAAATGAAACATTAAAGGCTAATTCTTGGTTATTTTCAACAATTGGAATTAATGAATGAAATTTCTGATCACAGTGCATCAGCCCTTAAATTATAACAAGGATCATGATACTCACAGGATAAAGCCATGGGACTGTCAGCACTTGATAGCTCTAGGAAGAAATGGAATCCAATCACTTGTGTGTGGAATAATTTTTGAACATTTTAAACCAGAATGTCATTTATTCATTAAAAAGGATAAACCCTCGGGAGCCTGATACAAGCCTCAGGACCATCAATATGAAGGGAAGTTGTGTGTGCAGAGCAACTATCATCTCCAAACAGACTTGTTGAACCTGGGCCCAGAAATTATGAATAATTGGGCAGTCTTATGTGCAAAGAAAGACTGGTGTCAGCAGACAGAAAGTGTTAAAGTGGTGAAATAAAGGAAAGGGACATTGGAATAAAAGGGTGGAATTTGGCAAGGAGAGATTCTGTGGCATTGGGAGCTAGCTGCACTGGGGCAGAGGGAGGAGGCTTTGTCTTTCAGGCTTTGTAGAAAGAAAAAAAGTTAAATCTGCAGGTTACAAATGGATGTAGTATGAGATAGAAGCCATATGTTGTCATTTCCACTCCCTCTGCAAAAGACATCCTCCCTAAAGTCTTGATCAAGGAATGGGCTGTAAATCACAGAAGAGGCAGAATGCAAAGTTCAGTAATTTCCATTAACCAGGCTAATCCTGTAATTGGTAAAAAAACGTGGTTTGGGGCATTCTATTACCTTCTGTTTTGCTGCTCATCATTCCCACAAGTCCATAAGAGAGTACAAGACAGTCAGATACCCAGCTGTCTATTAATAATTGATTTAATGTAATACATGAAGTGTGAGTAATCTATTTCCTTGTTTCTCTTTTTAATGTAATCCATGAATCATGGCCAGTAAAGAGGCTGGTAGACCACTCAATGCTAACTTTTTTGCTAATTCCAACTATTGACTTGCATTTAAGAAAGCTAAATGTCTGCTAAATACTTTGTGGTTATAACAGGGATACTGTGGAAGAGAGAGACAAATAGTTCATTAGATAGCATTCATTTTTTGATAAGAGCTTGTAACTCTGCCTTGTGCTGCTTCCAGTAGTCCCAAGTCTGCCCAACATTAGACACTAAAATAATTGTTGTCAAACATACACCTCTCTCATTTTGGCCCAGTGTCTTGTCTCTCCCAGATCTAAGAAAAAGTTTAACTTGCAAGCAGAAGTTGCTTTTATTCTCATCGTATTGCTACAGGTATCAGTACCATGGTATCTATTTACCCCACAGTCACAAAAGATTTCCTATTTTCAGTACCTTTTCAAGGTGAGGAACTGCTCTTCCTCTTTTACTCATTGGGAAACAAGGAGCTGAGAGTGTGTCAAGAACCTGGCTTTGCTAATTGCACTATTTCAGGCACTTCTGCTTGTGAACATATGTGTGTTTTTCACCAATGCCAAGATTTTCACTCACTGAGTGTCTCTTCCTTTGTTAGCTCCAAATGTGCAGAGGCTGAAAGGGCATCTTTACTAGTGAAAAATCTCTCAAGAACTCTTATAAATCATTCAAGCTTCTGGTTGAAAATGTTTCCTTTCACACACTTCTTAGTGCCAAATACAGGCCCATCTGGAATCATTATTAATTCTGTTGAACTGTTTAATTCCAAATGGTTCTCTCTCTCTCTCTCTTTTTTTTTTTTTTTTTTTTTTTTAATGACTTGATTCAGTATTTTATAACCATAATTGGAATAGCACATTAAGACTCAACAGCTCATTTTTTTATTCCAGGAAATGGCAAGCAACACATCTTGTACTCAATCAGTCACATTAATAGAGCAATGCTAAAAAATCTTGTAACATGCGGCTACTCACTAGTTTAATTCATCTTACATATTTGTTTGCCATATAAACAGAGATGAAAATGATCTTTGTGGGCTTAAGAAAGCTTCTTAAACAATTTGGAGCACTTCTCAGTGTATGCTTCGTTGAGCACATTAGCCAGAGAATTGGAAGAATAGGTGCTGTGCCACTGAAATGGCTGAGCAAAGTGCAAAACATGGTCCTCCAGATACAAACTCACATCAAGACAGTTTTTTCCAGTTTAGCATCAGGACTGAAAAATTAAATTCAGTTTGCAAGCAAAGTCCCATTCACATTTCAAAAAGAAAAGCACCAAAAAAGAGGTGGTGGTTTTGTGCAAAGCTGCTTATTTAACTTGCTTTTGCATTAAACACTGCCTCTAGGATTTGAATGCACATGTTTAAGGGAAGGGAACTGTGAAATCTTGGTGTCATTTATGTCAACAGCACAAAACTCCTGATGACTAACATTCAGGACAGCTGGGAAGTTCTCTGCATAGTTCTCCACATGCAACTGATGTGGGAGACACTCAGGCTGCACATTTGGCTCCTTGACACTTGCTCTAAAGAGCAGTCACGGATCTCCAAACCTCTGTAGGGTTGCACAGGCTGCTCAGTGCAGGCAGGGAGGCTGGAAACACAGAGGCAGGGACTGTGGCTGCCCACAGAAGGGCACAGCTTGCATCCCCCACAAAGCTGGGGATGAAAGCTCCGGAAGGTTTTCATCCCTAGAAGCTGGTGATTAATGTTCGGCTACAGAGAACCGTAGGTATGGAACCAGTCAGGGCTTAGAGTGATACAATTAGAAATTCATAGCCAGACTGTCGTGATACAAATTAGTCTCAGCACTCATTTTCTTTGGCAAAACTCCCATTCTTTGGATGCCTTTCTGGCGAAATTTACTGTGACATGAAAGATATCCAAAATACAGATAAAAGGAGTAGTTTTCCAAGTGCAAAATCCACTAGAAGTGTTCGCCATAAACTCCCCATAAAATAAGCTGGAAGGCAGCTTTCATGTCTGGTCCATATTCCTGCTCCAAATAGGGTCAGCTTTGAAGTGAGATGGGGCTACTCCAGGCCTTATCCAGATAAGTTTTGAGTATATCCAAGAATGAAGAGCTTACAACCTCTCTGAGCACTTATTCTTCTTGATCTTCTTTACCACTAAGTTTTTCCCCTGATATCTAACTGGGATCCACCCTGCTGCAGCTGGGATTCACTGCCCCTTGCCTTTCATAGTGCACCCTCAAGAGGAGTCTGGCTCCATCTTGTCTATTATCATTTATTAGTTACAGAAAGCAATAAGATACTCCCTGAGCCATCTCTTCTCCAGATGAACAACCAGCTTTCTCGACCTGTCCTTGTACTCCATATGCTCCAGCACCCTGAGCATCTCAGTGGGTTTTGCTGAACTTGAACCAGTACAGAATCATAAAATGGTTTGAGTTGGAAGGGATCTGAAAGATCACATCATTCCAATCCCCTACCATAGGCAGGGACATCTTCCATTAGACCAGGCTGCTCAAAGCATCATCCAAGCTGACCTTGAACACTTCCAGGGATGGGGCATCCACAATGGCTCTGGGCAACCTGTGCCAGTGCCTCACCACCAAACTTGTTGTCTACCAGGACCCCTGGGTCTTGCCTTGAAAGCTGCTTTCTAGCAAATCCAGCCCGTGCTGGTGCAGGACATTATTCCTTACTGGTTGCCAGACTTAGCATTTGCCTTTATTGGACTTCATGAAGTTTCTCTCAACCCATTTCTCCAGCCAGTTGTCATCCCTCTTCAATGTCCTGGCCTCCAGTGCATTGACTCTTCCACCAGTTTTGGGTCATCAGTGAACTTGGAGAGGTTCCATTCCCCTCCATTGTCCAGCTTTAAAGAAGACATTAAATAATACCAGACCCTGCAGTGAACCCTGAGGAGCACCACCAGTAACCAGTCACTACTGCAACTCTGATCTGTGTCCAGTCAATTTTCCACTCATCCTCCTGCTCAGTCCTCTTGTCTCCAGCTCAGCACCCAGGATACTACAGGAGGCTGCCAAAAGCCTTCTTGAAGTTCAGGTAAACAACACCCACTGCTCCCCAGTGCCTGCTGAGATGGTCATGGCCCTCTGGCACTGCCCCTTTCAGTGCCCATTGGCATCATTGCCCATAGTGTTGTCCCCAGGTTCTGTCACAGAGACCACGTGAAAAGATTCTAATGTCATTGATCTCCTGGTACAGCAGATACAGCCATGAGGACTTGATTGAATACCAATGCCAAGAGACAGCAGCAAAGTAAATTTTGTTTTGAAATATTGCTTCAAAATCATCATAACCATAGAGAAGGGTTTGATGTATTAGTAATCAACTTCCCTGGAATATTCCTGTAATTGTTATGGTTCCTTAGGCGTAAGGAAACAATTTTCTGGATTTGGATCACTGTGTTAGTTAGTCTGACGAGCCCAAAATAAAGTAAATTTTCACACATCAATCATTAGCATATTTGCCTAAGAAACAGAGTGCAGAACTCATGCAAAATCAACAGCTTATTCAAGTAAATACATATTCATAATTATTCTATGTGAAATATTGCTTTCTGAGTTTATTCAGTGAATGCTAACTACATTCTTAACAAATATACAAAAATAACAGTTCCCCTGTTACTATGGAGAGGGAGAGGAGAAGGTATTGTGCTGGAGGGCTAATTGTAAAATCTTTGGAGTAAGAACGAGAGAGTGTGATTCCCTTAGATACAGTAATAATAATTCAGCAGCCCAAGGTTTTACATTCAAGGTTTTGGAGGGAGAAATGAGAAGTGGCTGATGAGTTGGTCTAGAGATATACTGAAGGGGTGTTTCATGGGAGGGACATTTTCCATCATTCCAAGATACAAGAAGGGAAGGTGTAATTCTCGGCTGAAGAGAAACAAGCACAGGAACAGGTTTGGCACAAGCAGCGATGCTGCATCTGAAATTGATTCGAGCTCACAGGGCACAGCCACCCCGATCAGAGCCCGTCCTTCTCACATCTCCTGCAGCCCAGCTGGCAAAGCCAAGCGAGGATACATATCCTTGAAGGAATCAGTATGCACATGTGCGCACATACCCACCTGCAGCCACGCGGCCACTTGATCCCTCATCTCCATAATGGGATTTGCTGGGAGCCAGCAGAACGCGGGCGCTCCGCCCCTCCCCTCTGATGCATCGCAAAGAGCCAGCATTCCACGCTTTATTGCCATGGGTGTGGAAAAACTGGGCTGCAAGTCACATTGATCGGAGAGCCAATAAGGCGAAGAAGGCGCCCTGCAATATGGAGCCTGCAGAAAGAAGCACTGCCAGGGAGGGATCACAGCCCTGCCAAGTGTCACTGCAGCGAGGCACAGAGAGGCTCAGGGCTGCATCAAAGAAAGGACGGGGCATGCTGCATTTTATAGGGCAGCTACAGACAGGAATTTACACCTTTTTGCCAAAGATTACTAAGCACTCTGCACCGATTCCTGACGTTCGGGTTCCCAGCGCCAGTATGTGGTAGTTTTCCATATGGCAGAGGGGCTTTTTCATCCCTAACAGTGCGCTGCACTCATTATTATGCAGTAGATTTTTTTTGTTTCTGTACACCAGGCCTGGGATCTTACAAGGAAGTGATTATACTTGCCTAAATAGAGGTTCTGGTGACAAGATAATTTACAACGCTCTGTTGCATAATAATTGAGCCAAGGTCAGGGAAACCATTGATGGAGCACAGTCAGGGCAGTTGTAAATAAACCCCACATCACGAAAGGGGCTACTGTCAGTGAGAACAGACGGACAAGAAAGGACAGAAAAGAAAGAACCTCCAGCTCTCTCACCATGGTAAATTCTTACTCCCCTCCCTTATCTCCACAGATCCCATGGTTGGCTAATTAAAGAAAGAGGTGTAACTATCAATCTAATCTCACTTGTTCTCAAATTTACCATAATTTCTACACTTGAGAGGCTGGTGAAATGAAACAGCACTACTAGAATTTCCCATTCATCAGCAGGAAGCAGAACAACTCTGGGAATTAGGCTAAAAATAATTAAGAAGCAGGATCAGGTGCTGTGCACATGCATCTGTCTGTACACGGGCATGCAGGCACACAAGCATTTACTGGAGGTAGAAGCAGTAGCACAGGGGGAGATGAGCACCACCAGTAATTTTATCTTAACATATGAATGCTTGCAGATGTACTCACAGCATACTTATTAGAGCAGCAAAAACGCCCAAGAAAACTGCCATCAAATTATGCCACAAACAAAATCAGCTTTTTAAGCAGATAAAACCACCAGCAGTACTTCAGGAGACACTTGGGAGCTGCTGGGGTGGCCACAGCACACAGGGTGCTCAGGGCATGGCCCCTTCCCCAGCACACTGTGGGCACAGAGCAGGTACACCCCCTTTCAGCAGGAAGGTTGACATTTTCTGGAAGCATCCATGTTATTTCACACGCTTGGCTTTGTTTTGCACTTGTGCAGTAGCACTAGAGCTTTTCAGAAAGTGTTACAGTGGCTTTTGCCCCTTCTCCATGCAGGCAGGCTGGGAGGGAGGTGCTGCCAGGGGCCTTGCTCTGCTCAGCACAGTGAGGGTGCAGCTGGTCCAGGACCTCCTCCAAAAGACAGACTGATCAGACACACAGATATCCGGGATCATCAGAGCTGTTCTTCAAAATCCACTTCCATTTCAAAGGAAGATGTGCCTGAGAGGCAGGACTAGGATGGAGGATTTAACTAAATAAGTAGCTCCTACCTGAGGAATCGGCTATCCAGCAGAATGATTTTTGAGAAAGATTTCCCAGCTTTACTACTAGTCAGCCTAAACATACAGCTACTTGCAGTATTCCAGGAAAAGCCTTGAGTTTGCAGCTCCTCCAAGAAGGGTATAAGGAGATGGTGATGGGCCAAATCCTCAAGCCAGTGTAAATCAATGCTATTTGTTTGCCTCTGCTGGAACCCCCACTCCATTTCACTTAAGAGCTAACACAGAGCAACTTAATATGCATTTATGTTAATACTTGCACTTTGCAGGGTTTGGTAAATTGAGTGGCTGGCACATGCCAGGCTGAATGTCACTTCCAAAAGCTAGGGGATGTCACTTCCAAAAGCTAGGGGCCCTAACTGCCATTAAGAGGGACAAGCTGAGAGCATGTAGCACCTCTCTGGAAAAGCCTTCCCACCTCAAGCGCCTCCTTGTGACTAATCTTTCAACTAGACAATACATATTACTATCTAAAAACCCTGAATTTTTAAGGACAGAATGCATTAATGAACATAAATGAATTAGTACCTTCAAGCACTGCAAGACACAGGAAAGGATACATGGACAGAGTGGGCAGGTCCCATCAGAGACCACAGCTGTAGCCCCTGTCTGCAACATTGCCTCCTGGCAGCATTACTGTATCCAGCCCTGGAATCCATGCCAATCACTCCAGAGCAGTGTTAAGATGCATGGCATCTTGGTAAAATTCAAATCAAAGTTTCCTTCCTGCACCTTGGAGTGGGATGGGTAGCAAAGGTTGATGTAAAAAGTGAGCAAGCAGCAATGATGGGGGTTTGTATCACACAAGCTTAGAAAATAGTCTGGAATAAAAATGTGTGCATTATTGCCTTTCACACTTTATCTCATTTTGCACTGCCAGACAACTTAAACTAAGAGTATCTGGCAGACTTTAAGATCATTTTGCAAAGACTTTTCATTCTCCTTCATCAGATCGCACTCAGTAAGACCTGATGGGGAGGGAGTTGGAATACATCATATTAGAATGAATATAAATGGTAATGATCATGCTCCTCCACAACACATCCACTTTAAGGAATCAGTTAATTAACCCTGAACCGAGCAGGCTTGCCAGTCAGGAATAGAGCAGCCCAATTGATAAGAGCTTCCTGACCCCTACTTCTCAAGGACAAGATTCAGTAACCCTTATTTATGTTAAACATTAGCTTACCCTGTGAGGAACCTCCAGAAATCAATAGGAATTGCACTACATGAGTAAGACTGGCAGAATCTGATACCAATTATAAACTCAGATTGGCCCTCAGCAGGGTATTTCTGTCTGCTCTTTTCTTTTTTATTTTTTCTTTCCATATTCCTCCTCCCCCATGTCTGCACCCAAGAAAATACAGAACGTTCCCTCTTATAAAAGGCACTTGAATGGCTGCTTCTCCTCTTTCTCTTTAATCCAAAAAACTATGAATATTTCTTGTTAAAGGAAGGTAATGTTTGACAAAACCTGGCAGATTGAAGTGTATTTCTAAACCTGGAAGGAGCCCAGCCTTTCTGACAAAATGGAAGCCACAATTTGTGACTTTTAAATATGAAGTGGTTTATTTCTTCTTGAAGAAAAAAGAGTAGCTGAAACCACTAGAGAAAGCATTAAGGGAAGCAATCTGGACTTTAAAAAAAATAGATACAAGATCTACACTTTTTTATTTTACTAAAGCATGTGAGGGAAGAGGTGGATAGAAACAAGGAGATGTATTTTCTATTTGCAGTTCCTTTCCCCAAATTTTCCCAGAAGCAGAACAGGCTGTAGCTGGGTAGAGGAACTGAAAGCCTGAAGATACTGGTAAAGAGAAAAATACCCATGTGATGTAAAAGGGAGGTGGGAGAGAAAAATCCTTCAGCCTTTTATTTTGAGTCAGCTCAAAGTTAAGTTACATCTTGCTGCACAGGGAAACCACGTCTCCTGAGAGCTGCAGCCTGGGTTTCTGTGTCTCCTCTCTGGTCTGGCCTCCTACATTGGACTCCTTCTCTCAAAATGTCACTGCCACGCACCACCTACAGCAATCTCCTTGACTCAGCTGAGCCAGAAAAGCATGTTTTGCTGTTGGAGCAGTCGTTGGGATGGGGAGACCGGAGGATGGCAGGGGAGCAATTCAGCCTTCAACTTTCTAGCTCAACAGGCTGAAGGACAGTAAGCTCAGGCTGGGCAACCCTCAACACAAAACTTTTTCTTACATTACCTGATGAAAGAGTTGTTCATGTGTTAGAGTTGCTCAAGTGGCAGAAACTGCATTTTTGATCAAAAATACGGTTTTAATGGGAAGTTTAGAAGTGGATCTGTTCTTACTAAAAAGGAATAGCAAAAAAACCCCAGTGAGATCTCAGGAATGAAATCATGCAGAAATCATTCTTGCAATACTGATGTGCAGGCACAATAGATGCTGGTGTTTTCTGCTGCTGAGTGACTGTTGCTCACACTGCCTTTTTCAAAGCCCAGTGACAGATTGTGCTGGAATTAGATGGGAGACATTGCTACCTTGAAGCTGTGTAAGTGTCTGTGACTTTACAGCACTGACTAGCTTTGTGTCTCTAATTTCCCCCAGTTTAGTAGGTATTTTTCTGCATGAATCAGATGCTTCCAGAATTTTTGAGCTTGTTTTTCACATCAGACAGGGTCTGATTGCCCTAAACTATTGGATACTTAGCAAGCTAAAAAAAAAAAAAAAAAAAAAAAAAAAAAAAAAAAAAAAAAGACCTGTGTCTGGCTCTGGTATTGTTTTCTGCTCATGTCCTAAAGCCATGTCAGGTTGAAATAAGGTACATGGCATCTCTCCCTTCCTCCTTCATTGGCAGCGTCCCAGTTTCTGTGGAAAAGAAAACCTGGAGCATGCACTGACAGGGAATTGCAGCATGGTCAAATAGGTTTCTGATATAGAAGAGTGGGGCAGCAAGTCTGCAGGCTCCTCCCTGGCTGCAGAGACAGAGCCAGCAAGCCAGGAGTTCCTTATTCTTTCTGTAGACACAGACAAGAAGATTTACTGCTTAGTGTAACATTGCCTCTGGGGCTGGAATTGGATTTCTCCCCAAACTGTTACTTCCTTTCAAGCTCCTCTTCTGTGCAGAAAATTTTAGAAGGAAATGCCACTGGATTACACAGCTGCTGTCTGCCTGGGCTTTAAATGTGCCAATTTGCATCAGTCTGTAGGCAGTGCTGAGAACAGGCTGGAAGTGACTGCAGCCTTCCTATGTTACTAGTGGCATCTTACTTGCAAATCTGAAACAATTGAAGGGAAAAGGTGAAGTAGGACTAGAGACAGCCAGCTCTGAGATGCTAGAAAAAGACCTAAATTCTTCTTTTCTTCTGAGAAAAGCATGTGTGAAACACAGCACTCTTGAGGGATGCCCTACAAGACATCCAGATGAAGCTTCAGTAACTGATGGAAGCAAAATTAAATACAAAATGTCTCCATGATGTAAAAACGTCCCCATTTGTGTTACTGATCATGCTGGGAATGAAAATTGTTGGGAACAAACCTGTCACTAAACACATTGAAAAATTTCCAAAGATAAATTGTAACAGTATTAGTGCACTATGAGAAAGCTGTTTCCTCCTAGTTTTGCAGAAACAAATAAATAGGATAAGAGTTCAACTGCAGAAATGCTGGCCAGAAGGGAAGTGCTAAAGCTTTGCAATTACATTTTCTGTTAACAGATAGGCAGGCACATTGTCATGGGAAGCATCACCATCACTACAAAGTCTTTTATGCTACCTTTACAGTGTGCAAGCAGCTTTCCATCTCTTAGAGAGACCTGCTATCTTGCTGTTCAGTCCTTGGGTTATGCAAGGACTTTGTACCTTGGCAGGCTCAGGAGAAGAGGAGGCAATGTGAACAGCCTGGAAACTGGCTGTCTGCCTTGCTCCTCGTTAAAGGAATTCTGGCGTTAAGAGTTGTCACTTGGGAACCAGACAGAGATGTTGGGCTGGGACTCCTACATGAAGGAGCTGCCTTACATGTTGGCTGTACATCTTCAGTTTAGGACTGGGATGTGTGTGTGAGTTAAGCGATTCAAATTTAGAACACCCTCAGACTTCTTCTATGCCCAAAGGAAGGCATGATCATCTGCTAGCGAGGCACAAGACACCCAGATGTTAGAAGAAAAGTCAACAAAACTTCAACTTATTGTCACCTGCCCTTCTTCACAGGAGAGACCTTCAAAGGGTAGAGTAGAGGAAAAACCCTGCATGTGCTCAGTGCTTCCTCAGAGGACGGTAAATAAACCCTTTAGGCCTTGTTGAACCAAGTTAGTAAAGCATAAAAATATTTAGTAATCATCATTATAGGGGTGCCAACTTTTGCTGAACGGTAACTAATGTTATTTCAAGATATTTCTAAATATT
The DNA here is from genome assembly GCF_965231275.1 of Zosterops lateralis. NCBI lineage: Eukaryota > Metazoa > Chordata > Aves > Passeriformes > Zosteropidae > Zosterops > Zosterops lateralis. The sequence goes on from NC_139764.1 coordinate 14,695,512, forward strand.
TATATCAACAATGTCACGACTGCAATATCAGCTACTTGAGTGCCTCTCTCCTCAATGGTACGTGCTCCATTTCAGCTGGCACATTTGAGGAGCTGTGTTCAGTATCTTAGGTGAAGAAGCACTTAAAAGGCATTAACTAGTAAATTAACATCTCTGTTTTCAAAGGGATGTGTGAGAGGAAGAAAAAGGCAAACTCTCGAGTTAGCACTTAAAAACATAAGTGAAATCATACAGAATTTTTTAAAGAAACTAACTTGGACAGCTGCTGTTATGATTATCTTATGAGATTCATTAAAGCCCTGTTTGACATTCAAATAAGTTCTTCTTTCTGGTGGTAAGAAAGAAGGAGAGTATGTACTTTAAAGAAATTACAGGATTTAGAAATGAAGATGAAAGATTCAGAACTACCTTGTAGTTACTTTTTACTCCTCCTGCCCTCTTATAAACTGGAAATATTATGACAAGAGGCACAGTGACCTCTGATGTACCGCACAGGAAGAAATGAGAAAGTTAATAGGGGAAGCACCAAATTAGACACCTGAAAGAACAGGATTAAAAGATGAATAAGAATATTATATCACTTGTCAGCATGGCATTACAGAGTCCAACTTCATCTTTTTTTCAGGTTTCATTAAGGAAATGACTAGATAGGGCTGCACAGCCTCAGAGGATATGTTCACTCCAGGAGGATACATTCACTCAGTAGTTGCATGCCAACAATGCGCAAGGCCTAAAAATTATTCCATGATGTTCCTGTGGATTTGCACTGCATTTCTCTCCCCCTATCCTGACTGGGCACAACTGCTCCAGGCAGCTCATTCTATGGGTGGGACTGAGCCTCCTCAGAGCTGCTTCACAGGCATTCCCACAGATGCTCCTTGTGCTCCCTCTATTACATACACAAGCAAAGGGGATTTGTATCACCTGAGCTCCCCATCTCCCTCTCTGGCTGTGCCCCAGCCAGTCATCCCATGGCAGCACAGAAGATCAGCTACAAGTTCCCACTATAGCTTTAGAGGAACTAAAAAATGTGGGTACATTCTGCTCCTCATTTATTATCCAGCAGCACTCAGGCTTCAGGTGTGGATCTTCCTGAAGCAAGATCAGAACTTGCTGCATTTCAAGCAAATGCTTGCAGGTATTAAAGATGTCATTAACCACCCAGGCTTATTCTTCTTGGACTCCCATTTGTTTCTGAATATCCACCAGGTATATACCAGAGTACTTCTTTCCATATGTGGTCTGTAGGAGGTAATGATCAAATACTATGATGATGAAGATGCTCTAAAAATATAGAAAATCTGAGTAGATTAGACTAAAATAAACATGGACAAGGGTATGTTGGGAGATGATCCTTTTACTTGGAGCTTTCACCTTAGTGTGGTAAGAACCAGACATTTTTCTTTCCTGGTATATTATGAATCTTGTGTTTTTCCCCAGGCAAAAAGATGTATTGAGAACAGCATAAGTGGGTGAAAAATATAAGAACTGGCAGACTGAAGTGTCATGGATGATGTTCTGCTTTTTATCAGCTTATTAGGTGAATTTTACATTTGATTTTGTGCTGGTTGTAAGCCTTGGAAAAATATGTTTCGTAAATTAAAAAATCAGAAAAACATCCAGCATATTGCAATATATCTTCACCTGTTATATGCATGAAAACTCTTCTTAGAAATGGGTTCTCAGGTTCCAAGTGGCTTCTAAGAAGTTGATTTTGACCTTTAAAAGAAATTTTGGTTATATAGAAGTTTTGAAGTGACACATATTAAAGATGGAGATGTTCAGATATTGTAGTAACTCGACTGACTGGATCAACATACAGCTATCAGAAAACAGTAGGATTTTCCTCTTTCTTTTCAGTTTGTACAGGTTTGTATTGCTTGGCATCTTACATTAGAATTTAGGTGAAAATAAAGCTCGGTCACAAACCACTTTTATCAGAGTGAATTCCAGATGGTTTGGAAGTTGATTTGGTATGCAAGTACCTCCATTCCCACAAGCACTCCTTTCTAGACATAAGAGACTGAGTTTTAAGTTAATTAAACATGAGACAAGATTCTAATTGGTTTGATTTTCTTTCAGAAAGCTTGATCTGCCCTTCACAATTTCTGGCACATGCCCCTAAATAAGCAATATGTCACATCCCTGTTGCCATGCTGCAAGTGTGGGACTGAATAAGCAAAGCCTTTCAGTTACAAAGGGATGTTCAGCCTGGGCCACTGAATTCCATTTCTACCTGTATGATCCCACTTGATTTACCAAAGGCTGCTCCCTTAGATATCTGCTCCACCTGTCTGAAATGACTCACTGGAAACATTCTTAGCATATGCCTTAGGAAAAAAAATGAAAAGAAGAAGCAGAAAAGTGGAAGAAAAATAAAGGGCAAAAAGGCAAAATAACTGTTTTGTGTTATTTTATCTCTCAGAGCTTTATTTCATCTTGCATTTTGTCACTGTAAACCTCTCAAGTATTTAATTACTAATTTTTTTCTCTTTTAGTTATTTTTACAGGGACTGCGCAAATTGATCTGGAGAATTTCTATTTTGGATGCCATTAAGTAAGTATTATCTGTTCATTCTGACAGCTGATCTCTGACAAGAAATCAGCTGTTATCATCAGCTTTGTCTTTTTCCTGGGTTCAGATAGAAACATTTCACTTGAAATACTCTAACTGCAAATATAAGAAATTTTCTTTACATCTGAGATTATCTCCTGTATTCTGGCTCTCTGAAAAAAAAAGTCCCAGGGTCTTTTTTAACATATTTCAACAGCCTACAACTCAATTAGGATAAAATGTTTATCTCTTCAACTTTTAATGCCTGGGACATATCTATGCAACAGCAGAGTGCAGTTACAAAGGTGCTACAGCAAGGATGTTAAATGCCCACAGACGTCTCATGTCATGAAGATTGATTTAGTTTGGTTAAGGCATCTGACACTTCCTTTTTATGTGAGGATGTTCCTAAAAAAATGTCCTGAACTTTGGGAACACCCTTATCTGTTATGTGATCTGAATTAATCTTCTCCTATATCACAACCTCTTACTTGCCTTCCCATTCTTTCTATTTCTTCTGCTGGAAGTTTCACAGGAAGAAAGAATCACAGTAAGCCTTGTCTCATTATTGCTTATCAAGGCCACTCTCTCTCTAGGAATCAAAACACTATGGTGGAAATCTTCCACTCGTTTTCTTTTACATCCAAGAAACAGATGGGCACCCACGTGTATTAATCCAAAGATAAAACCCCTTTCCCCATTAAAGCATATTTCTTATTCTTTTGCAATGACACTGGGAAATTATACACTGCCCCTCACATCCTTCTGGCTTCTCCCCTGCTTTCAGCTACAATTTGCAATTACAGGGGCTCCAGAGCAGCCACACTTCCATGCAGAGTCGCCCTCCTCCCCATCTCTAGCCCTGTGCAACAACCCCACCCCATCAGGTCCCTGTTCACTGAAGGGTCACGTCCCTCCCAGGACATTCTGATACCTCAAGCTTCATCTTTGTCTGTCAGGGAAGACTTCAAAGCGCTGCTGGGGTCAGGGTTCAGATCCTTCTCTGGAAAAACAAAAGAAGATTCTAACTGTAGCTTATGAGGAATGATGCAAAGCAACTGATTGCATTTTGTCAAGGAGAATGAACTAAGCCCGGGCTACCCAATAAACAAATAACTTAAAACAATTTGCAAGTCATATTAACTCCACATTCTTCTAGGAGGTATCCTGAAGGACTTTAGAGAGACATTCACAGAGAAGTTGTACCTACCAGGAGACAAAGCACTGACTGAAACACTAAAAGATTACCAATGAAATCCAAGCAGTTCCATACTGGAGGGAATTTTCTTCCTTCTCTTGAAATGCAGAAATTTCAGAGTGCTGAAGTGCAAGCAAAGACAATGATAGTAGGGTAGCATAAATCACTCCTTCAGGAATTCCAGACACAATCTATCATGCAAGTAGGTACCCTTACTACTGCAGAAAAGAAAAATGTTGAAGAAAAAGGAAGGGAAATGCATAAAACTAAATGCTAGCCATATACATTTGTCCATTGAGTTATAATTTCCTCACAGTAATACCAGAAAGAATTATTAATCTATACCCAATCTTGAAAATACGAGGAGAGCTGACCAAGTTCCCAGTTGACAACCAGATCACCCGACTGTCCTTTGTGCCTGGATGAGATTGAGCAAAGGGAGTATAAAATATCCTGAAGGATACTAAGATGTTTCAGAAGGTGTTTACTACTCAGTAGAATGGAAAACAGAATAGGCAAAAAGGTTGGTGAAACAAGCTGCACCTGAGACAGCTGGGAAGAAAGGTTGGTTTGGGTAAGTTTCTCAGTGATCCTTCTGATGCCGTGTGCTTAGAAAAATCAGTGAAGACAATCTGAATTCCTTGGACAAAATCCCTTGCCTTAATGCCAATTTGCTCTAATGACATTAAATCTTGTTTGGAAACTGATGAGGTTATACAGGGTAACGGCAGAAACTATATCCCTGTCCAGGGAGATGCTTACAGCTCTCCAGAGGATGATCAGTAACAACACAAATGCAGTTCTTACTCTCTAAACCTGACATCAGCCATGGCAAGCTATTCCCCTTTCCACACTCTATTACAACTCCTTGTTTTTGCTGTTACTAGTAACAGCTGCTGTTGGTGCAGCAGCCTGGAGATGTTCACTGGGCTCAGCCCTGTGGTGCCGAGGGCTTCTCACACACCCCCTAAATGGAACTTGCAGCCTCCCCCTCCCAGGAGCTCAGCTTCAACAGGACAAAGCAATCAAATGGCAGGAGGAGACCAGAGTGTGGAAAGATGGGAAGGGAATCAGCCAAAGGTCACCTCAGTGTCAGGAGGACAAGCAAAGCCAGGCTGTGCTGGCTGCAGGACTCTGGAGCCCCAGCTGATCTGCTCTGGTTCCTTGGTGCCACTTTCCCAGAGAGCTGACTCTGACCAGGACAGCTCTTCCAAAACAGAATTTGCACAAATCCCCAGATTTCTTTCTCATTACTTGCATTTTGTGATGCTGATGTTTATTTGCCCCTAACAGATAAGTCAGGTTACCTAAACAACCTGACTGATTATTTTTTTCACGCTGATACTTGATAAACCATTACTGAGCAATCTGGGCCCATGGTGCCACCAACCAGGACAGCTTTGGCTCTTTCTCTGACCTGGGCATCCTCTGCTCTTTCCTGGTATCAGCTGGTCATTGACACAGGCAAACTGCTGCTCCCAGCTCCAGCTGAAGGCGGCGAATGCCCAGCAAGAGCTACAAAAGCACGTTTGATACGAGGAGCTACAGCCTGAACATACAAGCCTCTGTCAGAAGGGAAGGGTCAGCAGAGCACTTTCCAAGACTGATTAAAAGCTCTGCTCAGCTGCAGGAGGGTGGGAGATGGCAGCCAGGCTGACAGCTGGCACATCCTCACTGCAGAAGGATGGGGAGGTGGAAGTTTCTGTCAAGGGTAGGAACACAAATCCTTCTTGATACCAGGAGTCATAAAATCTGTAAGAGTGAATTAAGAGAGAACAAATAGGTTTTGTGCTTTTTTTTAACCCCTTGTGAGAATTTCAGCTGTTTCTTGCCTATAAAATACATAGAAATAAACTTAAACATACTGGAAAAAGTTAAAATAAATATATTTCAGGGAATTGAAATGCTACAACATTTGTGATCCACCCCTTCCCTCCCCCACCCCCCAAGAAAAAGCAGAAAAATAATCAAATTTGAAGAGGAGTCAATTATATTTCTTTGGGGATTTTTTTTGGCACACTGCACTCACGTTTTCCAACTTCTCAACTGCAGATGCCAGAACTTACTTTTTTTTTTTTTCTAGAAAGTGGTATTTGAACATTATTAAATTATAGTTGAAGTGGGAACCAACACAACGCTAAATAAGAACACCAACACAGACACAAATGCCAATGCTGGTGATGCAAAAAAAACCCACTAAGCCATTTCATCTGACTAAACAGCATAAGAAACAAAAGCCTTTGAATTGCTAACAAGTTAAATCACAAACTGTAGGGCTGGCTGTTAAGTATTACGTACCACAAGAAACTTTATCACAAACTATTAGAGCTGGCATTAATTTGTGCTTGGCTTCCACTGCATAAAGCCCAAGTGCACCCCTGAGAGGGGAAACCCCTGTGCCTGTGGAAAATAACTGCGAACTTTGCCCTATGGCAAGTTTGTAAGAGGCTGACACAGGAAAAAAGAAGTGAGTGGAAAGGATCTGACTGGAAACACAATAGCAGACTTAAAAGGCTCTGATAAATGAAAAGTCATTCCGAGATTAGGGTCTCATTCAAAAAAATAACAAAGACATTTTCTGGTATGTGGCTGAAAATAGATTCCATATGAAAATGCTTAGTAAAGCTTATCAATACTTTTCATTCTCAGCAGTCTCTGAATAAACGCAGCAATTTTAGAAACTAAAATGGCGTTTTTAAAACATTCTGTAATTTAAACGCAGAAGCTGCACAACTAATGTCTCCATTTTTTCAAACCAATAATGCGGTTTTAAAGATTTTGATGTTACAATTCCTTCACACTTTTTTCCCCCCTTCCATCTGCCTGCTCTTGTCCTCACTTCTTGTAAAAATACTACCAGCAAGGAAAAAGAAAACAACCTTCCTTGCCTGAAAGCTGAACCGCCTTAAGAGTCAGTTGATTCAAATGTTCCAGAAACTTTGCGGAAATTTTAGAGAAAGCACTGAGAAATGTTTATCATTTTAGGACCATCTCGAGTATCCAATGAAGATGTAAATCCCCATTGGCGGGGTGTATGTAATATTCTGAACTCTTTAAAGGACAGTTGTGGACAGGCTTTGTTTTCCTTCTCCATTTAAAAAAAAAATCACCACAAAACAAACAAACAAACAAACAAAACAAACAAACCAAAGGGATGGCATTTTTAAAAGGCAAAGCAAATTAAAGTTTCTTCGAGTTGTCTAACATTTGTTCATGGTGCAGCACGACATAATTCAGTCACAGCAAGAGCACGGCTGGGGGAGGGGGACAAAAAGCCATTATTCTGTTGATACACTCGATATTAAAGCCTTGCAGCACAGAGTTAGGCACAGCCTCAGCGCTCCCACGGAGCACATGGGAGAAGAGCCGCTCACCAGCGGCACAGGGGCGATCCCCGCTCCAGCAAACAACAGCCAGACTCCCCAGAGCGATTTCGCTCTGAGAATTCCCTCTGGCCCCAGCGGGCCAGGGATGCTGTTGCCGCCTGGCGCTGTGATTCCCGGGATCCCTTCCCAAAACAAGCGGTGGGAATGCGGGGCAGCGCCACCTGGTGCCCGGCGCCGGGATAACGCCCCCAAAACATCCCCCCACTCCGAGCCCCGGGCTCAGCGCCCGCACCGAGTGCTCGCGTCTCCTGCTCCTTGGAGATGGCTCCTCTTCACCAAACAGCGTCCTGAGACATGAGGAGAGTTCGTTTACGTTCAGAGCATTGAGTTTTGGTTAAACGTATCCTCTCTGTTTCCAACCGGGCAGGTCTTCTAGTCAGAATTTGCTCTTCTGTTAAATAGGCAGTGTAGGAATCTGGGAATCCAAACCACCACCAAGTCAACTCTGCAACCGTGACTCAAGTGAATACTCATGAGATAGCTGTGGGACTACTTCCAGGAGTGGGAAAAGCAGCATATGTATCCAAAAGTGGTTGGAGCAGTGCAATTCTGCCAGTTCTATTGTGCATCCCCTCTCTGCTGCTTGAAGATGCAGCTTTGGGAGTCAAGAGCTTTCGTGTGAATCTGAATTCTAACCTAAAAACAAAAACAAAATTTTAACTAGTTCAGATAAAAAAGCTTGGGGAGGTGTGAGACATGTGAACCCCCCAAACTAGATACCACCATGAGTAATAAAGCAGTATATTTTAAAATTTTTGTGAATACCACCGAGAGAACGTGGGCATAGGTGCCTGGAGAGGACAATACTGAGCAAACTCGGAAATTTGGATGCAGCAACCTTTCAGGAGAGACCACTGCCCCCAAATTCTGCAGGCTTGCACTTCACCTTCTGCCTTTGTTGAACAACCCTGGGCAAGAGGCTGGAAAACCATTCTGAATCACTTAGGGGAGGAAGGGAGAGAAAAGGGGACACAGACAAATCCTACTTATGTTTGCAGATCAAATGTGGCAACGGTGGGTAATTACAATTGTATTAATTTACAATAAGTGGTAATGACAATGTATCTCCTTCACCAGTGAAATCACCTAAATGCAGATATAGCCACAAAATCACCATCTACGGTGTTACTCTTCTGTGTGCTTTTATTAAAAATATAAACTAATACACAAATCTAATTTATGGCTTGCTTCTTCCCATTTCCACAATGATCCCAGTTTTTCTGTAAGAGTAGAATGAAGAACCTGAAGTAACAAAGGTTCCCTCTTCGTTGTCTGAAATCTGGCAGCTCATAGGGTTGTATGATGCTATAGGAAGCTTATTTTACTGTTCTTCTGCTGTAGTTTTCACCCTTATGTGATTTTTTTGTTTCTTTGTTTTTGGGGGTTTTTTTGGGTTTTGTTTTGTTGTTGCTGTTCAGACTTTTGCAAACTGCTGCTCACAGTGGCTCTGTTTAGAGGTTTTTAGAGGTTTGTTCTTGTTGGGAAGCAGGCAGATCCTCCTGGTTGCTTCTGAAAGCATCTCTTCACTGCACTTTCCATCTTCACTGGCTTCTGTTTTAACCACTAAGGTCAAGTCCGTGTGGTTTTCCCACTCTGCCTGTTGCATTAGTGGCACTCTGAAAGTGAGACTTTCACTGGATGGGAAGTGTTTGGTGAATTTTTAAATACCATTATTGATTTCACATTAATTTTCTTTATGAACCAGGGAAAGCTCTTATGCAAGGGTATAAACAGCCAAGAAATATTTGACAAGTTGTTTAAAATCTATTGCCTGGAAGAAGCCTGCTAGATCAATTGATTTATTTTCCTGATATTTTAGTATATTCTTTAAACATATTTTTGCTGATTATTATTATCCATCCTGACGTATTCAGCACAAAAGGGATTATATATTACCTGCAGCAGAGATGGCCACCTCCTGGATCTCTGCCACAAGAGATATGGATATTTTGCCCAAAGATTTTTTTTTTCCTTGCCTTCAATGAAACATGATTAGAACATAATGATTTTGCCTCTGCACCAGTCCATGCCAATTCTGTGGCTTCTGTTTTAGGGCACCAAACCTATAAAAAGGGCAAATTCTTTTATATATGCAAACTTGTCTACCTGTTACATCAGTTTATTTCACATCCCATGAGTGTTCTTTTGGTATTACAGATTATTGATTACTCTTTAGTGAGTAACTTTTTAGTCATTCTTTGGCCTCAGAAAATTACCTTTGAATGTTTTATGCAAGAGTATTCATTATGAACAATTAATGTACTGAAAATGTCAGCACCTCAAGAAGGTATTATATAAAAGATGAGTAAATTTATGGTCATGCATCATTCAAACTTCCTGCACTTTTCATTCTTTTAAAATTTATGTCTTACATTGTAGTGCAATAGCTTGTAACAATTTGGTGAACCTGAATGGAATAACGTCAAAAATGTCTATGTATTTTAGAAAAATTTTAGAAATTAAGAGTTTTCTCTACCCCTATTTTTAGATATATCACAGCTTTATAGTAATTTGAAATATTTACTTTGCAACATCTCATGTTTTTAATCAGAAACCAAAAATTTGGTTCAGAGGAAGCTTCAGTCTACATAGAGACATTCATAGAAAGCGAGGAAAGTCTTTTGTATCAACTGGAGGGTGGAAGGACTATTTGTATCCATTTATATTGATATTTGTTAAGTTTTATAACGTAGAACACTCTGAATTCAAACCTCTTAAACTTTTCCCTTTGACATGTGGAAGGATCGCAGATTGTTTCACTTAATTTAGTAAGCCTTAAGCCTTGAAAATGATGCATGTTTCACATCACTGTCCAAATGCTCTAAAAAGTATTTTAAAGGTACTGCCAGATAATTAACTAAATCCAGGAGCAGCAGATTTTAATCTAATTTCCAGTAACACTTGAAGTAACAGTCTCAGTGCAGCTGGTTTGCAGCGCTGGAAAGGAGAGGAAAGGTCACTTTAGGTGATTAGCTGCAGTCACGGGCAGCACATACCTCTCTCTCCAGTCACAGCACCACACCTAGGAGAACTTGAACAGAGGAGTTCAGTGGTTTGTTCCTCCTTGGCAAGAACAAAGGCTCCCCCCAAAACCAAAAGAACTTTAGCTCTGAGTTTGGCAAGTATCGGCTTCCTCCTCTGATTTACACAGTCGCTGTTCTAGGTCATGGTGCCAGTGCCAGATGGTCTTTGTACCTTTTTGAGGGGACAGGTACAAGAAGCCTTAGGCTTATGAAAGAAAGGTTTGTTGGTTGAGCTTTATTAATCTTTTAGCTGACAGATGTAATTGCTAAGTTTAATACTGAGTTAGTACTGAAGTACTTTGGATTTTAGACAAAAGTCATTGGCTGCAGAAAGATTAGGAATAAATACAACGCCAGTTGACTCTCACTCATACACTACAATAAGGGAAATATTGCTGGAATAGGGTCTGTATTTCAATTCAATTATACTTGGCAGCTCAATTAGAATTGCTCACTGTAATACAGATATTTCCTCTTTCAGTTTACTGTAGTAATGGATATTCTTCCCTTTTTATCTCACATATGAGTGATGAACAGGATGTTTCTAATTAAAACCAACGCCAAACATTCCATTCCCCAATCTTCACCTTTTTATGTTTCTTCACTGACTACTCTTTCGCACCTCCAAAAATTGACTCATAGATTGGACTGCCACCTTTTTCCACAGCTCACAGGCTGAGTATGGAAACCCTGCACACACATAGCCCAGAAGTGTGTGGTGCAACAAAACCAGTGACCTGTGGAAACTGCGATTGTGAGAGCTGGACTTCCCCTTTCCACCCAAACATGTTCAGAGCCATGCAAAATTCCAGCACTGAGCAGCCACAGCCCAGTACTGCCCAACACTGATTACTGTACCTAATGTCATGTTGGAACAGAGCATAGAAAGAAAAAACTAGATTTGATACTTTTCCTTCCTCTCAGTTGCTTTCTGCCTCACTAAAAAAAAAAAAGAAAAAAAAAGAAAAAAAAAAAAAAAAGAAAAATGTCTGACTGCATTTTTTGTTTTGAATAACTATTAATTAGTCCATACACCAAGTGGTTCACAGAAGAAATGCCATCTACACAGACGTAAATCTGAAAAAACCCAACTTGCATCAAAATATGCCTGGTTTCAGCTTACAAGACAAAGTCATCCATTTAATCACACACAGTAATAAGATGACCAGTTTGATTGAAAACAAAGACAAGGCTCAGCTATTAAGAAACAAAGATTACAAAACAAACAATAAAGGTTGAACATTTATAAACTTCTAGAGTAACAGTTTCTCAGCTGATGTTGAACATGAACTTATTGTGACAGTCAGTAACCTGTTTCCATAAGACAGCATAGAGACATCACTCGCCTTTATCCAATTCCTGAAAGGAAAATTCTCTAGAATATTAGAGTACTCCTACTCAACTTTTCCTTCTCATCTTAGATGAGACTTGAAAATACACGATAATCTTGATTTCCCATTTTTCTTCTCTGATTTGCTGTGAAAAAAAAAAAAAAAACATAAAAACTAAAGCAACAAGAAGATTTAAGACTCAGGAACTCAGTAAATCTGAGTTTGTAGTACTGGACACAGCCAAGTGGAGGAAAACCAGATTTTATTTAACATATTTAAATCATATTTAAATGTTCTGTAAGCTGTCCTGGCAGTGAATGTGTGTTTACATATAAATTTTGTTAAGGCCTAGATCACACTCATGCTCATTACCAAGAGTTGGTGGAGAGGATTTTACAGTGCCATTGATCTCATTTATACACATGTTCTTCTGAATGGATGATCTATCCCTCATGTCTGCTTATCAGCATAAGATAATGATAAGAACCCGACACATTCACCACGGAAACAGGGTCATTGGGGAATCAAAAGGTCACAACCAAGCCTTTGATGGGATAAAAATGGGATAGGAAAAAAACTTTCTAGTTCAAGAATAACCTAGGATGACGACTGAGTAGACTCAAAAGACCTGCAGCATGCTACCCTTAAAATCTATTATATTTTGTCAGTTATTCATAGGAAAACACCTCCTGTTGTTGATTAGCTGACCCTGCTGAGGTGTAGGAATGTGTACATAGAAAATAAGAGGATAAATACAATCAAACACATCACCACCATGTAGATAACTGGACAAACCATGCAGCACTGAAGAAAGTCACCTATACGTACTGGCCTGTAAGACATTTTTTGCCAACTTACCTGTCACTCGCCTTCAGCAGCAGAAGTCCAAAGCTCCTTGAAGGCAACAACCAACATCACCACCACGTGGCAACAGAGAGAAATTAACTGCTTAAAGTCATTACATAGCTTAAAGTCTCTATTTGCTGTGTGCTCCCAAGTTGGTCATCTCTGAAGTATGTGCTGCCACCTGGGTCCATGCACAGCTCAACCACAGAGCAGAATGTGAGGCTTCAGCAGCAGCCCAGACAAGTCCCACAGCAGCACAGCCATGGCTGAGAGCATTCCAATAAAACAGATCTAATTAGGAATGACTTTCACCCACAGGCCCAAGGAAATACTAAAGGCATGCTTCCAGGATCACAGTGAGCCAATTGAGCCAATCTGTCTGCAAGCTTCCTTCATGTAAGGGCCATCCTTTCCTACCACATTTCTGCACTACCATTGCACGTGTCTGAAAATAGCTGTGCCTTCAGCTGGATTAGTTTGCAGTCATTTTACCTCCTTGATCTGCCTAACTGTGCTGCTTCAGAAATGCTGGTTGACAGAACCGGGTACAGAGTAGGAGCAGCAGAGATGTGACTGTGAAGAGCAGGATTGCTTCTTAAAGGCAACAGCAACTTGGACACCAACTGCAAAATACTCTTCAGGGCATCCAAAAACATTTTCTGATGGAATATCTCTTGGTCATAAGAATAATTAGACCTTACCCACTTATCAAATAGGGCACAACCAAGAGGTCCACCTGAGATGGCAAGATGGAGAAAAAGGACCTAAATTCCTCTCTTCTACCTGCTCAAACTAGATAAGGAGCAAGCTGGCAAGACTTATGTACACAATATGCTACACTTTTTTTTTTTTTTTTTTCCCTGGGCAGGTCCAATCCTTCTGGACTGAGAGAACACTTATGGTAGAAGAGGATTCAACTTTGGAGCAGGACATTCAAAATGGCATCTGTCTACCAGGCAGCAAAGTGAAAAACTGTAATCTCTCTCTTTTTACCATGAAGAATTTGTTCTCACCAGTTAACAAAAACAGTTGTTGGTAGGGTTAAAACTGTCAGTACCAATAAAACCCACACCCACCTGCTCTCCAGATTTGAAGGCAGTTGTATTCATGTGCTGATGGTGAGACCACTTTTGTCTTCCTGCCTTCAGGATTGAAAGCAGCATCACTTCTCACTGCTGACCTTTCTCTGTACGGAGATACAAAATCCCATTTAAGCACCCCACCTCTGGCTGCTCTACAATGCTGCCAACTGCTTGACACATTGAAAATGAAGACTGGGATTCCTCATACTCATTTCATATTTAGCTGTTCATAAACAAAGGTGAAGCAAAGCATCCCTAACTTCTGCCCCTGTAGGCTTGTGATAGACAAGATTCAGGGAAAGTGAGTACTTTGCAAAAATGAGTAGTTCAGAATCCCACTGAGATATTTTTAGGGAAGAGCCACCCCCCAAACCAGCAAAAAATTTCATAAAGAAGCCATTCTTTTCCTTTGGTAGGTCTAACTCTGGAGCCGGGCCCTCATGTAACTCCAGCCTCCTGGTATTAAATGATTGATTTTTCCAGTTGGGAGTATTGGATGTACTTCTTGTAAACATTTCTCATTTGGGACCTGACTCAATTCATTATGTTGAAAGATCTCTTCAGGCTGCATCCTCTCCAAGGCAATATAAATAACACCCACATCAGCCTTATTTGGGGGGCAGAAAACCCCAGCCCTAAAGACAGAACTCATCATATGGACATACTGTTGATGCAATGTGCAAAACAAAAGTAGGCTCCAAGGAATAAAAACTGAGTGAAGCCCATACTTGATCTCTGTAATGAAAATGATCTCATGTCTGAAAATGAACAGCGAGAAGCAAGCCTTGAATGAATGAGAACCACCAAGTCAAAACAGTATCTCATTACCCATAAAATTATGTGATTTATACCCAATCTAATTAATTTTAAAAACAGAGTTTTGAATCAGTTCAGACTATCCAAAACACCTAAATTCAGCACAATCCAGAGGACCAAGTTTGAGGATTTCATTGGGTATTATCAGGAAAAATGGGCTGAAAATATAGAATGGATACTCGAAACAGCTCCATACTTCCCCTTCCCTCCCCTAAACATATTCCCAAACAATCCAGAAGGCAGCTGTGTAGATATTTATCTAGCTATGAAATTTCTAACAAGACAGCTAATAATGGTTTAAAACTCAGACACAATCCCTCCAGGACTTTTTTTAGAAGTTACTTTTATTAAAAAAAAAAAAAAAAAAAAAGAGAACTGAAGTACCACTCATGCTTCCAGAGAGCTTTTGTTAGGGCAGAATTAGAATTAACATGTTAGATAAACATGTTGCAACAGTCATGTGAGCTTATAGGAAACAACACACATTCCCCACCCTGAGGTCTTTATTTTTAGTGCAGAAACCAGGTTGGTATAGCAACAGAAAACATCCCAGCCACAGACTTTCACCCAGAAGGCAACCCAGGAAGGTCAGCTAACATCAAGCTGGATTTCAGGAGACACGGATTCCAGGTAAAAGGAGAGATTTAAGAGTCTTTTTCTGCAAGAGTGGGAAGATTCTAGCTGCATGAGATGGGTTGTAAAACACAATTAAGAGGAACTGAGGGTCAGAAACATTGCAGCAAAATGACATTGGAATTTTTGAGCTGCACAGCAAGCACGTTCAACCAGTCCTAGGTATCGACAGCTATTTCTGAAAGGCCCACATCTTCCAACCTTAGGAGAAACAACCCTCTAAGTTTAAAGAGCTACAAGTCAGAAATCCACACTGGGTCAGTCCCAAATCTTCAATGCAGTATTTTTAGTCCAGGGACATATTAGTAGCATATGAGATAGTTAGAAATAATAGGCAAAATTCTTGTATTTCTGAAAGCAGTAACATGACACCATGGAGAAGCCTTAGATACAGACTCCTCTACCCTGGGTTCTGTTCATAGCCCTGTTAATAGCCTGGAAATGCTCTTGGACTAGTCATTTCAGCCCTTTCCACTTCACTTTCATCCATACAGAGAGGGAGAGACATGTGGTTCCTTTGCAAAACCACTTGAATTGATTAAAAAGCACAAAAAAAAAAAAAAAAAAAACCAAAAAAAAACCAAAAAAAAAAAAAAAACCAAAAAAACCTCCCTGTATTTCTTGTTCAAATCCACAAGCTGTAGCTAAAGGCTCTGTGGTGGGCTTTGTATAATAAACTCTAACTATGTTCTCAAAATATTTCTTGTTCTCTCACAAATATTAGGAAGTAAAAGCTAGGGAGAAGACTATGCATTTGCCACTTAATTAAAAGCCAGCAATTTGGGAGGGGTTGTTGGTTTTGGTTTTTTTTCAATTTTCAAAATGATTGTTTCTGAATAATTTTTAAATAGAGCTTTAAGCCATCATATACAAGTTGAAGTCTGTCCTTACTTACGTCGTGTGAGCCCCTTACAAGTAAATCACAGAGTCATTGAAATCTGTTATCCTAGACTTGTTTTGATCAACTGTCAAAGCAATACCTGCATCTTCAGGGTAAGGATGGATCATGACAACTTAAATGAATCTGTCCCACATTCAAAGCATTTCTAACAGGCAAGGCTTTTTTGATTGCTAGCAGACATATACATTAAACAGAAGAAAATAGTGGTGATTCCTGCAGACCACCCTGGCCTCAATCAGCCTTGCTGATTTAACACTTTATGCTGTCCTATAGTAATTTCCCAGTCCTGCTTATTCTATGACCGCACCACCTCTAATCTCTCAGCATTACTCTGAGATTCTAAAAAAGAAACATTCACTATCTTGATATTTAAGTTGTTTTAGCTGTCTTCACTTTAGAGAAAGTCAGCCGACTCGGAGTTACTCTTCTGTCTCTGCACATCGCCCTCACAAACAGGAATCCCCTCCATGACAACTTGTACTACATCTCTCTAGGAAGCTGCCTCATCTCTAACTATTCTATGTTAACACATATAATTAGCGAGTTACTGTTATCACTAAGTGCTCTGTGGCATCTCTTCCTCCATGCAGGAAGGAAGGAAGGTGATCTCTTCAAAGCAGCAGCCAACTCTTCAAGAAGAAACAGAGAACCAGTTATCATTAACATTTAAATACACAGACATTTGAAGTTCAGTGCAGCTTAGAAGAAGGTCTGAATATGATGAGCTAGCACTTGACAACTCTGTCCAAATTGCTTATGCTACAAATGCTCCAAGCAAGCTCTTCACCCAGGTCTTACATCTTTCTGTTCATAATGTGAGGCTGTTCAAGGGTCACCAAAAGGTGATTTGTGGCCAACATAACCAGCCCGGCAAGCACTTCTATTGCTGACAATTATGCAAAAAGATCACTGTACAGTTTAGCTCCACTTCCCATTCCTTCTCTTCCAAATTTAAATAAAGAAAAAGCTGGCTTGACAAAGGCAAAATTATCTTGCCAGTATAAATCACACCCACATTCAGGAATGGCTTATCATGCAGAGGAGGATGGCTTACAGCACCTCCACAGTGGTCAGTACAATGAAGCCCAAATTAATTTGGGCTTTCAGTGCCATTTCCATCACAGAATGGTGTTTTCCTTCCCAGAGGCTTTACAGCAGCAATGGAGACCAGGATGGCTAAGGAGAACATTTGAAAGACTGACAAACCAACCTGAAATTATGATCAAGTCCCAGATTGGACACATTTAACAGCTATGAGAAGAGATACAGAGATTTATTCAATAATGTTTTGATGAATTTTCAGGCTTTCTACTGTCTGGCCTTCTAAAGCACAGCCAAGAACATAAGACAAGAGCACTGCAAGTATTTCTTTACTCCATGCCTTGTAAGCAAACACTGAACACAGGAATCACCTTTTTTGCAGCAGTAATTTATTGAGTAACTGAATCAAGTCTGTATTATTCAACATGATGTTCTCAAGCTATCTACTCAGATTTACCCCAAACTTGTGCATAACTTCTATAGATTGCCCTCAATGTATTTAGGTTGTTAGTGAGAGTACATCTTGGACCTTAAAGAGCTAATTACAGAAAGTGTTTTTGTAGGCCAAGAGACCATTCAATTTCAAACTAGCTCAAGACTTCCTAAGGAAACTTAGAGTTTGCTTCAATTAAATCAAGCTTTAGTCTAGTATCAGAACCTTTAAATTCTTGAAGGCTCTGTGTGAAAATTAGCTTGTCATCCATCCGTGAACAAGCTTTCAAAGATTTAGAGTACTAAAAATTTGGAAAATACCCACATTGAGCAATTTCAGAAAATCTTGTGATACCACAAATTCATTTGCTTGGTGAAGAGAGCACAATTAGAACAGAAATGGATTCAAACAATTTAAATACTCCAGTTTAAAGTTTAGAAGTTTTCAATGAGGGGAAAAAAAATCCTTAACCACGACACAGTGAATTCACCACAATATTTGGGGGGTAGGGTTATTCTTCCCATTCAAGGGTTAAAGCAGTTCCACAATGCTACCGCCAAAAATAAAAATACTTTAATGATATTTACATGTAATTATGTAGATCTAAAGAATGTTCAGTACAGGAGCCTGGCAATCGTTATGACAGAAACTGACCCCAAACAGACTGATGTTTATATTTGTTTCCCTACAAAGTTCTTCTCACAGGAGCTTAACTTCATTATTTCTTCTTTTAATATCAGGGAGGTTGGCAAGTGTTACTTTCCTCGGACATGGAAAAACATCCTCCACTGTTTCTCCAGTCACTCTTTAAGGCAACAAAACGTTAAGTCTAAAAAGTGCTCCTTAACAACTACTGAGATTTCTCAAACATTTATATTTGGACTAACATGAACT
Organism: Zosterops lateralis; assembly: GCF_965231275.1. Lineage (NCBI taxonomy): Eukaryota > Metazoa > Chordata > Aves > Passeriformes > Zosteropidae > Zosterops > Zosterops lateralis. The sequence continues at coordinate 14,713,650 of NC_139764.1, forward strand.
GAGAATTAGACTTTCACTGTCCTTTCCTTTAGAATCACAAGTATAAGTGTTTTATTTTTTTTTTCTTTTAAAAAGCTGTCATCTCCTTCAGCTATATTATACCTTCATTTGTCAGCTTGAAACAAGCTCCTACCTAATGTGTTTTTAATTACCGTCATTTATTTGCATTTTATACCAGATAACACTCTCGCTTTTCAGGCACAGACATGGGCCCTGGTTCCAGAAGCTCCCAGAGCTTAGTTTAGGTAGGACTCCACACAAACCCACCTTGGCAGCATTAGGAGCAGATTCCTGAGCCACCCTACAAAGGGATCCTTTCCCTGCTTGTGTCATGCCATCCATTTTATTAAGTGACTCCTGAAAAGGAAAAAGACCTCAAGCTAGCTTCGTTTACTTTTTTTTCCCTGCTCTGAGGCCATCAGCTGGGCACCAACACAACACCACACCAACACAACAAACATAATAAAGGAGGAAAAGCTTCACACGCTTGTCTAAAGCCCAACATAGAGCATTATCGTCGTATTAGCAAAAGGCAGCACAGACACCAGCGGGCACACCGGCCAAGGAATATACACAAATCCAGAGGGGAAAAATGGACAACAACCAGGCAGGAAACCGAAAGGAGCCGGCACCGAGAGCACGGCTAATCCAGCCCGGGCAGGGTTACCAAGGCGCACGGCACCACAACAAGGCACCGTCGCCAGACGCCCGCCCTCTCTCCTCCATCACACAGGGCTGGAGTGGAGCCTGCCGGGCCCCTCCCGCTGCCGGCGGCCCCGGCGGTTTCCGGGCAGCCCCGGGCCCGGCTCTGTCTCCCGGGCCGGCCCCTCACGGGCGCCGCCGCCACAACCGGGCCCGAGCGCCGCCATTGCCGCCCCGCACGCGCCGCCCCGGCCTTTTATTGGCAGCGCGCCGCCCCACCCCGCGCCGCGCCGCCCGCCCGCCCCGCCCCGCGCCGCGCACCGATGGTACGGCAGCGCCGATTGGCCCCGCCGGCGCCGGCCGTTTGTGTGGGGCGCGGCGATTGGCGCAGCGCGGCCGCCCAACGGCCGCCCGCTCGCGAGCGCGTCCCTGGCGGTGTCAATGGCTCCTCCTGCCACGGAGCAGCGACGGGCCTGAGCCGGGCAGGACCGCGGGATCGCCGGGGGCCGGGACGGGGGGGCGCGGCGCCGTCGTCCCCCACAGCAGCGCTGGGAGAGCCGGCGGCTCCTCTGCCTTCGAGCGAGCCGGCAGCGGCGGCGGGACCTGCGCCCGGAGATCTCCCCCCCGCCCTTCCTTGCTGCCCGCGCCTGCGAGGCGGCCGCCCCGGGGCTCCCTCCGAGCGCCCCCGTCCCCGCCGAGGCACCGGTTGCCGGAGGATTCCCCCCCTCCCCTCCCGCCGCCCACACGAGCCGGCAAATGAACTCGGTCCGAGCCGCCAACAGGAGACCCAGGCGAGTGTCCAGGCCGCGCCCGGTGCAGCAGCAGCAGCAGGAGAGGAACAACGCCGCCGCCGCCGCCGCCGGGGATCGGGGTAAGCCGGGCTCGGGGCCCGCCCTGCGCGGGGACCGGCAGGAAAAGCCCAGGCTGCTTCACCCTTGGCTCCCGCTCAGGCCGCGCTTTGTTTGGCTCGGGCTCTGCCCCAGCTCGGGGGGAGGCGGGGGCTCGGCCCCTTCCCCGGCCGGGGCGGGGGGAGCCGATCGCCCGCGGCCCCTCGGGACGGGACGCCCCCCCGAGCCCCCGCCCCGTCCCCGGGGACCGCCAGCGGGCGAGCCGCCCTCGCCCCCGGGAACGCCGGTGCCTTCCCGCGGGGAGCGGCGGGCCGGGCCCCAGGGGCGCGGGGGGAGAGCGCCCGGGGCACTGCGGGGCGGGGGGGCGGCGGTGCCGGGCGGCTGGCGGCGGCGCCTTCCCCGAAATGGTGTCCGGGGGCGGCGGCCCCGGCTCTGGCCGAGGCTCCGCGGGGCCGGGCCCGCCGCGCCGCGCCTGCTGCGCAGTTCGGGCTCCGGCGGGGGGGGGGCCGCGGCCCATCGGCCATTGATCCCCCCCGGCCGCGCCGCCCCCGCGGGCACACGGCGGAGCGGGGCTCGGGCCGCCCGCGCCTCAGCCCTGCCCGGCCGGGCCTAGCCTGAAAATGTTGACAATTGGGAGCGAATGGGGGAAAAGCACCATTGTGTGAGGGCATGAGGAAGCGGCGAGGTGGGATTCGCCCCTCGCGGAGCCCGGAGAGGGGGGGCTCGGGGGTGGCGGCCCCTCGGGCCTGTCGCTGTCGCCCCAGTGGTGGCTCTGAGCTCTGAGGGTGCCACTGTGCCTGTGCTCCCAATGTGCAGGGCTGCTGGTGGCTAGGCTTGCCTTTTTTTTTTTTTTTTTTTTTGAAGGCGAGATGGGGGTGGGATTGGAGGAGACATTTTGCATGTCTTATCTGGTGGATTGGATTTTAATTTTTTATGCATTACCTGTCACAACTCCGTTGTGATAAAGGAGACTGATCCGTGGTGCGGTCTTTAGGTGTACAAATGCCTTTTTAAAATTAAAAAAGAAAAAAAAAAAGAAAAAGCTTCATTGTCAGCCGAATGTCTTTTGTTTGAATATCTAGGATATCACATTGAGAACAAGGTATTTTAACTACGGAGACGCGTCGCGATAAATATTTTAGTGCATTTTATACCATCAAAACATTTTAAGTAAATGAAGTGAAGAAAATTTAATCTGAGGAAGTATTTTTAATTCTCCATTCCTCCCCCTCCCCTCCCTCCCCTTCCTTCCCCCGCCCCCCCCGCACACATTGGTCAGAGCAAAGAATGTTACCCAGACCAGATTGCTGTGTATATAACCAGAGGATGTGATGTCTTATGCCCAATTATGGGTCTTGTGTAAACCTTCCAAAATCTTCGGTAATTATATGATTAAAATGACTTCTCTGGTATACTGACATTTAAAAGAAAAACAACAACATAGAAAATAAAGCAAAACAACAGAAAAAAAAAGAACTCTCAAAGACATACAGTGAGGGTTTTCATCATCGATGTTCCATATACATAATACAGGGATGGATTTTTTCAACCCCATGGCTTACTTTGCCTTTTAAACAGATGAGAATACAACTTACAAAAGGCATCCAGAATGATGTGCTTATGGATTAAATGCAGTGATTATTCAGTTTTATGTTGGAGTCTACTCTTCATATGTTACTAATTTGCTGAAGATACAGGCAGAAACTTTCTGTATTAAAATGTGAGGCTGCAGTGTGTTTGTGTTACTCTGACATTTCTGCAGCTCTGGACTCACCTAATTTTTATTTTTTTTTTTTTTTTACATTGTTCTGTGCTGTTGACCACTCAGTGGTGATGAAATTATAACAAAATCAAATGCCACAGTTTATGGAAATTATTGTTCCATGTGGGTCACTGCTAGCTTTTTCCTTGCATTTTTGAAGGTCAGTTGTGCTAGATCTCACTTGCCCAAAAATGTATTAAGAGCATTAATGTTTTTTTGCCATTAGTGTTCCATCTACATTTGGGGTGTCTCTAGTGCAGTTTTTGTTCTGTCTCAGGATTTGCAAGGTCTGATCCACTGTATCTGGAAAGTAATTTCAGTTTTACCTGTGACTTTGATCGCTTTGTGCAGGGCTATTGCAGTAAAAGCTGATGAATAATGCTACTAAATTAAAAGCCAATAGACTGGGGTTAGACTACACCATGCAAATCAGTGTTGACTTTTTTCACCTTTATTCCCAAGCAATGTAGGTCATCCTAAAAAAGGCTGCACAAAAGAATCAGTTATTAGGAAAGAATTTCTATTGAAGTCAGATTTAAATTTTTTTTTTAAAAAAAACTCTTACTGGATACTGTGAGTGCAGCTGTGACTGAACAGAAATTATTTTTTGTTTTTGTTAATTTCTTTCCTCCTTCATTTTACAGCTCTGTACTTATTAGCACAGATATCATGGGACAGAGTTGATAATACAGCTCACAGTTAATCTTTGGAACTTCTTGTTTCATATCATTAGATTGCTTAGTAAAACATGTACTAGGTTTTGAGCTTTATTTATTATTTAATGCTGCGTAAGTAGACAGTGTTTTACAACTGAGTAACATCTGTTAGATGTTCACCACTGGGTAAAAGTGAAGTTATTGATGCCTATTGTTAATAAATAGATCACTGGGAAAAAAATGCTTTTATAAAAAGCCTTCCTCAAATGTTCCCTATAAGAATTTTAGAATCATACAAAGCTGTGTTTTATACTGAAGTGACTCTCATTTTATGTTTGTAGTAGAAACAAAAGTAGAAACAAACAAAAAAAAAAAAATCTAATAACCATGCTGTCTATATTATACATTGATGAACAATACCTGTGTACCTGTGTTCTGATTAGTGGGGAAGGGAGCTCATAAATGATTGCAGATAAAAATATTTTCTTCCCCAGACTCAGTGTGTTGTACAGCCAAGATAAGATGTCATCAGGATACACTTCCCAAGACGTTTTGCCTTATGCTCTGCTGTTCACGCCTCTCTCCATCTAAATTGGCCACTCTGGCTCCACTTCTGTTTTACCTTCTCCCTCCTGATCTCTCCCCAGTCCCCAGTGGGGTCACAGTGGTTTTGCTGTTCTTCATGAAGGATATAGAATAGATGGGTCATTCTATTTTCTTCAGGACAAAGGTCTGCCTGAAAGGAAATCTGGACTTGGTAATGTTTATGATTAAATATTCCTATGTTTGCTTATAGTGCTCTTTTCTCCTTCCTTGAGTGTATAGGCTTGGCTAGTTTTAGGAAGAGGACAGGGTGAGACACTTACTTTAAAAGACCAAAACATCTTGTCCAGAATACAGTTGAAATTGTCAGCCTCAGAGCTAACATATGTTTTTTTTTTTTTTCTTGTTTCTGTTCTTCTCAATATAATAACTCCATTAGCGCATGTGTGCCTCGGTAGAACCAGCCGATCGCTGGACGCGGTGCTAATGAGGTTCTGAGCCGCAATGTCCAGCATTAAGTGCTCTTAGGATCGGCTCCTGTGCGGATCCGCGCCCAGCGTGTAGCGCTGTGGCCGCTGCCCCTGCGCCGCGCTGCTCTTACGTGGTGCCGCGTCCATGTGACGAGGCGGGAGCTGCCTCCGGAGCTGCCTGCGCCAAACGCTAACTGCCTTTTTTTTTTTCCCAGGTTGATTTTTGGCACGAGTGCTGCTACAAGGGAAGGGATAACGCTGAACGCCCGTGGGTGTGGTGGGACTGTGGCAGCTCCAATTTAGATTGGGTTAAGCTGGGTCAGTACTTCAGGAGCTGAGGGGAATTTAATACACGCTGCCTGTAAACCTACCTTGCAAGTTTGCTTCCCCTCCTCGCCCCAATCTGTTTTCCAGTGAACACAAGATACAACATACACCCATACAATCTGTGTGTCACTCTGCAACTTCTGAACTTGTTAGCTCATTTCAACCAAAGTTGATAAAGGGGTGTGAAGTTAAGTTTTGTGGAAACTATTGGCTGGGCAGAGGACAAAGACAAGGAGGGAAAGACATTTGTAACTCACCCTCTCTAGCCATGCCAAGAAGCAGCAACCAGCTGGCCTGTCGGCACACAAGGTAATTGAATTAGTCATTTGTCTGTGTAGGGGACACGAGGGCTTGACGTACTGGGAAAAAGAGTAGGTTAGGCTGTGTAAAACAAACATGTAGAAACTAAGCTCCAGTAGAGTCCTTGCTCACAACGTTTGAATTTTGTAATGTTGAGATAAATATCTTAGGAAGGGTAAGGAGTCTTTATTTGGCTTTGTTTCAAGTGTATGTGTGTAAGCACATGCATGAATATAAATGATTTTTTTTTTTTTTTAGTATGTGCACCAAAAGGCTTATTCGGTGACTGTAAGGCAGTAACAGTAACTGAATTAAATTCCTCTTATTCTGAAGCAAATGCACAGACTTGCATCAAAGCACCTAAATGGGTTTCAGTTTTTGTAGGGTCATCCCTTAGGACAAGAAGTCAAGTCAGGCATCGGTTGCTGTGCATGGAAAGAAATCTAGTTAAGGCTTTTCTCTATTTCTTGAAAGTGAATCATGGGAAAAGATATATTCACATATGGAAATACAATTATTGTTTTTGCAATGAAAAGTTTCCAAAGTCTGCCTTACAGATAAAAGTTTAGAGTTTATAAATGTGGTTCTTCAGGTACAACTTCTGTTTCCCAAAGCCTCATTCTGCATTACGAATACAAAGGAGTATCTGTGTACCTTTGTTGTCCTTCATGTAGGACAAGTGCCTTAACCTGTGCTAAAGCTTTCTATTTCATTTGGAGAGATCAAGATCAAGTGTATTTGTTCTTGGCATATACAGTAGTTTAATTGCCTATAGTTTTGGTATATTTTAGTCAATCATAAGACTGTTAACATCAGTTACAGTTTCCCAGAAATGTCAAATCTTTTTTTTTTTTTTTTTTTCTGTGTAACGAAAACTTGGAGCCCAGTGGTTTAAGAGACAATGAAGCCTCCTCCATGGGTCTATTTTTATCTTTGTGCTTTAGGGGAAGGTTATGCTCTGTGCCCCCCTCCTTGCTCTGGTGCTTCCTGGGACAATCACAGCTACAGAGTAGACCAAAGCTGTGCAATGTGTGTCAGGCTTTTACTGCAGGTGTGCAGGCATGAAGCATCTCATTTGTTGAGCATAAATAAACATTCTATGCACTGGATAGGAGGCTTTGATGTATATGCATAGGATTGGAGCACTAGGAATGCTCTGTCAGCCCAGCAGCTGCCTGGGAAGGTCAGGCTGGCAGCCTGTTTTCCATGGGCAGCTCCCTCAGCAGCGTGGTGAGCCTGCTGTGCCTCGCGAGTGCTGAGTGTGCAGGGCCTGTGCAGAGCCACTGCTGGGCCCTGTGTTTGCTCAGCACACCGAGCGCACACACACACAGGGGTGACATCCCAGGGGCTGCCACTGCAGCCAGGGCAACTCCTTTGGCCCACGCTCCCCTCTGGGTCCCTGGGGTAGTTGGAAGGAGGATGCACCACGTGCTTTGTTAACAGGCATCACCTGTGGCAACACTTAAACTTCCTCTTGGAGGCTGTGCCTGTAAACTGTTTGGTCTGCTAGTAAGATGAGGTAGTGTGCTTCTGTAGGGTTTTTAAGTTGTATTGATAAGTGATTGAAAATATTTAGTCTTACACATTACAGCAGATGCAATAGGAAAATTAAACCAGAGCTGTGCAGTGTATTGGTAGCAAAACCAGAGGTGAACTGACTAAACTAACAGGAACTAAGAAAATGAAAGGTTTGTTCAGGTGAATTTGTCATTGCCTAATCTTTTCATGTTTTCAGATTATTAAGTATTTAATTTTGTTTCTTACTTGTGCAATGTTTCTACATTCAGCACTTGGTTTGGAAAGGGAGCAAAATTTGGTGATTCTTGTTCATGGTACTTAACTGTAGTATCTGAATATAACCCAGGCTTTTAGTCTGAGTCCTTCAGTTCTTGTGAAATGAGGGCCAAAGAGTGGAGAGGGAAAGAAAGCAAATTAAAACGTGGTGAAATTATAGAACATCAAAATTCTGCTTTTGTAGTGTATTAGTGCTTTGAAATTCTTGTAGAAGGAAAAAGTTCTAGATGTAGGTTCCTAAGCAAAGAAGAGCTCTAGAGGCATCTTCTATTGTGTGCATTGTAGTTCCTGTTAGAAAGTTTAATGAACTTTTCTTGAGGTGATTAAAAGGTATGGATCTGGAGTCCTTCTTAAAAGATAGCTTGAATAGTAGTTACTGTGGTTTCTCTCAATAACAGTTTTCCTGCTTATACTGCTGCCCGTTCTTAAAGTTATTACTCATTTGTGGAGAGAAGCTGATGCAAACAAGCAATGAACACTTATAGAAGATGGAGTTCTTTCAGTAGGCTTTTAGGGACTATTTTTTGTGCTCTCCTCTGAGATACTTCTTTTAGTTGCATTTTTCCAAGAGAGCTAGGTAATTGTAGAGCCTGTTTGTTAGAGAAAGGGGTTGTCCTGGTTCTCCTGCTTCAAACTCAGTGCTCAGCCTTTGCCTTGCTTTGACACCCTTGAACCGTATCACCAGAGAAACCAAGCCTCCCAAACACTCCTGAGCAGTTCCCTGCTGGTTCAGCTGTTGCAGCTCCCTGACTGCGGGGTTGGGGGAGTGTGTAGGAGAATTGGTGGTCAGTGGGACTGGCCCTCGCAGGTCACCCTTAGATTGGCTTGGCTGTCCCTGAGTGGGATTGGAGCCTTCCCCAGTGCCTGCTGCCAGTCCCGTGTATCTGAGAGGAGCTGTGGCAACGCTGCTGGGGCTCCGTGCTGTGGGACGCACAATGAAACCTACTGTTCGTTGTAACAGAAACCTGCAGTTTCCATTCTGTTGCCAGGTTTGTCAGGTCCCTCTGATGTCTTATATGTGAGAGTTCAGGCACTGCTTTGTTCTGGGAGCTCAAACTGCTGCGTAGTTGAGCTCTGCCTGGAAACCTTGTCGCTCAGGCTCCCAGGTTTGTTTCTGTTGAGCTGCTGTACCCTGATTCTATGTAGGTTATTCCTCAAGCCTGTATAGATATCCTTTCCATACATACCGGATATCATTGGTATTCCAGTATCAAAATAATAGTAGTGTTTATCTTCTTGAGCAACCAATTCTGTGATCCAAAAAACTGATTCAGCTGTACCATGTGAGTGCCAGTCTAGTGCTGGTAGAACATATAATTCCTCACTCTTTCTGTGCTGATTGACTGCATTGAGCTTGGTAGGTACATACAGCACTGAGAAGTGAGCACTCCTGGGAGTGAAGTTGGGAAACAAAAGCTTGAGTTTTATCCTACTTTGAATTGCCACTACGTGGCAACAAGGCCAAATCAACAACTGTACTTGAAATTCCTATACTTGTTTTGAATAACCACTGTCCACACCAGCAAAAGAGCTGAATTTGCAGTCTCACGGTCATCATGCTGTGTGCATGCTTTTATACAGAAGGGCTGGTTAGCATGAATAGGTCATGTTACAGTAACTATTTCCTTTTGGTAATCCTGGTTTGTAGTATTTGGAAACAACCTGTTTACCTTAAGGGCTCTCATTTGTGGGTTCTCTTCTGTTGCTTGTTTTCAGCTTACACGTCCAGAAGCAAAGGTTCCAGGGTTTAGTGTCTTGCTTTATGAATAGGGAAGAGTTGTAGCTCTACATCAGGTCTAAATTTCAAGCTATCTTTGTATTTGGACAGGTTATTGTAGGATGATAGGTTACCATATGTCAGCTGATCTCTGGTGTCTGATTCACAGTAATTGTTCATGTGTATGCTCTTAGCCTGTGGCAAATGGAAGGTAATTTGAGTTAGCTTGACCCTCTTTCATTATGCTCTTGCAAGGCACTCCCTTTTCCATGTGGATTGTTAGGCCTGCTGAAGAGCCTTGGCTAAAACAATAACGCAGTTTCTGTCCCTCAGGTAGTTTGGTTGTATCTGTACAGCAGCAGGATGAGGACTTGACCATTTTCCTGTATTGTTGCAGTTTCGAGACCATACCTTGCTGAAGAAATAAATCCTACAAAGATGCTATCCTGAAAACCAGTCAGATGTTACAATTGCCAGGTGTGGTTTTCTTTTGCAGAACGTACAAAGCTTTATTAGTGCACTTAAAAATACATGAAACAAGTTGGTTTTTTTCACAGTATCTTGGTACAGTTCTTTCTTGTTTTTGAAGAAGTACATTTTACCTTGATTTCTTTCAGACAATGCTTGGTAATTGAAACAATTCTAACACTGCAGGAACAATTTTCAGTGTTCTCATTGAAAGCCTACTGAAATCCTGGCTAACTGAAAGATTCCCATTTACTACAAATGGCATTTGAATTTGATCGGAAATGACATGAAAGGTAAAACAGTTGATTTTCTTTTTAGTGCTTAGTTCTTATTTGAAATCTGATTTTTGCAACAGAAAATCCAGTCCAGTCTGGTTTCATCAATAATTGTTAAAAATCTAAAATACTACTTAAATGCTTATGAGAAAATATTTTTCAGTAGTGTGATACAGCCATCCTATCCTGTCTTTCTGCCATACTGAGTTCTAAGGCTCCCAAAGAGGAACTCGGAACTGTGTCTTGAATCTATTCCATTTCCTCTTCCTACGCAGATAAATCTCATTACTTAATTACTGCATTACCGATCCTGTGTGTATATAAAGTATCCTCCCTAATTTTTTGTCCTTATTTGGTCAATAAGTGTTTTTTTCTAGGAGATAATTGTGTAAAATTTACTGTTCCCAAGCTTCTTGTATTTGGAAAAGTAAGAGGAAATGTGTAAATTTCTTCTTTAACTGGAATTCAAGACATAGATCTTGGGGCAGACTTGCTGTAGTTCTGTGAGAAATAAATAGTTGGAAAGTGTATCAACATACCTTTTAAAAAGTTTAGAAAGAACTTTACGCTGCAGAAGCATGGGAAAACTTCAGGTTTTAATCATTGTTTCTAAGAGCTGAGACAAAATGGAATGCTTTTTTGGCTAAATAAGCCTTTCCTGACAATTGGGAAAGCAAGAGGCCAGAAGGGTGACCCAAATGCTGTTGGGTCATCAATGCTAATTGTGTGTAGTGGCTGCTCAAATGAATGTTTACTATTTCCTTCAGTTGTTGCCATCTTGAGGAAGGACTGCAGCTCTTAGATGGTTGTTACATTAATTGTTGTCAAGATGTGATGCCTTACCTTTCTCTGAAGGTGGTAAGATCTGTGACCATTTTCTTGGACAGTCATCCATAGTCTTTGAAGAGCAGTTATTCAAAATAAATTTGAGTTTACTCTGAAGTTTCATTTGCTCTGTTTGGGTCTCTGTTGGCTGCTACGGTCCAGGTTGGGACCGTGGGCAGGGACAAGAGATAGCTGAGCTCCAACTATTGGGACCTTGGAAAACCGAAGGCCCAGGGCAATTGCAGTGTATGAAAGTGCAAAGTGGTTTTTCCATCGCAGAAGAAGTACTTTTTATGGAATCATAGACGGGTTTGGGTTGGAAGAGACCTTAAAACTCATCTGATTTCACCCCTCTTGTATTGAGATCCATTTGAAGCTTCCTCAGGTTCCATTTGTGAGTCTCGGCAAAGCTCTACAATAATCATGCCTTGGATTGCTGTGGAGAGAACCTCCTTCAACGCAGGAGCTGCTTGGCCAGCTGAGCATCAGCGGGAGGAGAGAGGATCAGTGCTTTGGGCTACTGTTGCTGTCAGGATGATGAGCAGAAGAACGGGTGTGATTGTGATAATGGGTGATACATGAGCAACTTCAAGCGGCCTTTGATAACGTGTTTAGAACTTTTCATATCTTGCCAAATTTCGTTGATCAGCAGCTTGTGATCAATAATCTGCTGATACACTGGACATTATCAGTATGGTCGTTTGTCATTGTCGAATTTTACCTTAATTTGAAAGGTTTAAGTAACTGAGAAAGGCATATCCCAGTAGGTTCAGTGGGTGTCTGTCTAATGAAGCTCTGTTCTGAAGATCAGTTTGTCACAGTGCTTGTCAATGTGATGTTAGATCTCCCATTTTGTCTAAATAATGCTTGATGAACGTCTGAGCTTGTTAACTTTAAAAGTCTAAACTGGAAATAATGTTTACTAGCCACCCCATCTCCTCTAAAACTGTTTTTTAAGTGCCAGAAAAGAAGAGGACATGAAATTATTCTGATTTTTCAGTTACAGACAATTTTAATATGTAAGTTTAAAGGAAAATGTATTTGTCATGCTAACACAGAAATCTGTAAATTTGTAAAAATGTGAGGAAAAGAGAGAAGAAATTAATTTCAAACGAATTTTTATTTTAAAATTTTTATCTCAATAATATGTGGTGTTCCAAGTCATGATCAGTTTTCCTATTCACTTCATAAATCTTTCAGCCTATGTTTTTCTGGAAAACTTTTTTGAGAAACTGAAGCTTTGAGTGTTCTCTCTGCTGTGGGTTGCTCATATGCTGATTAATACAATGGAAGTTAAAAGTAGGTAGTGTGTGAAAAAAGCATGATTTTTTTAAACTCCTCTCTTTCAAAGGCCTGCCAAATGATACCTGTTATCCACTGGTACTGAGAGTGGATTCTTTGTCATGTTCTTGGGTAAATCCCAGCAGACTGAGTGCATAGTTTGTCATTAATTCAGTCTTGACTGACTCAATGGCCAGTATCACAAAGAGTGCTACGGGCTGCCAGTATATATTTGTGTGTGTGTGTGTAAGATCCAGAAATGTTGCACAGTTGTGTGGAATCAAGAACATTACCTGAATCATAGTGAGTTGGGCACAGTGATTTTTCAGACTAAATACACTTTAGTTATCCCAATGTTCCTTCCCTATCAGCAACGTTGGCCTGAGCATCCCTCTGGGCTACCACTGTTAGCAAACAGATAGTCTGGTGAAGTGGTGCTGTAATGCCTGTGAAAGGCAGAAATTTTTGACTCTTTATGTCACTTGCATGGTAGAAATAATTACCACTCTCATAATGAGCAAGTTTTAAATAGTAAAACAGGCCATTTCTTTTTCTTATTATCCTTATGATGTTTTAATGCAGATGTAGTCACTAAAATTATATATATACTTAGTATTAAACATGAACTGAGATTTATTTCTTGTAACATGTGTAGGGTCCTGTTGGCAGAAAGATTATGTTTTGCAGTAATATAAATGCTGTCTGTGCCTTATGGTGTCCGGGGAAACTGCTTGAGCCTGGTTAAGATTTCCTTAAAATTTCTGGGATATATTTTGGCTTTTTCAAAATTCATTAGTAGTACAGAAATGGCCAAATACATCACAGAAAATGAATTTTAATTTGTCCAGCTTTTGAAATCAGTATATGGCTTGAGAAAGGGCAAAGGGTTCAGAAAAGCAAGGTTTAAGAATGGGGCATCCTGCTTGTGTTGAGTTTTTTGCTCAGTTAAATCAACCTGCTCCTTTTTAATTAAAATAAATAAGTGATATATTTCCTCCTTAGACTTGCCTCTTCCTCCCCTCTGTCAAGTATTTTTCACTGTATATATGGAGACAACTCTTAAGTAACTCTTTCTGCAAACCTGGCTGGCAACAATCTCCCCATCTAGATAAAATTTTTCTTAGATACCATCACTGTAGTGGACTTAATGACCTTAAGAGTTTGAATTAAATTAGAAATTTCTTTTTGTTTCAAGAGTAGATTTATATACATGTGTGCATATTTTAATTTTTAAAGTAAGAGGAACAATTCAGTGGTTCTTTGTTTCCTCTTTTAGTATTTCTAGTAACAGCACTGCAGTGGGTGGAGTAAGACTAATAAGCAGTTTCTAGTCCAGAAGGTTCCTGACTTACTGATCTTCTCACAGAAATCCTTACCCTTGTATATGGTAAGAGTTTACTTGGGAAGGAGCTGTTCAAGCATTCAGTGATGTAAAAAGAATACTAATCAGTGTAGTCAACTTTAATCCTTCCTTTTTGCCTGAAAGTCTTGTGTTGGAGTTGCAGTTGCAAGCACGGGGAAATATCTGTTATTCTGCCACTAGTGATTGCTTAGAGTAATTTCAGGTACTGGTAAAGGATCCCCTTTGTTTTATTAATTTGGATATTTGTACTGCAGAACTCGTGTCTTGCAGGCCTCCAGTCATGTCTGTGGCTGTCACTGCACACCTGGGATGTGCTGATGGGCCACTGTTCTGACACCAGCAGTGGGAAACGAAAGTGTAAAGAGATGCCATGGCTTGCCCAAAGTCGCCAGGGAAGTCCGTAGGCACAGTTTCACTGATATTTTAAGCAGTGTGATTGCAAATGGCCACCCAAAGGGATTTTCTCAGTGGTTTGCTTCTTCCTTCCTTTGTTTTAATGACTGTGTACCTATAAAATCATTGGGTATTGTGTGTGGGAGCTGGTGGGAAAAGGTCTGCACTCTCCTTTCTGGAAGTATTATACCCTTAAATTGTTTTATCTTTATCATGGAACCACATCTGTGGCAAAGCACAGAACTGAACATGATGTCCTTGGTTTCCTGTGGTTGGTGCTGTAGTTGTGAACCACATGGTGTCTCTTACAGTACAATACCTGTTTTCTTCCTGGACCTAGGTTAGTGCTCAGCTTGTCCCAGGCTAAAATCTGGATGGGTGTACTGGGAGTTGTTGCTCTCCGTTGTCCTTTGTCCTGCACTCCCAGCTGATCCTTGTTTAAGACAAGGATCACTGAATGGCTCAGAATATGGCTGTGGTGGTGCTTTAATCTTTCAGGGCAGCATATGAAGGTAAAGGAGAATTGCAGTTGGTTGGCTTAATTATGCTGGGCTGAAAGCTGGAGTTGCTCTTGCAGTGCCACGTGAGCCGTATGGCCATCTGTCATTGGGGCAACCACTAACATTCTAAGGGGCAGCTGGCAGGGTTGAGGTTTGCTTTGCCTGGCAGACTTTTTTTTTTTCTTTATTTGCCAGTGTGTGTCAGTCAAAGCCCTTATTTGTGGGTAAGGCAAAGAGTAAAGGTTGTTTTAACTGTTCACGCAATTAACTTTAAAAAATCCCGAGAGGAGCGGTGGGCATTTCTGTGAGAATAAATAACATTCTTATAACTTGCATTCTGTGCCCTTATAGACTCTTTTTTGTGCTTTTGAGCTGTAACGTTGTGACAGTTGTGGAGCCATAGGTGTGCCTGTGGGTGCACTGAACCATACGTATGGCACGAGAAAATTACACATTTGTACTAAAATGCATTGTGACATTGTGAAAGCAAATAAGGAAGTGCACTGAGAGATGACCTGCAGCTCATGTGGAAGATTTAAACAGAGATTTTGCTCTGGTTCTTTAGAAACTTTATCTTAGGCTTCTGAGCAGGAATATGGGAACTCCTAATGGTATTGATCACATTGGCCCATTGCTGGGAAAAGGGAGAGGAAAAAATTTGTAACATTTTATCTAAGGAAGACTCCGTGAGTTTGTAAAATGTAATTGTAGGGAAAATAAGTAGTTGGAGAAAATACTGCAGTTGGCAGTCAAACAGTATATGGCTTTTAATTTGAAATGCTTTGAATATTTTTATCAGAAGGGGAAGTACTGCTCCCTCTCTTTTTGTTTGGTGGTTGGCTCTTTTGTTTTTCAAGACTAGGCACGAGTTAATAGTTCAGCGGTTCTGGATACTGTTAGTGAGTCCAGCATTTACACTGGCTCTTGCTTAAGTCTAACTGCTATAACTTGGTCACCCAGCTGGTGTGCTGGGGGAGAGGCTGGGAAGCAACATCACTGAAATAATGAATTCCTAGTACTCAGTGGTAACCTGGACTGGTACTGATGATGTTCTGCTCGAACATGAACCAGCTACTGGCTGCCCTAGAAGGACCTTTGTAAAGATGATACCTGGCATATGGGTGCTTTATCCACTTCTGTCCACTTCTCCCTCCATTGGACCAGAGATTGTTAAAGGGGGTATGTGCAACATGCATTTATTGACCTTGCTCTGGTTTGAGTCCATAGTTTGGTGTCAGAATCTGTCACAGTGTTGATTGTGCCTTTTACAGTCATGTCTAGGAGTAGGGAGTAGGGCTTCTGGGCTGTTAAAGTTGTTTTATGAACATGCAATAGAACATGTCTGAGACATCCCCTCATTGCTGTGTGTAGCTCAGAGAACAGTCTGGAATTAAAATGATCTTTAATCTGTCCTGCTAAATTATGTTGTTTGCTAGGGGAAAGCGATTTTTTTTTTAAATTTTTTTTTTCTTGCTTGCTTGTAGATGTGGTAGAAACATTTGACTTTTAGAATTGCTTCAGATTTGCAGGAAATTATATTTAGTTCTCTATGCTTTTCAAAGTTGATTTAAAAAATAAAGTTGTAATGACTCGGAATAAAATGTTACAACTGTCCAGAAAAGGCACTGACAAAGTATTGTACTCATTTGTACTGGCAAAATGAAGTTTAGTGGCACTTTCAAAATTACTTCCAGTGTAATTATTTCTGATAAAGAACTTGTCTGATACTGTCTGTATTTTGAGATGTTCAAGTCCATGGCTTAGTTACCTTGATTTTGATCTTTCCTTGGACACCACGCTCCCCAGTAGGTACATCAGAGACAACTTTATGTAGGGAGCTGCTGTTTGAGGCTGGCCCATTGCAGGGGATACTCCTGGTATTAGTATTTTTTTAGTGGTTTTTAACTTGTGTTTTAATACACATGTGCCTCCAATCTCAGTGTAATTTGTGATTGAGTGAGGAGGAATGTGGTGGTGGGACTTGGTCCTTCCTTTATATCTCAGGTCTGTTTTTTGTTGGGAAACCAGGAGTCTTCTGTGTTTACAGTGAGCAAGTTGACAGTAAGGTTTGTCTTTATAAAAGGTGAAAATTAATTTTAAACTGCTCTGTACTGAAGATGACTGCACCTCTGTATTTGTCCACTAAAGGCCCAAAACAAATCTTTTTGCCACTTGTATCATTGACAATTTTATTGCTGTTTGTTCTAGAAGTTTTAACTTTGTAAGATTTTCTTCCCCACACTGTTACAGCTGAAGGTTTTCAGATCTTCAGCCACAATTGATTGCTTTTCATTAAGGGAAAACTTCTCTCCTTTTCCATTTGTTTCCTAAAGAACATAAAATATTTTAATAAGGGTTTTCTTTTGTCTTAAAATCAAAGCTTAAATAGCCAAACTGGGTTTTGATTTTGAGATGCACATGACTTCTTTTATTTTTCTTCTTAAGTTTGAAGGCTCTGGCTCTCAATTTTGATATGTTACTAACAGACTTTTCAAAACCTGTTATTTCATAGCCCTTCACTTTGTTCCCAGGAACAATGGCATTTTCTGACTAATAGATAGCACTATGTATAGCATAAATGGTTCTTGCCCTTGGAATACAGAAGACTCTGCTCCTGTGAAAGATGGATTTAGTCTTTCACCTAAGTGCTGCTCTTAAAGTCTTGTTAGCCTAATACTAGTTTTGTGTGCTTAATTGTGTATATTCAGCAACTTACTGCCTGGCAATAAATCTAGTCTGAGCTCTACATAAGACTTTTACTGTCTCAGTCCATGTTGCTATAAATGTTTAATTTCTTTTCATTCTGATAACTGGATTTGACTAGTGCACTTGATCAGAAAGTATCTCATTTGTTGTTTCTGTGCACTGTATTTCTACCAGGGCTCAGTCTGGTCCTGCATGATTCACTTCTCTGTGTGTTTAACTAAAAGGAACAGGTGTGTGTTGCCTATAGGAGACACCAGCCTCTTCCCTGGAGGCATGGAGTTGCCTGTGGACTGTTCCTTCTGCAGAGTGCCCGTGTTTTTTGAGGAGTATGGATTGCTAGATTGCCCATGTCAGTTAAGGTAAAAGTTCTTGGAAGCAGCACTCGTTTCTACCAAAATACTAGTTTGTGAACTTGTGAACAAAACCTCAGTGATCAACTAAACCTGAGAAAGTGAACCCAAAATACCATATTTACAGCATCTGGATGTAGGGTGGGTGTTGGTATATGTGGAGGAAAATGAGTAAAGGTTGCTCTTGGTAACTTCTTGATTAAATTCAGAATGGTGAGACATAATGCAGTATTTTAAAGAATTATTTTTAACATATGTGTTCTGTGTAAAACAGTCACAAAATTACACGTGAACAAATTATTTCAATAAATACACTAGCATTTTTTGTATAAGTTTATTCGTTCAACCTATAGAATGTTAACAGTTTGTTTTTTAAATTAGCCATAATTTGAGAATAAACATGTCAAGAATTCAATCTGACAGTTGCTTAGAATACATCTTAAGACAATTTTTTAGCTATGTTGAGCATGAATATAACAAAGATGACTAATATGCCGTGTGCTCAACCAAAATGCAGGGGGGGAGCATGGCAAAGCTCAATGCACTTGTAAGCTATCTTGGATACATATTAGAATGTGGGGAATATCCCAGTTTTTCTGCTAGAAAAACAGTGAACAGAGATGTAAGAATGCTGTACTTGATGGTTGACAAGTATTGTATATTTTAGTTCAGTGGGGGAAAATATCCATTTATTTAGTAGGCTGGATTTAACTGTGTTCGTGACCCTTGTGGCACACTTGAAGCTGAGTGCACAAAATATATTTTGCTTGCTAGAAATGTTTTGAATGCTTGTGATTTGAGAGCATTTAACTCATGAAGGATTCTTTTCTTTTGAGTCTCTAGTGATACTGAATCTGCTCGTGTCTGTGCTGGTGCTTCAAATCTGACAGACTGTGTAAATGTAGTAATGGGGGGCTTTTTGTGCTTCCAAATGGAGAGTGTCTCTTGCACGTTCTATATGTGTAGGATTTGAAACTCGTTTGCTTCATTGTTCTGAGTTTGCATCTATGCTCTTGCTATCCCATGGTAGTCTGCAGAGAGAGTGGATGCAGAGTCACTGTGTAAAGACAGGATCATCAGTCTGTAGATGCTTTGCATGCAAGGTTTTCCTCTAGGAACGCTTGGACGCTTCAGAGGCTCCCTTCAAGGTAAAGATGCTCGGCAGTCAATAAAAACCCTCTTGCGTTTGGAAGTGATGGTTAGTACTAGATTGGTGCTGAATTGTTGGCATTGACCCACGTTCCCTGAAGCACTGCAGTTCTCTAGGATTAAATTATACAGGAAACGTGAAAAGGCAGGAGCAGAATGAAGTGGTTCTGACTCTTATTCTTCTAAGTATTTAAGGTTGGTTCTTATTTTATTTTTAATTAGCAAGTACATGTATGTGTAAACACGTGCACACAGATGCACGTATGTGTAGTGATTGTTATGTGACAGGTCTTGAACTTTCCTCCACCAAAGACACTGCTTCCTGTAAGTGCTTTGAGAGTCTGAAATACAAAGTAGAATATCTTTTCCTGGAAATATTTTTCTACATGTGACAAATTAGAGGGATCTGTTAAGGGAAATTAATCTCTAGGGTGATATCACAGCTTTGTTTACTTGTTGATTTCTGGTTATAACTGGACATTCTATCTACCATAATATTTTTCCAGACTATCACTGTAGATAGTGCAGTGCATCCATCTGCTACAAGTGTCTATTGTCTATCATATGGAAGTAAAAATTCATTCCATCATAGTTCAGTCATTGGCCTGTTTCTCATCTTGTGCCAGTATCAGAAATGCACACAGCACTGGCATGAAATAATTCCCTGACTGTACGTACTGCACTTCAAAGATAGCAGCCTGATTTGATGTCAGGCTTCATAGTTTTTCAACTATGATTTGACTGATGCACCAAAATTTCTTTGTGTTCCTTACATGTTAGTCATCAGTGGTGACATATGCTCTGACATCTAAGGAAAAAAATATTGTCAAGCAGCTCCTGTACAGTGACAGGGTTCTTCAAGGTGTATTTCTCTGTTGCCTGCCTTCTCGCTGTGCTGGCTGCAGGCTTTTGGTTCACAGGGTTTGGATAATGCCCACTTGCCCAGCCCTTACCTGGGAGTATAGAAGCCATGGACTGTGTGTTCTCTTCCCAGTTTAACTGCTGCCCAAAGTCCTTCTGGGTGGTGTGTCTGAAGCACAGGAGTGGCATTGAGATGGTTTTAGTAGCTTTGACTGAGTTGGAGGGAGGAGGTGGCTGCTCTATGAAAATTTCAGTTGCACAAGGAGTGCAATGAGTGTGGCTCTATAGTTGTCCAGTTCAGTAAAGAAAAATGTGGGGTAAGTATGGTTAATGAAATTAAGGACTTTTGGTACTGAATTGATCTCTTCCTAAGTGCTAACACGAGGTAAAGTAACATTGGAAACTCTGGTTCACTAGATTTGCCTTTATTTTCACCAGTAATTTTCAGTAGTATTTAAATCCAAATGAATTCACAGAGAATACTTTTTCTACCCTTGCTTTACAGTAGTGATGTCTAAAAGAAGCAGCAGGTGAAAGAATGTAAGCAGCAATGTCTTTTAAATCCTCCTCACCTGCTTTTGAAAGATGTTAATCCTTTAACTCAAGAATCAGGTGGAGTATGCCAAGATGGCAGCAGCCAGTTCTGATTTGGCTCCAGCAGTTTCAAGCAAGTTTTCCAGTGTAGAGTTGTTAAACCATCCCAGATTATCAGCTGGGAGAAGGAAACCAGCAGGGTCAGAGATGTCAGGACTGTTCGTGTAACCCCAAAGCACTGCATGGTGAACACACCAGTCTAAGCCTGTGTGAAAACAAACTCACTGTGCCTCTGTGTTGTCTTGCTTTGTCCTCTTCTAGCCTTGCTTGCAACCGTGTCCATGAGCTCGTCGAGGTGAGTTTGGGGTTTCTCCCCTCTGCCCTGTTTGAAGTGACTGACTTGGCTGCCTCTCCAGGTGCTCCTGCACATTCATAACAGTGGAACAATTGAGTAGTTTGCAGGTGTGTCAGATTGGTAAATTCAGAACAGGTGAAACTGTGACAGAATGACTTGATGAAGGAAGCTGAAACTGAGGTGATGATTACAAAGACTGACAGAAAATAGGGCCTGGAAAATAAATTCAATTTGCTGATGTTATATAACCATCTTAGTGCAGCCTGTAGATTCATTAGTTTGGGAACATACTTTGTAAGGGAGAGTGATTGTGTGTGGCTTTGCTTTTAGCAAATTGACTGTAATTTAGAGTGAAGGTGTAGGAGGTAGAATATATTAATACTCTGACTTTCTAGCTGGTGCAATCTTGTCTAGCAGGTGAGTTTTTCAGTGTGTTCAGCCAGCATGTGTTCCAGCATATTTCAGTTTACAGCTGCAAAGATCCTTGAAACCATGAATTGGCACAGTAACAGTTGCTGATTTTTTTTAATTTTATTTTTTTAATTTTTTTTTGTAACTGCTGAGAGCTTAATAATATAGAGAAAGAGTGGTTTATCTCTTTCTGTACCAGCAGGACATTCAGAGGTTTGTGCAAAGATGTTGTACAGTAATAGAGTAAGTATTACCTCATTCCAGGTGAAATCATGGGGGTGGGGGGGCAGAGACTATTTTGAAGATCAACCGTAAGTAGGTGTTACTTGTCATTCATCCTGGTGCGAGCAGAAAGGACTGGAAGAGCATGAGATGAGGAGGAGCAGGAAGGGAATGTGGCTTGCTGCAGGTATCCCAGAGTCCTTTCTGAGCCTCGGGAGAGCTCTCCAGGCACAGCCCAGGGGTTCCTGCCTGGCAGGACCGTGGCCTCTGCTGAGCTCTCTGACTGGGAGGCTTCACTTCTCAACAGAGGTGGAGGTTTCCCCTGCTCTGCTGCCACCCCAGCACTGCAGACTTTGAAATCTTAATTCTCTTAAACAAAGGTCTGATGGATGGATGTCTTGGAGTTTGTCTTCTCTTCTTTCTCAGCTCTAGCAGTAAGGGAATAATCTCCTGTAGCTCTGTAATCAAAGCTTTTATTTCAGTTATAACCACGTTTGAGCAGTGTAAACAAGATCACACAGGCAGTGGTTTGTTTACTTCTTCATGCTGGTCTTCCAGGTAAACAGTAAAACCTCATTACCTTTTGGTCTTTAATGTGGAAAGGTGAGGAGAGAAGCATCTTGAGTTCTCTTGTTTAAAATTGCTACACATTGGCTTTGAGATTGACCTCTTTGGACTTTTTTTCTGAAGATACAATTAAAGAAATTGAAAAGGAAGGATGTTTCTATCAGCTACTCATCAGCATTCAATTTTGTAGAAATGTTGCTGCTTCTCTAAAACAGCTTTTTGTTACAAATACCCTATCAGTTGCTCTCTTTTTACACAAACACTGTTTATTTAAAAACAAACAGATACAGGCTTGGTGATGTTCCACTTGCCTGGTCAAGTGTATAGAAGGGCCCTGGGATGTTTTACAGCCTAACTCTGGGTCAAAATGCACACCAGTGATGTTTTTCTCTTCTCAAACCTCTGGATCAGGAAGATGATGAAATGAAACTGGGTCTGACAGTTGGGAAGGAATGATGTAATATATGGATTATAAAAAAAATCTAAGAAAAGGTGGGAGTTTCTGTTATTAAAACAAGTTATATTTTAGTATTTCTAATCAAAGCTTTAAATTGCTGTGCTGAGGATGCTTTGACTTAACCTAAAATAGTATTTCTTCATAATAAATTTTTGCTGACAAAATATGTTTTGATAGAGATTATTTGACAACGCCGGTGTAGAAAATATCCGTGTTCATGTAGCAGTGTAGTTTTACATGTATATGGTTGGAAGTACTACAGTCTGTCTTCATGTCCTAATGTCAGAATGTCTGGGATTTTTAGAAGTGTGAAGTATTCAGAGTTAAAATGGGCTGAAGTTTTTGAGGTGCTGAAGTACTACAAACTTATGTTTTATAGCAAAACAATTGGATTGGAGCTTCAGCGAAGGCCAATGGTAAGGCCTTGTAATAGGAGTCTGGAGGGTAAATACTTCAGGTCTTGGTTTGTTAAAGCAGGAATGGGAGAGCATTTACCTGATGGGAATGCTGGAGTCAGGCACTGATTGAATTGTTCTCTGATGGTGCCTTCTGCCTTTGCTGCATTAACGAGGCCATGGCCATCTTGGAAAGGGCTCACAGAGTTTGGAGGCTCCATGAACTCCAGGCAACCTGTGCTGATGTTTAGTCATCCTCACAGTCAAAAAAAAAAAAAAAAAGTCCTCTTATGGAAATATTTTTCTGATACCCTTCCAGTGTCTAAATGCTTTCTCACCTTACTTGTGTACAGCTGTAAACTCAGTGAACTTCTGCAGTGTTTTGGGCCAAGGAAGTCTTTGTTTTAGGTTTCAATATTTGAGCAGTTTGTCTTGCAGAAGAGAGAATTATCTATAAGATTAGTTGTCATAGTAAACTTATCTGGAGGTTTGTTGGCCATCTGTCTTGTTTGTAATATGATGTTCCTTCTTAGCATTAATACTCTTTATTCCTGCAACTTTTAAAGGATATAGTCAGTTGACCTAAAAACCATGATAAATTAGTTCTGTGAAATGACAGCCTCTCGAGCCAAGGTATTGTGACTTCCTAGTCTGTTGATGCACTAAGTAAAATTAGTTTGGCTAAACAAGGGGTGTTTATCTGCTCTGGTGGATCAGTGTGTTCAGAAGTGTTTCAGGCCTGCACACCTGTGACTCTTCTCTCACAGTGTGTTTTTGTGTATATATCAAATATATCTCCAGAAGAATGCCTTGATAGCTCTGCATGTGCACAGAGCTACATTTCTATTTTGTATGTATTTCACTTCTCATCAACACAAAAAATTATTGAAAGGGACAAGATGAAACTGTGTAGGCTCATTAGAATATGAAGGTAAAGGGGTAGTCAGCCCTAGTCAAAGCATGAGACAGATGTTATCCCACCACATCTTGACATCTTTGAATACTTTCTAATCAGTCTTTCAATTTTTTTAAACCTTTCTTTGGAAAAAAGCCATGGCAAATGTAGGTAAAAATAACTAGAGAAGGAGTTTGATTCCCTTTTTTTCTGCATGTTTTGTACACTGACTCTCCAAAGTGTCCTGGTGTGTAAATACACTGCTTGGTGTAGATATCCTAGAGAAAACACCTGAGGTCAGTGGATAATGACACAACTGTGCATACATGAAAGGAGAAAACTGACCATCCTAATGTACAGCTTACAGATCGTCTTTGATATTTTGGTATAGTGAGAAAGAACATTCCTCTTTAAACCTCCTTAGGTCCTTGTGGCCCTTTAGCATAGGGTTTATTGTTTGATGGCTTTTTCATTCTGTCCTTCAATGACTCACAACACAGATTACTGTCTGCAGTGAAGGGCTTTGAGAGTCTGGATGGAAGGGGCTGTTACTGGGCTCTTCTTCAACCATACTGTTTCCCTATTGCTTTTTGCTGCATGTGTTCAAACAGCTTTTACAGTTAATGCACATGATTTGAAAATACTTTTTAAATAGAAATTTACCATACTACTACATGACAAATTTCTAGGAAGTGTGATGGCTCTGACTTTCAAAATGGAAACAGAATAAATGGCAAAACCCCTCTTCTGTCTAGTCTTAAAATGAGTGAATATCCAGAATTTGTGAAACTAAACATGGGAGTTCAGGTGCATGAGAAGGAGGACTTGTTTAAAAAATGAAAAGTTCAGGATTCTGCTGTAGGTATAAGAAAAGACTAGGCAGACTGTGGAAGAAGAAAAACCAACCATATTGAAAATTTTCAGTATTTCTGGACAATTTTGACAAAACTGAAAAAATCAGTAGTGTCTTTCCATTTTGTGACTTATGCTTGCTCTCAGGTAACCAAGCTTACTCTGCCTGCTTGAACTTTATTTCCTCTTAATGTTGCTAAGAATAAATTTGAAATGGAAATAATAAGCGTCTACTTCTTTTGGCAAGGAGGAATCTATAAGGTTTTTTTTTTTTTTTTTAAATGGGCATTTCCATATTGTTTAGTTAGAGAGCTTTAGTCAAATTGTGACTGTAAGAAAAACAGTTGAGAGATACTAAGAAAAGAAGCTAGATTTATTTTTAAATGAAATTGTCAGTAGCTGAAAATAGTTCATCAGATACAGGGCATCATCTGTGGTTTTCAACTTGAGAGTGTTCACTGCAAAACTCTATTCTGGAAACTCTGAAATTGTACAGCCATTACATTTAACTTCAGAATTTATCAGGACAAATGTATCTGCAGTTAGTGTAATTAATTACCAAACGACATAATTAACAGCCAAATACACAGATTTTTGCCCTCCACCACCACCCACACACCTTGACAGTTGTTGGTGTTTTAGTCTCTGAAGTTTTACCAAAAGCAGAGTTCCGTATGAAAATCAGTTGTGTTATTCATTAAGAACATGTTTCTGAAGTTCTAATGCACATATATGCAGCTGTTAGAGATATATACATAAATCCATGTATATACATATATATATATCTAACAGCTCCTCACGATGTGAAATGACAGTGTTAATAGAAAATACTAATGGAAATTTAATAGCTACTTAAAAAAAGCTTTTAGAAGTTCATTGATGCAGCATTTCATGCATGATGCTGCTTTAATGGCAAAGATACATCATCAGTCAGAATCTGACAGCCTGTTTTCCTTGCAGTTGAAAACAGGAAAGTTAAAACCAGCTGAGTGCTGTGGGGTGGTTGGTTAAGCAGTGCTGTGGAACGGGCTGGATAACTTAATGTTTACAGAACTCACACAGTGTTTAGGTTTGAAAAAAGAAGTGTCTGTCTGTAAAAATAAACCTGGTTTAAAAAAGTTCTATTTAAAGGCAGAGAAAACAAAAACAATGGTAAAAACTTGATTAATATATCAAAACTACGCTATTTGGTTTTCTAATAAAATCAGGATGTAACTTTATTATTGTTTTCCTCTCCATATTTCCAAGAGCAGTAGCTTCTGAGTTGGGGTGTTCAGGAGAGCCTTAGTCTACAGGGCAAGACTAAGGAAGAACAGAATGTCCTCCCTGTGCTGCAATTTCCTTGAACATATAATACTGCTTTCCTCATGTTTGATTTTCAACACATGTTGGCAGTGGAAAACAGATGATCCTGTTCTTCAAATTTATATTTAAATGATGTATTAGTGTCGTAAAACTTGGTAAAAAAGCTGTTTAGCCTTTATCTCCCAGAGCAGGTTTAAACAATGATAGTTGTTCTCTGTGTAGGATTTACTTTTTCTCAAAGCAGCTTGTGTTTAGGTAGGCCCTTAGTCCTGCAATATTTGGTGTTGTCAGCAGTTTTTTATTTTTACTGTAGCTCTTAACAAATGTAGTTTTGAATCAGATGTTGACTGCTGCAGTGGTGCTTTATAGTTTGATGACAGATTTCTTAACCCGCCTTAATTACATATATGCTGGCAAATAAGTGTTTCCCTCCTGCACCCCGACGATACTTGGCACCTTCTATGGTTCCACACGTTGTTTTCTCAGACATTTCCCTGAAGCTAAACAGAACTGTGCCTTCCTGCTATGGACAGGCACCTTGGAGTTGATAATTTAAGGACTAGAGTGCTAGGAACAGTCACTGGAGTTTTCAGAGTAAGGATCAGGTGAGTGACTGTGTGTGAACCTTGCCACAGTTAGGCTTGTAAAGTTCAGCCTTACTACGACATATGTTAAATACAACGTATTTTTGACTAATTCAAGGACAGAAAAGGCTTGCTTTCCTTTTTTTCATGTGTGCATGTTTCTGGCATAACAATGCACATATATTATTTTTATTAAAGGTTAAAAATAACTGTCTTATAACAAGGGGTCTCTTTGGTGAATAAAAGAGCAAGAATTTGGCAGGAACTACTGAGTTTTAAAATTTTTTCCTCTCCAGTCTAATGTATTTATTTTTCCAGATCCTGTTGATAGTTATGGTGTTCTTACAGTGATATTTTAGTTTCTTTGGGGGGGGCGGGGGGCTGTATATGTGCTGGACTTTCTTTGGGTTTTGTTTGGGTTTTTTTTTCATTTCACTGTAACATTTGAAATTCTGTGTAAGTGCTGATTGTAGTACTGGGGCAGCAGGAGAAAGCAGTGTGCTTGTTTAATATCAGTGTAATAGTAAGGGGAAATAGCAAAAAAAAAAAAGGTAGCAGGATTAATATTTCTTTTGTTTTGCATTTGCACAGTTGTCTTTTTCTAGAGACATGCTCTTGAACATCCAAAATTGTGCAGAGTGTTAGCACAAGGTGTGTTTTTTCTCCCAGCTATCTGTCAAGGTTACAAGGGCTGTATGTTTTCCTCTGGACTGTTGGTGTTTCTCTGTTTCTTCCTAGACTAATTGTCAGCTTGGAAACTTTGCTTGGTACAGTAGGGAAGAAAGACAGCCAAATCCAGTGAGCTGTTAAGTATTATTAATATAGTTTTCTTCCTCTTGCTACTTTGAGGAAATCATATTGACTTATCCCTTGAAACCCAGCACACAAAAAGAACTGTCTGGCCTTTCATCTTGGTTTGTTTTTTCCTTAGCCTTTTTGCCACTGCAAGACGTATCCATGACTGCCTTTCCTTGTCATGCCAGGCATTTCAGAAGCTCTTTTAATTCTGAAGCACTAAACCAGGAATTTCCTAAGGTTCATCAAAACTGCTCTTTGACATAATGAGGTTTCAGCTGGGCCAATGTATTGATAGATGTCAGTCACTTCTGATGGAGAGTCCACGGAAGGCAGATGGCTCTGCATGGCAAGTATCTCCAAATCTGCTGCTACGCTCAGTAGCAGGAGATAAGGGGGTTTTTTCTGCCTGTTTTACAACAGTATTCTGCAGATGTGGCTCATGACGGTGAAAACTGTGGGAGGCTTTCATTTCCTGAAAATTGGGTGAAATGATTGTGCCCTGAGATGGTGTTTCACAGGGGTTATGCTTGAATAGCTGCAATAGTGTTAATTCATAAAGCGACTTGTGAATTGTTTTATTGCACTTTCAAGAGGAGCCATGTTTCTCTTGGCTTTTCATGGATCACAGAAAATTTCTGTGAATGGATCAGTTATGGACCGTAGAAAACTTTAGTGTAAGTTGTGGATGCGTTAAGTGAAATCTCTGCATTCTCATTGAATTTACTCATTCCTAGACTGTGGGTTTGCCCCAAATTTTTTCAAAGGTATCAGAAACTCAGCTAGAAAAGAAATGAGTAGTGTCCTGCTCCTTCTTCAGTTCAGCAATGCTAAAGGAGGTGAGGCTGAAAATAATTGCTGCCAGGAGTTAATACAAAGAGGAAGTCACAAACTTGTAATTATTTTTCTGGAGTTATTGGTATCAAAAATATCCAGACTTAGTCTAATTAAAGAAGGTAAGGTTTCTACTTCATAGTTCAGCTACTCTCTGCTTATTAGAAATAATCTGTCCTCACAAATAAATATCTCATATTAATTTTACATATGCTAGTTAGAACATTTTTCTCCCTGAGTTTTGGAGGAAGGTGTTCATCTTGGTAATGTCCAGCCATTTAACTGGCATCATTTTCATGAAAGGGAGTTCTCTGGGTTTAATTTTTTTTTTTTTTTTTTTTTTTTTTTTTTTTTTTTTTTTTTTGATGGTTTGTTTATTTGATTGGTTGGTGGTTTTGGTGGGGGTTGTGTCTGCTGGGGTGTGTTTTGTTGGAGGTTGTTGTTTTGGTTTGGTTTTTTTTTTTTAAGTAGCAGTGGCTGGTTCCACAATTCCTCTGTTTACGTGTTCTGGTGACTTTGGTGTTGCTGTTGGAGAATATAATTCCTTCCTGTCTGAGACACACTTAACTTCCTGGTAAAATGGATTTTGGAATTTTTTGTAGGCCCTAAGGGTGTGGCCAACAAGGTTTCCATTCTCACCTCTTTGTTCAGGCGCCTTGAAGTACTGCCTGAACTTGGAGAATGAGGATTGATCAGAAATATCTTTCTGGTGAGAATAAAATGGCAATACTTGAACCTATTTCAGTGGTTTTTTATTGTTCTCACTGGCTCTGCTTCTCTAATGAGATTAAAGTTGCTTTCTCATTTCTAATGAGATTTCAGCCAGAGAGGGAGATGACCTTTGAGACTGGCAATCTGACTGCCCTAACAAATGAAGCGATATGGCCAGGTAGAAATTTTAATTGGTCCTTTTTGGAATCTTGAGTGTACTAGTCACAATAGCAAAGAAAAACATCAGCCTGTAGTAATAGTCTATTTTATTTAGCATCATTCAGAAATGTAACAATGAAAGGCTCTTAGCACTGTATTTCTGAACCTTAAAAAATACTTGGTCAGCTTTTTCACTGTAGCATCAAGGACCCATGCAGCAAGGCCACGGCTTTGAAAGTCTTGCTTTCTTAATGAGGAATGCACCCAAAAAGGGTTCCTTGTCCCTTCTCAATGAAAGCTTGTCAGAGCAGGAGTCAAGCTGCCTATTAAGCAGGGAGGGAAGTTCCCTTAATACTTGCATACAGCCACCTGGAGAGTTGTTTATTTCTTTGCTAAATGTTACAGATGGTGCTATAATACAGGTATCATCAGTTTGGGAAAGCAATCTGATTTAAAAAAAAATACCAGAAAATAAATTCCATCTTCTAATTCCAGTTTATCAGTTCTACGTGCTGATCGTTAGAGCTGCTAGATCTTAATTGTCCCTCTCTAAAATGAGTTATTTAACAAGTAGCTCAAGTATGCAGGTACTTGCACAATTATTCTCTATGTCTAATAACAATGTGCATGTTAATGATTTTTTTTTAGAAATTTAGTCTTTAACCTGATGTTAAATATCTCTTTTGGGGGCATGGTTGTGGAAAGAAACCAGAATTTTTCATCAAATCCTTATCACTTTTTAATTCTGGCTTCTGAAAAGGAATATATTCTTCATAGTAGCTGGGGGGTTTTTTAACTGGTGTTAACACATGTTTTTTTGTTCTAGGTGGTTTTGGACTGTGAGCTCCCTAGGGAATAAAGTGTAAAGATGTGAATAGCTATTTGTGACTGTTGATAATTTTTTAAGAAATATAGATGAGGACAAGTTTTGGGCTTGCAGCCAGCGTATCTTTCCCAGTTGTCTCCTTTTCTATTTGTCTGTTGTGTGGCAGCTCTAAGAAGTTAAGTTTTTGCCTTGCTGTGTAAGCCATGTTTTCCTGTGCAGCATTCTGGGGGTGCCAGCTGAGCCAGCAGACCTTTGAGGGAATGTTGTGTCTCTGGTTTGACTGACCTCTGTGAAGATTGTTGTAGTGGCTTTGCAGTCTGCTGAGAAGGAGAAAAGATGAGGTTCTTATGATCTCATGGAAATTAACTTTTATCTGAGAGTAACACTAAGAAATAATCTCAGCTTTAAAAAACTCTGTGTAGCTAGGAGTACTTTCTTCTTGTAGAAAATACTTCTAAATATGTTGTAAAATTAACATGAGTTTCTGGATAAACACAGAGTTTGAACGTCTGATCTATTCTTAGTCTTTTTAGGCCATCATGACTTCACAACCTATTTCCAGAGAGAGTAATAAGATGTCTTATTTGGGTATTGATGTTTAAAGATTAAAATGTAAATGCAAAAAAGGTACTGTTTAATTCTTTGGGTGAAAGGTGGTGTGGTGTGTGTGTTTCTTTTCTTAATTTTGCTCTATACAAGTACTGTGACTTATACTTTAAGCATAATTTTCCCCCTCTTTGAATTTAAGAAATAAATTTCATACAGGAAAATTTTAAAGTATTCCACACAATTGCTGTTTATTTTATAAACTGTTACAAGCTACAGTGTCCTTTGCATATTGTTGTATATCTTTGGTTTATTGTCAGTAAGAAATTGTATGTGTATTTAAAATATTCTGGTAGTCAGTAATGGTTATTGTGTCTGGTTGTTGCTTCCCAGAAGGCAGAATCTCTTTATTCCATATGGCGTTCAGGAAGTCTGATCTTTCTGTAGTCTTTAAGAAAGCATGCATTTTTAATGTTAGGTCTGTCCCCTTTCCAATCTGAGAACCTGCTACTGTGAGTAGCAGTTGTGACTCAGAATCTCTCTCGTGGGGTCTCTTCCTTTGTCTCCAGTGGGAGGTTAATCCTTCTCATTGACCAGTGCCATCAGAACCTTACACAAAATAGTACCTTTTAGATTTTACCTTGCTGGGAGCTGAGCTGCTCTTAGTAATGCTTGAAAAATACTACAGGATTTCTTTCTGTAATAATTAAAAAGTATATAACAGTATTTATTGAAGTCCAGTGTTAGTAGCAAATGAGTTTTCAGCTACTTATTTAAATACCATGTATTTAACATTCAACATAAAATGGAGTAGCTGTATACATACCTCCTGTTTCTTGTGGACCTTTTTTTTTGTTTTGTTTTGCAAGTCCACTGTAGTGAAGTGGAATTTGACTGTAAAGGACCACTACCATACTCCTACCTTTAGGACATGTTGTATCTGAGCTCTGTGAACTTTGTGTGTCATCTTTCTCGGTTTTGTAGGGGGTTTGTTTGCTTTGGGTGAGGGTTTCTGGGGGGTGCTTTTTTTGGTTGTGGTATTCCTAGCTAGTGTTTTTTCTCTTCAGAGAGGTCCTCAGATAGCTCTCAAAAGAAAATGGTCTTCATTTCAAAAGCAACCTTAAGGCATCCATAATTTAAACTAATCCTTATATGCTGTCTGGAATCAAGGGGTAAGCTCTGCTGGTGTGAGAAACCTTTGCCCTGAGATACAGAGTAGTATGTGCAAATTCTGTATTCAGTATCTTTCGTGTTTTGGTACTGTATCTGCTTTCAGGTGTCAGCCACTTGTTGGGAATGTTTTCAAGGACACAGGATGAGTGTCAGTCGCATTACTGATAAATGCATTTATTTAACAGCTCACTCCCAGAGACTTGCTCCTTAAAGAAAAAAGGTGGGTGGGTGTGTTCTGCTTGTTTCTTGGGTCAGCAGTTTGTTGCAGAGACATTGCTGTAAGTGCAAACACAGAACTGCCTTATATGTCTGTTCTGTAAGTTACTTGCCTTCATTGTTAGCTCTGTTGAGGATACCTTCTTCTCTACTCCCTTAAACTTGTGTCATCCTCTCTTCTCTGCTGGAGTTCTGACCTAGTCCAGAAGTGGATCTGATCAAGTAGCTGGGGCTGTCATCTCCCAGGCTGTCAGGCCCTTACAGCTGTCATTTATATTTATGATGCTTTTTGGAAATATTATCTGAATGCATAGAAGGTAGAAATGAAACCATGTGCACGTGTTTCGGAAAAGATATTGTGGACATGATAAATTTTCTCTAGAAGTGACCTGGATGTGTCTACTTTTTAGTAAATAGCTCTTGGCAACGCTTTGTCACTTCTCTGTAACTTACATCTTCATGAAACAAAAGAAGTAAATTGTATAATTTTATTTTTTCTTTATTTTAATATACTCACTTCCACAGCATCTGTGGAAATACAAAGCACTCTTGACAACAGTTGCCAGAATGGCAGATTTTTCTTCTTCTTTCGTCCTGGGAGTATTTGTCCTTTTTGGTCTTTTGTGGGTCTTAAAGCTTATAGTGTTACTATTCAGGTTCATGAGTAATTTTGAACTATTAGATGAGATAATTCTTAATTTAAATTTAGGCTTTGACCTGTCAGAGTCACAAAATTCAGTAAATATGACTTTATTTGAAATTATTTTATCTTACTATATGATATAATTAGTCTAAAATATTCAGGTAAATATTTTTATTTGAGAGCAGACTCAGCTTAATTTAATCTCTTAAAAACTGCAAACATATTGACTTGGTTAAAATTGTGACAGCATCTGGCAGTCATTTCAGCAGGTGTTTGTATGATGATATTAATATTACACACACTCTCTTCCAAATTTGTTTATTGACTTTTATGCTTCTATCATCAACAAATGTGATTATAATGCTTTTTATGTATGTTACTGCCTGATACTGTTACACTTTAAAATAGGGTTTTTCAAAATATTTTGGAGGCATTGAACTTCTGTCTTTTAAAACAGATATTTCTGCTCTAAAGCAGGTGTTACATTGAAATGATTTTTTGGGAAGGATTTTCAAAATAGAGCTCTTGGAGTCTATTTTCAGACTGTTTGCTCAGAGAAGGGCAATGTGCAGTGTTGAGGAAGTATGACTTTGTGAGCAGCATCTCTCTGAAGGCTCCCAGTGTAGCTGCTTTAGTCTGTTTGGGGCTTGCTGGGAGCATCTGGAAGGCTAAAACCAAGTACCAAGGCTCCTGCTCTAAGAGATCACTCAGGACCTTCAGGTTTCCTGGTACTGTTTCACTTGGCAGTAACTGCACAGGCTGCATCTGGAAAAACAGGATCAGTTGTTATTCCTGAAGTGGCAGAAAGCTGTGCAGAAGCCCCTCATAAGTGTGGCAAAAACTGCTGGTGAAAGACATCACGGTGTCCTTCCCTTGTCTTCCTTGGTGTTCAGATCAAAAAGGGAAGATTTAAATTCTTCTGATACCTGCTGTGAGTGTGTGCACATCCCTTAATGTCATCTGTGCTAGAAAAGCAATCCTTTAGTGGGACTCCTGCCATTTTCCTAAACACACTGCAAGAAAATGAATGTATTTCTCTTCTGCTTAGCCAGTCCTTCAGTGTTTCAGCCAGACTGACCTTTCCTTCCATTTTACCCCAAGGGCTTCTACTGTCTCTTTCCAGCAGTAATATGTTCTGTGCTTTGTGGCCTCTGTGGGAGTTCTTCTGAAGACCTGATTGGGCTTTATCTGTGCCCTTTCCATCACCTACTGAGAGATCAAAATTCTCTTTGCTTTCTATTTTTTTTCCCCGTTATCTTTGCTTATTATGCTGTTGCTGTGTTTCATGTGGCAATTTTGAACTGTTATACTGACCATCCAGAACAAGGGAGAAACCCAGCTGTTCTGACAGTCATCCTGTGTCTTCAATGCAAAATAGGGAAGCGTGCAGGGCTTGAGACACCATGCTCCAAGTCCCCAGGTAGCTTCTGGGGAATATTAGCTACAGTAATCATAGTTACTGTATCAAATCTAAAATAGAAACAAGGGCTGCAAAACCTATCCCCGCTGCAGCGTCTGGGTACGTTTGGGTGTTTTGCTGTGAGAAGTCTTGGGGCTGCTGGTGGTGCCTGAATTCCTCCTGGCAGGGCCTGCTTCACACCCACGGCTGCTGTTCTGCTCTGGTGTGCCAGGGAAGGCTGGGAGCTCTCCTGTAGCAGCTTCTCTCTTCTGCCTACCTTGTTAAATCAGGAGGGTGTTTTTGATCAGAGACACAAAGAAATGGGTAAAAAACCAAGTGGCTGAACCATGGGTGTGCACTGACCTTCCACAGGCAGCGATCCCCACGCTGGGCCGCAGGAAAATTCACTACAGTTCACCTATCAATGTCCTTTAGACTTTTTACATAATTCATAAATACTTAACCATTCCCAGGTAGCGAAGTGGTCAGATGTGAGGTGTGCCTGGGAAACAGCAGACAGGGAGTGTGAGCCAGCTTCCAGCTCAAGTTTCAGAGGTGGCTCTATTGTAAAAAGTGGTGGGTCTTGATAGAAATTTCACAGTTCACTTCTGTCCTTAAAAACCTGTGCTGTTGGTGTTCTTCCCAGTCATAGGGGAAGACTGGCTGAAGGCTGATCATGGAGGTACTTGCAGGTTAATTTTCAGGTGGATTAATGGGCTGGTGAAGCTCTCCTCTGTTGCTCTGAGGAGCCTGTGTGAAGGTGTGCACATCAACAGTGACCTTCATCTTCACACCGGCTTCTGTCCTCTGTTTGGGTGTTGTGGCAGGGTTGTGATCTCTAATGGTACATGGCAAGGTTGCCATTTATCTGCTAAAGAAGGGGAAAAATAGTTTGGGGTTTTGTTGTTTTTTTTTTTTTTTTCACTGATGCAGCAGCTCAGGCTGCATGGTATGTATAATCCAAGATAAGCACAATGTTTTGTAACATGTCAAAAAACCTCAGACCAGAAACTCTTAGGAAAATCATGAGATTAAGATTTTGAAATGAGAGTGAATCACTTAAGAATTGCATTGCTTTGTGTTTTAAACAGACTACTGTAGTACTGGAAGAATAGGGGACTTTTATTGGTGGCATACTGGGTTCTTTTTTGTGGTTTTTATTTTTTTATTTTTCTAAATTTTTTTACGTTAGTCTCTTCAACCGAATCTATTCAGAAAAACTGCTGGCTCTGTGGCATTGTTTTTATAGCTATTATTTTCACATCACATTTTGCCCAGTTTAAGAAGGAAAAGGCAATGCAAAATCATTTTCTCACGGTTAAGCATCTGCAGAAGGTATACTTTTTTCTTAAGTGGAGTTGGTTTTAGTTTATTTTCTAGATACTTTTTGTTCTGGCCTTTTTAAAATTCTTGCAACTTGATAATGTAATGTTAGTTATAGAGTGTGCAGTGATGAATAATTATTTCTTGCTTATTTCAAGTATATTCCATAAATATAAGAACAGGGAAAATTGAAACTAATGAATCAAAACCTTTAAAATTATACTCATGACACTTTCTGTACTTCTTTCTTAAAGGGCAGGGAGAAAATATGCTCTTACTTTTTAGAATGTAATTTAGATGAACAGAGTATATGTATTTAAACCTACCTCCATTTTATAGAAGGTTTTGTGTGCTGGCCTGAGCTGTTCCCAAAATGTTTGAGGAAAACTCAGTCTTGAGTTTCATACTAAGTGCTGTGTTTACTAAAGGATTTCTTGATAACATTTAGTTAATAATTGACACTTCAGTGTTCCTCGTTCTGCTGATAGTGTTAGGTAAAAAAAATTGAAGTAATGAGGTGATTGAATTAGCGTAGTGAATTAAATGCTTGCAGAGAAACCAAAAGCCAAGGATTTTGATTGTTTGGTTTTTCTTAAGCTGCTTTTGGTATGGCTGCTGTGTATGTATGGAGAAAGTAGGATGAAGGAACTTAGAAGATTCATATGCTGTGATATTCTGACTTTTTTTTTTTTACTAGAAGTTTTCTGTTCTCTAGCACTTCCTCCGCACCCTTCTGACTATGTACTTACCTGAAAATTTCTGTAGTACTTTCCTGGTATAAAGCAAAGCTACAATTCCAATTATCTAATTTCTTTTTTTGTTTGCAGATGATGATGTACCTGCAGATATGGTTGCAGAAGAATCAGGTCCTGGTGCACAAAACAGCCCATACCAACTTCGCAGAAAAACTCTTCTACCTAAAAGAACAGCTTGCCCTACAAAGAGCAGTATGGAGGTAACTTCTTTGGTTTTAATTGTAAAGGAAATTTTACTGTTTCAAGAATATGAAACTAGTTAGTATTTTTCTTAAGTTATCTAATGACTGAACTAATTCTTATTTATTTCATTAAAGGGTGCCTCTACTTCAGCTACTGAAAACTTTGGTCACCGAGCAAAACGTGCTAGAGTATCTGGGAAATCCCAGGATTTATCAGGTAATAACTTGTGTACAAAAAACGGGGAGGGAAAAGGAGTAGAGACATTTTAATGACAAACATTGTCCTCAAACTGTTTTTTTGTGTTCTCCAGCTAAGAAACAGTAGTAGGGGAAAATGCCAAAACAAAACTACAAGCTTGTTCTGAAGTTAAAATTTGGTAGCATGATTTTAATCAGAATTTTTGGGATTTGATCCTTTGTTCTGTCTGCTTTACTGCAGGCGTGTTTTGGTTGTTTTTTATTCTCATAGTGCCTTGTAGTTGTATCTAAGCTACTGTTAGGAGCAGTAATACTGCAGTGCTTTATTACCATTTCTCATATTGATGGCATTGTTCAGTTGCATTTTTAGGGATAGTTTGGGTATGTCATCACAGCACTTCATTGTGGAGAGAGGGGAAGACTTGGTATGCTTGTAAATAAAAAACCAGATACGTGCATACATAATGTCCGTAGATTTTTGCACACATCTGCAGTAAATGTACATTGTATAATAAACACACATGCAGTACCTGTGTATGTAACTGTATTGTGTGTATTTTATTTGTGTGCGCACACTTTATAGGTCTATACAGGCACACACCCCCTGCTCATTCTGTTTTCTGTGTAGATTTTCAATCTCTCTGCTTCTATTCTTTTTAGTCTCCTGACACACTCTTCAGTTCCAGGAGATCTGCTGTCACTTTTGCCTGGAAAATCAACACCAACGCTTGCCAGCTCCCATTAATGTGGTTTCTCCTGCTTTTCTTGCTTCTGTCTTTTTTAGTCCACATCCCCCTTAATATTGTGAATTAAAACTGAGCAGCTGGCACAAGGCTTTGGGTCTGTTTTCATTGCTTCTGTTGAGGTCTACTCTTTCTGGCTTCTCATTTTCTCCATAGCATAGTTTTTGTCTTTTTAGTGCTCTGTCTTACCCCTCCTTTGTTTTATTCTCCCCCTCTTTGATCAACTCTTCATTTCAGCAGCTGTTTAAGAACCATTTAACTTCAGGTTTATGTTGTTGAAGTAGCCAAAACCAATTGGACATAAACCTGTGTCATTTTGCATTGATTCATTTCCTGATTGGCTCTTTGGAGCCTTGTGCAGACTTGTCTTGTCACAGACTGTTTGTCTTGACAGTTCTTAGTTTTTCTTCTGTTTCATTCACTTTTTTGCTGTGTTTGTCATGGTGCTTTTACTCTCCTCCTTTCTTCAGTAAAAGTCTGTAACTTTCCAAGGTGAATGACGCTGATTTCCAGAGGAATTCTCCATACTTTCACTGCGTATTCCATTTGTTAGATCCATGAGCTCATGTGGGCTAAGTACAGGGATTGTGGAAACTTCTCCAGCATGGAATTAACAGAGGAATTGTGAACAGTGATTTTACAATTTTACTTTAAAGACTGTGTTCAAACCAGTTGCAACGTAAGAAAGGAGTGCCCTCCTCAAAGCCTTTTCTATTAATCTCTTTCCCAATATGGGTGATGGTTATTTTTTATTCTCCCTGTTGAGTTTCTAAGATATTCCTTTAAATTAGTAGGAATATTGATTCTGGTGAAATTTATCTCACCACACAGTCCCCTTCACCTCACATTATTTGTTGGCATAGGTAATGATAGCTGTTGTAACTGAGTTGTGAGTGTGAGACTTTTTGGATTGTCATGAGTGGTGACTGTGTATTGTCATCTGGGCTGTACAGGTGTTTATTTTAGAACTGTGGATGAAGTGAAGGCATGGAACTAGAAGTACAGGAAAAATTCTTGGTGCAAAACCATTCCTTGTTGTATAAACTGAGTGGAGGAAAACTGAACAGGGTTGAAAGGAGAAATGCCAGTCAACTAGAGTTTCTGACTGGAGTGGAGCCAGGAGTTGGAAAAATGTGTATTTTAATTCAGATTTCAGAGTTAGTTCTGCTGAGAGTGTTGCTATTTTAAATTTCTCTTTTCACTGAGCTATGGATTTGCAGTACACACTGAGACTTGAGGTTACTGGCTCACTCACTGATTGTTCTGTACAGTAGGAACAAGCATAAGTTTACAGAACTTACTGACTTTTTAAATTGTTTTTTTGTTTTGTTTTGTTTTTTTTTTTTTCTTTTTCTGTTGATACTTTCCCAAGAACAATACATGCCATGTTTTTGACATATTTCTGCTTCTTAACAAGAAAAGATTTTTTACTAAGTATGTCTTTATGGAGAAAGAGCTATTTGTCTCCATCTTCTCCACTAAAATGGACAAAAAAGGCAACCATATAAGACGTAATTTACAGTTTTGTATTCTTGGGATGGCATTCTTGGTCTTTGTACGAAGAAGGGAATTCACTTTCAGGCAGCTTTCCCTGCTCTTTGTCTTGATATTACTTTGCAAGTCCCTATCAGCTAAATGATCAAAACTGAAACTGAATTAGCTTCATGCATATCCTGTGGAAACTAAATGACATAACTTGCTAACTAGTGTTTCTAACTTTCAGATATGCAGTATGTTAACGCTTACTAAATTATGAATAGTTTAACTGTCAACTTACAATAGGGCAAAGATAAAGATTGGTGATGACCTCTCGCTCTTCATTTTTATTTTTATTCTTATCTGGTTTTGACACTTATTTGAAAAACTGGTTGAGTTTCTTTAATATGAGTATGTATTTTGTACATTACCTTCACTTCAACAATAGGCATGGGACTATCAGGAGTAGGAGCATCTAAATGCTTCTGATTTGGTGGCCAGACAAGCCTTTTAAAACTGTTTTGGCTCATTTTTGTAAACTGAGAGGAAGAACACATTGATTGCATCCTTGTTTTGACACATTACTAAACGATATCCACGATGTGAAGTGTGGATTTATAGAACAAAAGAATGTAGGTCTCTCTCGGATAGAGAGAAGTCTTCACATTAAGAAGCAAATTAGCTTTTTCAAATTATACTGGAGAATTTCACCTGGTAATCACTGTATCAGTGATTTGAGGTGGAGAAATCTTAAATCAACCCCTGCTTAATTGAGCAGAAGGGCAATTTAAATTAAATTGCTCACTTCTACAGGATTTTGAATAAAGCTGAGTGAAGATAGCAAACACCTGTAAAATCATCTTCATTTTCAAAGTAGTGCCTAAGTTTCCAATGCAACCTGAAAAATTGCAGGGGCAAGAAGGTTAATTGAAACTTTTAATTTTTTATTATAATTTTTATTTTGAGTGTTTTGACTCTTTCTCAAAGTCGGTCCTTGTCCCCTGCAGTAAGGGAACACATCTGGATTTCAATTTTAATTTTGAAATCGAGCCTAGGGAGAAAAACAGCAGTATGAACTTTGAAGCACTGGGAAGGCACTATATTAGTGAGCTTCCGTATTCAATAAAAAAAATTCAAGGTCCTAACATAGATAAAGGAAGAAAAAAAACCCGGCAGGTTGTTTGTAACTGCTTAAATTATATGCCTCAGGGATTTGTGTGTTAAAAGGAGAAGACAGGTCATGGAAAACTTGGGAGGATTTACTATTTTGCATCTGCAGTATAACATTTTGGCTTTCAGTAAGACAGTAGAAGACTACATCTAACTGGAAAGCTACCAGAAAAAGATTAATTCAAAAGCAATGTCCAATTATCCTGTGATGCATTTCAAGAGTAATTAGGACTGTAGAAGGAACTGTTTCTGCCTGTTTGACACAGGGAGGACCCTTTATATCTCTAGTGGAAAAAGACCTTTTTAAAGAGCAGCATTGATAGTGCATGTAACATTTTTTGGTGATGCCCAGCCATGTTCCCCTTACAGGCTGCTGTTAAGCTCTTCAGGCTCCCCAAGTATCTCTTGAGCAGAAGGCCTTTCCAAACTACTTGCATTTCATAAGTTTTACCAACTTACTGGCCTCAGCCTAGCTCACAAGGCTTTGTTTTGTTTTGTCTTTTCCTTGAATAAAAATAATTTTGTAATCTGCCATTAATAATGCTGTTGCAGAAGAGAACTGTCTTGGCCAACTTCTGGGCATTCATTCCTGTTTCTTTCCTTGTGTCCCATACTAGCAATTCTGTAGCTTGCAATGGACTACAGCAAGGAGCTGATCATAAAAGAGTTCTGGAGCAGGGTAGGATACAGTGGGAGCAAATAGCTGTGAGCATGTGGAATGATGGTACTTACCACTTTGGCACAGCATAGGTTTTTGTTGGGATGAAGTGGCGTGTACCTGTAGTTTATGGCTCTAAACTGTGATACTGCTGTGAGCAGCTGTCAGCTGCATAAACACCCCTCTGGCATCTGAGATGAAATTGGTATTCTGGAATCACTCAGGGGACGTTCCTATGATGGCACAACGAGGAACACGTTCAGGGAAGGTGCTGCAATCTCAGGATATTTCAGAATTTCTACTACCTGGTCTGATCAGAGAT
Organism: Zosterops lateralis; assembly: GCF_965231275.1. Classification (NCBI taxonomy): domain Eukaryota; kingdom Metazoa; phylum Chordata; class Aves; order Passeriformes; family Zosteropidae; genus Zosterops; species Zosterops lateralis. The sequence continues at coordinate 14,753,586 of NC_139764.1, forward strand.
GTAAGCATGACACCCTGGAAAAACAGCTCTAATGTCTTCTGTCACAATTCTGGTGCTCTGCAGACCCCAGTTTGAGAGGGGGTAAAAAAGCCACAGTTTGGTGCTTGCAGTTCCTGTTTTTGCCATCTTACAGCTGGAAATAACACATTTCTCTGTACTGCCTTATCCAGGGAAATCCTGGTGCATTTTGTTTGTTTTGTTTATATGTGAAGTCTCACATGGAGGCTATTTTTCTGAATGTTATTCTCTCATATTTAGTCGGTCATGTTTTGTAAGGTCACTTCAGTAGACTTCTTGCAGTAGCCAAAATGTCAATCCTGTTGCTCCTTAGGCTCAGATGTTCTAAGAAAAAATAATGTTAAGGCCATTACATGGATGTAATTGTGCTCTGCATTTAGCAGGCACAAACTTTGAATGCCTTGCATACAAATCCTCTAAACTTTGGTAGCAGCTCTGTGTGGTTGTGCCTTCAGGATCATAGAAAGGATCCTGAAGCCATTAGCCAAACAAGTGACCTTTGCAAGCAGAACTCGCCTGCTTTGAGGATTCCTGCCCCTGGAGAATCTGGTGAGAACAGGAACTGCAGGCAGGGCTTTCCCAGAGGAACTGTTGTGTGTGGAGTGTCCATGTGACCGTGAGCAGGGGTTTAACAAAGGGCTCCTGTCTCCACACAGTGACATGGGAATACAACTTTCTCCAGCCTCTCTGAAGAAATGCATCTGGCAAGACTAATATTTCTTCTGGTTTAGATTTTTCATTTTAAAAGGAAGAACATAAATGGGAGTAAGTGGAAGGAGGAGACTTGGGAGTTATTGATGGCTGTTGGTTTCCTACATCCCAGATGTCTCTCTTTCCCTCATATGCTCATTGTGGCAGAACAAGGAAGTCTTCCTAGTAGTTTTTCCAGACAATGACTACTTCTGATTAAATTCTTTTGTGTTTGAAAACATTTGCAGACATTTTGGCTTTGGGACTGCATTATTATTATTATTGTATGGATAATGTGGGTTAATTGAACCACAATGAAGCTAATAGTAGTGACAAGCCAGCATTTCTGGAGCATGCACAGTAGCCTGCTTAGCATCTGCACTTGTTTGCAGAATGATTCTTCCAATAGAAAAGGTGAACTAAGAAGATTGGAAAGAGGACTTGAAGTCTGTAACTTCTGCTGGATTTTTTGCCTTTGGTTCTAGAAGGAACAAGCTTTAAAAAAAGGCTACCTTGAGATAATCGACATTTTAAATGGGAATCTTTTGCAGTCAGAATTTGAGGTCACTAAGTGTGTCAATAACCTTGTATTGATTACTGTTTAATAGCAGCACCTGCAGAACAATATCTTCAGGAGAAGTTGCCAGATGAAGTGGTTCTAAAGATCTTCTCCTACCTGCTGGAGCAGGATCTCTGTAGAGCAGCTTGTGTGTGTAAACGCTTCAGTGAGCTGGCTAATGATCCAATTTTGTGGTAAGTGAAAAGCTATTCCTCATTATCTTGGGAAATACTAGATGTGCTGCTCAAGATGCCAGTACAATAGAAAAATTGAAATGCTGGTTACAATTAGTTGAGAGAAAACTAGTTTTATTTTATTATGTCTGGTTTAGTTAAACATTATTTGTTAATTGTGAATATCTGATTATATGTATTAAAAAGTAAAACTTGATTGTCTAGTAGTGTAGGTACTAGTTAAACAATGCCTGTTTTAAAAAAAATTCAGTTCCTTCAGTTGCCATTCCTTCTTCTCCCTTTAACCTTTTCTAGGCTACTATGGGGGTTGTGTTAATTCACACAGAAGGAACAAAACATTCTTCAGCTTAGGTGCAAGCTTTGTCTAGTGTTACTTAAATGGGGTTTTTGTTTGGTTTGATTTTTGTTTGTTTAATGGTTGGATACTTGGGCTGTTTTCCCCCATATGTGTCTGCTTTCCCCTGGGCTATTGAGAGTTTGAAGAAATGGGAACTAAATTTGTAATTTTTTATGAGAGAAAAACCAACATCGTTCTTAAGCTGCTTTGTTTTAAAAGTAAAGATTAAGATTAAAAGAAAAATAATAAAATAACATCGCAGAACTGCCCCTTTTTTTCTGTCCTAAAGACAGCTTTGGGGATGCCTTGTCAGATGAATTACAACTTCTGTAATTCAGTGGCATCCTGTAAGTCTGGGCTTAATATCAGCAGGCTCAGACACTGCAATTATTTGCATTCTGGCACCAGTGAAAAGAATCCAACTGCTGTGTGCCGTTTTCTTCTTTTTAAACCACTGTAATTTGTTCACTGATGAACTCTTCTTTGGAAAACAGTGCATCACTTGTTCGCAGTCAATGCATTTTTCAGTCTTTTTTTGGCAAGGTGAGGAAGAGGTGGTGGCATGCTTGGTCTTAGGTTTTGTTATACTTGTGCTACTAGCTTTTGTAAGTGTTAATGCAATGCTGTAGTTAATGCACAGTCTGATTCACAAATAGTGTAACTGCTTAAGTTTCTTCATGAAAATGGCACGTTGAGAATTTTTTCTCTTGGGTTCTAAAGCACATAAAAATTTTGTCAGAAAAACACAAGTCACTACAAGAAAAAAATTGGTTTTAAGCAGTAGGTACTGATCTTGGTTGTATTCACTATCACTGGCAAATTCTGTTCAAAAGGCCCCCAGGTTTTAGCCTTTGGTTTTATATTCAATTGGATGAGTAATCAGAAACTCATTAATTTTCTCTTCTACTCAGGAAAAGATTGTATATGGAAGTATTTGAGTACACTCGTCCAATGATGCATCCTGAACCTGGCAAATTTTATCAGATTAATCCAGAAGAATATGAACATCCAAATCCCTGGAAAGAAAGCTTCCAGCAGCTGGTAACAGTTTTATTCATTTATATTCAAATGTATGGGTACTTATAAAAGTAAAAACATCAACTTCTGAAATGGGGCTGACAACAGTAATTATCTTGGGTTTAGACTTTAAGATCCTTGTGGTATTGTGCAGTAGGGGGAATTCAGAAGTTATTTCCTGTTTTGAGGCTCACTTCAGGGAGACACTACATGGTAAAGTGAAGTCTTTGAGTATCCAGCTCTTCTGTGTTGGGTTTTGCATCACTGAAACTTTGTGTACTGGACTGTCACGGCCTAAGACTCAGTGTGAAAGATGCTGTTGTCATATCTAACTAAACCAGTGCGTGTGCTGGTTATCAGATTTGTGTGCATCTTCCTCTGGTGAACCAAACATATATTGGTAATATCACTTGGGCCAAATAGTGATTTACAGCTGGCCTGGCTGGAGGTAAATAAATTTTCTTTAAGGAATGTAATTGCACTTCTAATACAAAATTTGAAAGGTATTGGACAGATGCCTGGGCATGATACTAGGGAAACAAGGGAAATAAACATCAAGGTGCAGTATCACATCATGCAATGTGTTGCTGGTTAATTCCAAAATTTCCAAAATGCATTGAGGACAGACGCTTACTTGGCTTCTTTGTTTAGTATTCAATCACTAGTGAAGGTACAGGACTCTGCCTCACCATATAAGTGCAGTTTTTGTGGCAAGCTGCTAGAGAATCAAGAGATGGAGGTAAGGACAGCTTCAGGTGTTTGAAGCATTTCAGTCAGGTTCAGGGCTTATGGCTGTTGGACTTATGGTTTAGCTGATCACTCCCGTAGGCTCAGACGTTTTTTGGTGTTGTCATTTCTAACTATGTGCCTGGAGTGTGAGGTCAGTATATCATCCTTACTTCCTGGGACAAACTGGTATCAGCAAATGGTTTGTTAATTAGGGAGTTAGTAGATCTGTCAGTGCATTCAGACCCACCTGTCTGCAAGCTTATCACAAGCTCTCTTTCTTGTTTCAGTACAAAGGAGCACATGTAAAGCCAGGTTTTGCTGAACACTTCTACAGTAATCCTGCAAGATACAAAGGAAGAGAAAATATGTTGGTATGTTTCTAAAGCAGTTCTTAAAAATACTTATATATCTGTATAAACGGAAATGGACATTACTCTAAATTTGTTCCCTTTCTTCTAGTATTATGATACCATTGAGGATGCTCTTGGTGGAGTTCAAGAAGCTCATTTTGATGGACTTATCTTTGTTCACTCTGGTATATATACTGATGAATGGATATATATAGAATCTCCAATCACCATGATTGGTGCAGGTATGTGAACTAGGAGCATCACTGTCACAAACTTGTGTTAATTACCACCTTAATTACCATGATACTCATGTGTATTAAATATCCAGTATAAAATGCCCATCTTTCTTCATCTGCCTAGCAAATAAGTGGTTTTTGTACTCAAAACTAGCTGATGCTTCAGACTGAATTGCTGTCGTCTGCTTGCTACTTCTTGGAATAACTTATCTTTTAATTTCATTAGGGGGAAAAATGGAATTTGTCAGAAAGCTTATTCAGTAATAGGACAGCAGTTGAAATTTTTACATTCATACATCCATATATATATATATATATATATAAAAGCAATCTCCAGAGTAGAAACCAGCAGTGGGAACAAGCCCAAATTAGTATCTGTCCCATTTTCTTCAGTATCATAATTCCATCTTGAGGAAGGAAATGAGAGCATCCAGCAGAAAGATTCTGAGACTGGAGGTTCTTCCTCTGTTCTCTGCCAACTGTTCCTCGGAACAGAAACTTTTATGGAGAAGGAAATAAGACTCAGAAAATAGGAACTGTTTAGGAAGTTAATATAATACACCAGGCTGCAAACTGTGGTACTTGTGGAGCTGCTTGCTTTTCCTGTCACTACTAGGAGCATACTAATTCCCAGTAGCATGATAACTGGTAGGTTACTCTCTGGTAGAGATTTTGATTAAGGGGTCTCAGACCTTTTGCTCCTATGATGATCTAGAAGTGAATTACCTGCTGTTTGTGTTTTGTGAGAAGCTATCTCTCTGGGTTGGTTTGGTTTACTGGGTTGTGGGTTTTATTGAGGGTGGTGGGTTTGGGGGTTTTTGTTTGTTTGCTTTGGTGGGTGTGTTTCATATATATACGTTTTTTGTTTTGCAAAATTCCTCTTGCCAAACAAATAACATACATGTAATCTCTTTTCTCTCTCTAAACATATAGAAAATCTCTCTTTTTGGGTATTTATTTCTTCTCCATACCAACTGTTTTGTTCTTGAGTGAGACTGTTCTGGCACTTCTCGCCTGGGTTTTGCAGCCTTGGCAGGGAGAATGGTTTTGAGCAATGCAGTCAGATTGTTCCAGTGTTATTCTGAAAAATTGTCCCCGCAGATCTGCAAGATGTGGCTGTGTTAGTATGTGAGTTTGTCAGTTTGTGACTACGTTTCTGGAGCTAGCATTCTGAACATGCCCACTTACAGTGCTTTGGTCTGTGTTGTGGACAGCTTTTGGAGCACAAACTGGATTCCTTTTGGATGAGACTAATTTAAGAGACATGTTCCTGGAATACTCTTACTGCCCTTCAGTAGCCAGTGTGTGTTCAGTCAGAGGGACCTGGTGAGGACTAGTGCAAAGCCAGTCTCTCCTCCCTGTCCTGCAGTGTGTGCTGGGGGTGGCTGATCCTCAGTACCAGTTCCCTCTGTGGTACCACTCCTCTGCTAGGCTGCAGTGCTTGCCAATGGAGAAGTGGCCACAGACAAATATCCCCTGGCTTCTGTTTTGCAGAAGAGAGGATCACAGTACAAATAGGGCAGGTCATGTTCATGAAGTGTTTAAAATCCAGAGAAAACGGATCAGCACTGTCCTAAGATAAAATTTCACAGTCACTTCATGACACTTAAAGTGATATCTTTGATATTTGGGCAAACTTCTGCATGTTCTCTGCTTTAAGTTTTGAAAAGCCATCTGCTTTCCCTTCCTCTGGAATTAACATAAGTTATTCAGAAAAACAGTTATCTTAAGTACAGTCCTTCAAAAGCCAGGGATTTTTATTGTGTATTTTTGTAACAGAATAGCTATCTTGGGGAACAAAACCTCCAAGAGGAATCCAGCAATGCTAGATGTATTTATATTTCAGTTTTTGGCACTGCTGACTTCACTTCCTCAGACTTTCTCCACTGAATGGTGAGTGACATTGTAGAGAGAGTCAATTTTCATTTGACTGGAAAAGAAAACAAATTAAAGTGAACCGCTAAGCCTTAGAGAACTACCTCTTCTCTGTTCAGTCTGGCATGCTTTTCAGAATGGTAGGATTAAGACAGCACCAAATCTCTCTGCATTTCTACTCAGATTTCTTTAATAGTAGTTCAGAAGAAGCACAACATTATTAGAAAGGCAGCTTAACATACCTTGAGCTTGGAAGAATCATCTGTTTGGTCACATAAGCAAAATGTGCTTACAGAATAATGCCTGACGTTCTGTTTTTTATTCTGCTTAATTTTGGGGTTATTTCTTCCCTTAAATCTGTGGGAAGGAGTTGGTCCGTAAGGAAGGCTTTGGAAGTATTACTAGTACTGTGGCATAGCTGAATTGCCAAGAAAGAAGCAAGAGGAGTGGTTCTGTAAGGAAATTGTTGCATTTGGTTCAGCAAACAGAAATACCTTTGATTTTTTTTTTTAATTAAAAAAAAATAAATCTGTTTTCTAGGGTTGGAGAGGAGTGTTATGTTTGCTGCAGGAATAGGAGCCTTCTATGGAGTGCACATCTCACTCAAAATCTCCCAGCTGCTGAGTTTCAGCAGTAGTACAGGCATGTCCTGATACGAGACTCTTCACTGAATGTGTATTTCCAGAGCTAGAGCTTTCATTTTTTTCCCTTTATTTTCCATTCGACTTAAATTATGTGCAAGTAAATGAAAATGGATTATCAAAAGATCCTTCAGTCAAGAAAAAAAATAGTAAAACCAATAAGAATGGTTATTGTTATTTTAAGAGTGGAAAAATCTAAAATGGTAACAGAACTATTACAACTGCATATTTTTTTACTTTAGAGTGCAAGAGTACTTTCACATGCCTGAATTCTTCAAATACCCATTCTGCATCTTAGAATTGAAAGCTTTAGTTTGGACTGGTTTAGACCTTTGTGGTTTGCATCTTGTATATTGTACAGTCTAAAAGTATCTGGTTTTTGCTTGGTACGATTGGACAGGGTCACAGTTAGTTCCTGCAGAAGGTAGTGATTTTTTGTCTTGTAACACAGGGAAAAGTGGAATTATTTTATTCCTTTTGAGGAATTAAATAATTCTGAGGCAATATCCAATTAATTTTTTTTTGACAGTCCCTTACTGTAGGTTTTCTGTCCCATTATTTCTAAATGGTCTATCCATGGTTCTTAAGCTGAGCATGAATTCTGATCCTGGGGAACATGACTCCCTTAGGTTCCAACAAACTGGCTTCTTGGGTGCTCTGTTTTGTTTGATTACAAAATTAGTGGCCCTTTTCTTCTGTTTCCAATACCAACTGGTTTCTTTATTCTAAAGTGGTCTAAGCCAAAAGCTGAAATAGAGATATTTCTCTGAATGATGACTTCACAAAGATTCAGTAGAATGTCGCAGAGAATTTCATTGGTGCATTTGGAATGAAACTAATGCTTAAGGAAGTCTTCACTGTTTTCCTAGGGAGACCTAAGTGCAGTGATCTTCCTAACTGGCATGTTCTGTGATGGGCATTCTGGGACCTTCCCAACTCAGAAGTTCCTACTTGTGTAAGAGCTCGTGTGATGAGAGGAAATTGTCCATAGAGAACATGATCCAAGTGCTTTGCCAACAGTTCCACAAATCTGTTTAATAGTGTTTCAGAGCATCCAATGTGAAGTGCAATTTTTCTTTGCCACCCTGAAAGTTCTGATACTGATTTATGACTCTTGTATCCTCTTAAGGACTCTGTTTATTTCCTGGCTTTGGTTCACCTGCAGTACTGTGGTGCAGTTCCTTTTCGTGTGCTGAAACACACAGATTGGTTTATGCTGCTGCATTTGCACCATGGTGAATATATAGAAATGTTACCAAAACACAGAAATAGACTTTGTATGATGACACAACTCCTCATCAAAGCCTCTTTTAGTTGTTATCTAGTACTAAGTGAATAGTGGTGTAGAGGAGAGCCAGACTACCTTAAAATATTTGCAGCTCTACAGTAATTAAAGCAGAGATTGGGCTTTTAGATAGTGAGAACAAGCTGGATAATAATGTAAATGTTGCTTCATTCTGACTGACATCTTTCTGCCAGAGTGATAAAGAACAGGACATACTGCTTGTCTGTACTAATGTCAACAGACAACAGAAAAGGATCTCCTCACGAGGAATCCTGTGCGTAGGCTTTTCAGTAAAACAGAATTTAGGACAAATACCTGCTCATGTTTGTGTTGAGTTGGGAACGGTTTAAAATGCTATTAGATGAGTTATCTCCTATAGTACATGAAACTTCCACCTTTATATTTGGTGAGTTGAGGGAAAGCTGCTTCTGGCTTGCATGTTTAATGTGCAGGTTTGAGTCAGACAAAACGATCTTGCTTGTGAATGAGCGTCATTGAATTCATTCCAGTGGGTGGATGAGGTTAACTGGTGCTCCCTCTGCTGGCTCGTGCCAGCCCAACGTAAACATCACCTGCCTTTGGATTAAGGCTAAAGAATTGAATAGAGCCTTGCTGGTAACACAGGAAATCAAATGACACATTATGGCATTTTGCAAGTGAACCACTTTGTAACCTTCTGTACATACTGCCAGTAGTATAGTTTAATCTAATTCACTAAGGTTTTTTTTTTTCATAAAGAATAATGAGGATGTCAGTTCAAAACTGTGAATCTGACATTTGAGAAGTGTGGGGAGGTCACTTGTAGGTCATGAGCAGATCAGTAAATAGTGGTTTATGTCAGTGATGGAATGTATGTTTTTAGCATTAATAAAAGGGTTTGGAATACCAGAAGAAACTGTATTTGGAACAGTTAAACTGCCTCTAGTCTGGTATCTGTGTATAAGCTGTATGTAGTGGTCAAAAAACAGCTCTCTAAGAGGAGGCTTTTCTCATGGTACTAGATATTACTAAATTGGTGCCAGATTGTGTTAGTTAAAGACTAGTTTCTTCATTGTCATTGAAACTTCCTTTTTAAGATCCTTTTGACAGGAAGACTGTTTATGTGCCAACAATAGTGTTAGTTTTCCTTTGTTGCTTTGAACAGAATTCTGTAAGTATTCTGAGGATATTTTTTCAGCGGCATAAACTAAGACTTACTAATTGTTTTCTTTGCAGCACCTGGAAAAGTAGCAGATAAAGTTATAATAGAAAACACTAGAGATTCCACCTTCGTTTTTATGGAGGGTTCTGAAGATGCCTATGTTGGATATATGACAATCAGGGTAAGACACTCATCCTTAAGCAGATCTAAAAAAATTATTTTAATGCCTGAACAGTTAAATACAGCATTTCTATTGTCTTCCTTTTCAGTTCAACCCTGATGACAAATCTGCTCAGCACCACAATGCACACCACTGCTTAGAGATTACCGTGAACTGCAGTCCAATTATAGATCACTGTATTATTCGAAGTACTTGTACAGGTTAGTGGGCTTTTTACTGTTTGAAGAAACACAACAAATTGAGTATGATTACTATTGGCATATTTTTATTTCTTGATGCAGGTATTCAATACAGGTCTGCAAGCCTTAATTGCCTTGAAGCATCACTATTAGAGTGACTTCTTTGTGTCCAAAGCCTCTGTGATAATATGTACTTGGTTTTCTGTTTGAATCTGTTTGGACTCTTTGGGCAGTTGGTTTGAAATTGAGAAGTGACAGTTAAATTAACATACCTGAGTTCGGTGTGTAGTTGCAGCTGGCAAGATGGGGCATTTGAAAGGGTTTACACATGGGACTCGTTCATTCAGTTTGTTGTGATACTCAGCATCAGGACCAATGGCATTAAACAGTCATGAGATGTAACTGCTAAGCTCAGCTCACTTCCAAGTGGAATGATTGGACACATTCAGAGGATGAGTGGTAGCTCTACAGGCAGAAGTGTTGAAAGACTCATTTCACCATCAGAGACAATGAGGAATTTATACCAACTGATTTGGGAAAAACCTGTAGTCTAGGTTGAGGAAAGAAGTGGTCAGTGTCTGGAAGTGAGGAGCTGCATGGCAGTTTAGTCACCAGCAGGAAGACATGACTGTTTGCAGTCACTAGACACAAGACATGGCAAGTTGAACATCTTTGAACACAGCCAGATGAAGTGGAGTTGCAGTGTCAGAAAGAAGAGGTTCAGGAGAATTAAGATAGTGAGTCTTTGCATGGAAATGGCCGTATGAACTTCCCCAAGGTCAGCTAGGGAGAGGGAACGGATCTGTGCAGCAGGCTGTGCAGGGAGGTTGCTCAGCTCAACATAAAGGCAAGGAAAAAAGAAGAGTTCTTCCAACTAGATAGAAAAACTGCATTTTTCTAGTACTGCCTGTGAAGAATACTGCAGGGAGCCATGATGAGAATGGTGGAAGGATTCCTGGTGTATGCCTTCTAGAGGAAGATGTGCTCTCTTGAAGGCTTTGGGCTATAAACCATTGCACTTGGTCAAGGCAGTTCTATGCTTTGCAGCTCTGCTTTGCATCACCATCTCTTTTATTGGAGACAAATCAGTGAATGCTCAGAGGTCTTAAAAATGACAAAAGAGGAGCAAAGGACAGCAAGCTGCTCCCAGTGTCCCAGTTATCCCAGTGTTAATGCTAATACTGGGAAATTGAAGTATATGAAGAAAAGGCCTTCTGGAATTTACCATATACCAATATTGGGGACCTTGACGACCAGTGAGAGGAATTAGATAAGACCACATTCAGCCTGATTATTAAAGTAGTTTGAAGAGCTGCATGACTTCATATTTTTGTGAAAGTTGTTTATGAAAATTACGTTTTGATAATTTTGTTCATGACCACTTTCCGTTTCTGAGAATTTTGAAGTTTTGCTCCCTCCAAGACTCTGGATTTCTGAATTGTTACTGTATTGAATTGTTGATTCTCTTCTCCAAAATTAAAATTTCTGGTCAATTTTGGAGGCTGTGTGTAGGCTATACTATCATCACTTATCGATTATCAAGTTTTATTGGCTTTTTAATCCTACCAAGCCTTGCTATTACGTACTCAAGAAGTACTGAGTTTGTGTAAAAAGGAAGGAGGAATGGCAGTCTGCCAGAAAAGGCATCCAGATAATTGACATCTCTGAAGTATTGATCCACAGGCATTCAAAACCTTTCTTAGCACATGCTTGATACCCCTTCTGTAGATGTCCAAGTTGCATTAAAGCATATTTCTACATTGTCATATGTAAAGTTTTTAATGTATGTCCTATGTAAAGCTAAGAGCTATGTAAGTGCAAGTGAATTAAGCTGGAGATTCCTGCTGCCAGTCCAAAACATCTTTTGAAATATTTTCAAATAAAGTTTAAATGGCAATATCCTGAGTCTAGAAGTTCTGTTGCATCCATTGTGTAAGAAATCTGTGTTAGTCCTCACCTCAATGGATAAAAGTAGTAGTGGATGGCAATGTTACTTTAAAAAAAAACTTTAATATTGCTAAAGTGTGTACAATCATTATATTCTGAGTAAACAAAATAAAGCTTAAACCAGTACTACAAGTGCTTTGTACTCCAAAAGGACCGATTTCACACAATCAATACTCAGGTCCAGTGAAGTGGGTCAGAATAAAGATTGCTTTAAATTTAAATAAGCAAAATGTGGTAGAGGTTTGCTTTTAGAACATCACCCTGGGTTCCAAAAATCCATAGCTCCTCAGTCTCACAAAAAGAGCTAGAGGAAGGGGAGTGAAAGCAATTATGAAATACAAGAAAAAAATTAATAACAGTTAATACAAATAGGAAATTAGGAATTGAATGAAACTGTGGGGACCTCCCTCCAGAATAAAAACACACCACTTTACTTCCACAAAGAACTTGATGAACAAGACAAGATACAACATCTGTCTAGAAGCGACAGTACTTGTGTCTTCATTTGGGGAAAAAAGTGAGTTTTAGCAGTGATGCTTATCCATCATAGAATAGAAAAACTTGAATGGCAAAGTGTTTTGTAATTTTTGTTTCATATTTAATGAGAATAGGCAGGAATGATGAATGTCCTCATCCCCTAGAGGGATAATGAAACACATTCCACTCTTGACAGTAACTGTGGATGAGATTAAACAGCTGTAAAAAGGGACATTCTAAAATAATGCAGGAGTTTAGAAATTCTCTGGCTTCCTATTGTGTATCAATGGTAACTTGAAACCTTGATGAGATGGTCTTTGTCCCTGGGGGAGGTGGCAGGGGAGAGACTACACAGGATGAAGTATGGTAGGAGTACTGCCTGTTGATCCTGGGTAAAATGATGAGGTATAAATGCAGGGGTTTGGTCAATCCAAAATTTAAAATTTATACTGAATCATATTAGTGTACATTTACAGAAAGTTATAATGGTTGCATTACACTGTTGGCATTTTTGATTACTATCTTTGACCAAAAGAAGGCAGCAGTCCCAGTATAATTATACAGATACTTGAAAAATGTTTGACATCAACACATAGTGCCTTAAAATTTTGGAGTCCTACAGAATGCCCAGAGCCTACACCAAATAGATGAAAAATAACTTTCAGGGTAACTATAATGGCATTTTTGGTGGTTATTTCAAAGATGACTTCTCGACTTGCAGAGAAGAAATAAGATCCATATTAATGAGACCTGTAGACAATGAGGACTTTACTACAGTGTTATAAATACAGTATGAGTGTAATGTAGCTACAGTCTTAAAAATAACCAGGAGGATGGGTTGCTATGACCTTCCTGGTAGGTGGACTGTCAAACACCACTCACATTAGTCTGACAAAGTGCAGAGTTACACACACAACTTGCTTTTGTTCCTGTTCCTAAGGGCTGAACGCCTCTCCTGGAAAGCTGGGAAAAGCTTAAAGAGTCACTGTGGATTAAATGCTAAATATGAGCCCTCATGTGGTTGAGTGGCCAAAAGAACTGATGTGATCCTTAGTTACACCTGTGGGAATACTGAGTAGAAGTAGAGAGATTGTGTTAACGCCTCTGCTTAGTCCTGCTTCAGAAAAAAAGTGCTCTTTTCTGGTGTCCATAGCAACATGCTGGAAAATTTAGAAACTGTTCAATGAAAAGTCATATAAGGTAAAGCAGAAAACTTCAGTTGTAGTGAAAAACACAGTGACTGCAGTTTGTTACTTTATCAAGGAGAAAGCTGAAGGATCAAACTGCTTGCACTGAACATGTGCATGCACTGGGTAGGGTGTACACTGGTACAAAGAGAACTGGGTGCCAGAGCTGGAGGAATTCAGATGAGGAATTAAAGTGTAAATTAAAAGGACAGCAGCCCTCCAGCCAGCTAACAAGCTTTATGCTGGTTTCTCAGTTGCTGGAAATCATAGTTATCAAAATTTAAATATGCTTCTACAATATACGTGTTGAAATTCCTGCTGCTAGAATTGAAGCAGGATTTAATTCAGGGAATTAGTATGGCCTGTATTATTCATAAGGTCGGACTAGACAATCAAAATAATTTCTTTAGGAATTAAAAAAAAATAAGCTCTCTGTAAATGAGTCTGTGAATTATTTAAGCATAGTCATTGTGGTGCTTTGCTAGAAGGATATATGAAAACTGGCTGAGAGAGCAGGTACGGGCTTGCTTATTTAGTGATGCCTAATTGTGGGAAACATGTGTTGCATAGTCCAGGTTCCCTGAGAGGAGCTCTTACCTTTCAAAAATCACTTTGATTTTAGTGGCTGTGGAATTTCATGTTGTCACACTTCATGGAGTTCAGGGAATTAAGCTAATCTGCTGAAGTCCTGAGCAGTTTGAGTCCTAGTTTCCTGGAAAATATTTATTTTCTGTGTTATGGTGTGGTAGCTGAAATCATTCAATGAGTTCTGTAATTCAGCTGGGAGGAGACCTGTTGGTTTCTGATGTTTATTCTGTACTTGAGATTGTCCATCTGTGTCCTGCTGAACATTGGGTAGACAATGTCTTTGTACGCTACAAAATTATTGTTTGGCCTCTTTGAAGTACTGAGTTGTGAAAATTTAAAGGGAAGCAAGAGAAGGCAGTAATTACAGAGAATTTTGTTAGATTTCTGTTGTCTTCTGCTGTGAACAGTCAGTATACAGTGGGTTTAACAGAGGGGAATAAATAAGTGAAAACTTTCATAAGCATGAATTAATATATAAGCCATTGTCCTGGCAGCTGTTTAACCTTGGCAGGGTGATTTTAAAGCTACTCCTACCATGGTTTTTACATCTGCAAAATGATGACATTAGTGTTTTCTGCCAGTGGCTTGCAGTGCTTTGGCTCTCTGCACACCAAATCTTTTTTAAATATCAGTTCACAGTAACTTTTCTTGTGAAAGCACTGCCAGACTATTTATAAATACACTATGCTTTGAAGCTATGGTAACTGTACTGTTTTCTTCCAGTTGGCTCTGCAGTCTGTGTTAGTGGCCAGGGAGCTTGTCCTACTATTAAACACTGTAACATCAGTGACTGTGAAAATGTTGGACTTTATATTACAGACCACGCACAGGTAATTTTCCATATTAATTTCTTTACTTTGATAACGTTTCTTACTGCTCTTGATTCCTGTCTTAATTTCTGTTTTTATTTCTCAGGGAATATATGAGGACAATGAGATATCCAACAATGCATTAGCAGGGATTTGGGTTAAAAACCACGGAAATCCCATTATCAGACGGAATCACATCCACCACGGACGTGACGTTGGCGTTTTCACTTTTGACCATGGAATGGTAACCTATATGTTTTCTTTTCACAAAAGAAGTGCAGATGTTGTAGAACTGAAGTCCTCAAATTTTGCCTGTCATTGGGTAAATTTGTTTTAAGAAACATGCATTTACTCATGAACATATACTTTAAAACAGGCCTACGGTTGTTCTCTTGACCTTAAGTGGGAGACATCACTTCAAAGACAATTTTAGCTGAAAGAGGTTTAAGCAAGCTTTTTGCAATTGATTGGCATCCTGTTACATTGTACTATATTGCAGTGACAAAATACCTCTTGAAATAGGATGTAAACTGCAGGCTTACATTTATACTTCATTCTTTTCCCTTTGAAATGGAACAAAAATAAGATGCTTGATGATTTAGAAATGAAAAAAAAATGCTTTGTGGAGACTTAGCCTTATTTTAATGTTAAAACTCTGAAACAAGGTACGTACACCTTCTCTGGGAAGAGGAGTTTTGTAGCAGGGAGTTAGTTGTGGAATTTTAAAACAGAATTTCATATCACAGTTCAGGCCTTCTTTCATAAATAGGTTTATTTGTGTGAGGTGAAGCTCATAATTTCCAAATACATGTACAGTAGTGAGAAATTACATTCATAGCCCTTGAAATAGAACAGATTTTTGTCTCTGAAATAAAAGGTGATTTGCTGATTTGTTTTACGAAAATATTCTGCATGTCTTTCTAAGAGTGCCAAATCATTGTTTTTCCTGCTTGAATGACACAATCCCAATTCCCCACGCCCAGCTGGCAAAACAGCCAGTTTTCTTTTAGTCACTCTTAAAATGGCAGCTCTCTAAGGATGTTTTCCATAGGGTGCAAAAGCTCTTGATCCCTAGGCGTAAGGAAACAGGAAAGGAAGACAAGAGTCCTGCTAGGTTGGGACTAAAAGGCAAGAAGGAAATGCACAGGCAGTGGAAGCAGGGACGGGTGACCTGGGAAGAGTCTGGAAACACTGTCCAGTTGTGTAGGGATGGAGTCAGGAAGGCCAGGGTGTGAATGGAACTGAACTTGGCAAGGCATACAAGGAGTGACAGGGAAGGCTTCTACAGGTTTGTCTTTCAGAAAAGGAATGGCAAAAAAACCCCAAGCACATCACCACACACCCCCACACCCCCTGCCACGAGCAACAGCAGTGACGAGGAGAAGGCCAAGGCACTCAACAGCATTTTGCCTTAGTTTTTATTGGCAGTCTGTCTTTCCACACCTCTTTAGTGGATGGACCTGAAGGCAGAGACAGTGGGAGCAGAGTCACTCCTACTGAAAGAGAAGATCACGTTTGTGACTGCCTGAGGAACCTGAATGTACAGAAGTCAATGGAACTCAGTGAGATGCATCCCAGAGACCTGAGGGAATTGGCTGATGTAGGGTCCAAGCCACTCTCCATGATATTTGAAAAGTCATGGCAGCCAGGTGAAGTTCCTGGTGACTGGGAAAAGGGAAACATTGCACCCATTTTTTTAAAAGGAAAGAAAGGAGGACCCTGGCAGGTCCTGAGACCTGTCAGCCTCACCTCTGTGCCTGGGAAGATCATGGAACAGCTCCTCCTGGAAGCTGTGCTAAGGCTCATAGAGGACAGGGAGGTGTCTGGGAACAGCCAGCAGAGCTTCACCAAGGACAGGTCCTGCCTGACCAACTCAGTGACCTGTGATGGAGTGACTGCATCAGTGGAGAAAGGAGGGGGTGTGGATGTCATGTATGTGGATTCCTGTAAGGCATTGACACATTCCCCTGCAACATCCTTCTCCCTAAATGGTAAGGATGTGGATTTGATGGATAGACTGTTCAGTGGATAAAGAATTGTTTGAATAGTTGCATCCAGAGGGTAGATGCCGGTGGCTAAATCATGTCCCTCAGTAGTCTGTACTGGGACCAGTACCATTCATCAGGGATACAGACAGTAGGATCAAGTGCACCCTCAGCAAGTTCTAACCCAGACCTGTTCGGGTTTTTGATGAGAGTTGGCAGACTGGAAATAGCATTAACAGGAAATCCACTGTGGGTAAAATCTAGTGAGGCCTTTCTCCTTTTTGCCCAGGTTGCTGGGGAGGCAGAGGTAAAGTGATCAAGGCAGTGCTAGTTGTAGCTGTTGGATTTGTGGCTTTCTGGTTTCAGTAGAAGGAAAGCAGGTCACAGGGCTGCTGATTTTGCTGCCGGCATAAAATCTTGCCAGTGGAAAGTGAAACATGGTGGGATTCTGCTGGTAGGGGCCTCTTCTCCATTCTAATAGTTACATCCCAAGGACCATACTTGTTCTGTGTTGGGCAAGATTGCACCAACTGAGAGGATGCCTTTACATCATTGTCTGTTCTCTAGAGATGATGTTGTTTGGCTGGTTTGCAAAGAGTGGTGGCAGATGTCTTTGGTTTATATTATCTGTTTGTTTGGACTGCATTAAGCTGTGTTAACATACTGTACAAGCACTTCTAATCTGCTTCGGTGGGTATGTATGTCCATATATCCCTTCAAGACTTAAACAGGCTTGGAAACATGGAGTGAAGTGATTTCAGCTATAGAAAAACTGGTAAAGGAAAGTACTTCAGCAGCTCCTGCAGGGGAGATATCTGTGTAGGCTTGAGGGTTAATTGGAAAGTCTGAGTAGGAGCTGCTTCTTGTTTAAGTACTGAAATATAAATATTAAATATATGAGTACTGAAATATTAAAAAAATAAAAAGCTGGGCTGAATTCACTTGATTAATTTTAAATAAAAGGTTATTTGATCTTTTTTTCTTACCAATGAAATGGCTGTTTCAGAGCTGTGATCAGTGTGGTATCACAAGCAAAATGGAATAGAAATAAATGTTTCTCTTTTGTTTAAGGGGAACAGTAGCACATTAAAGAGAATGTGTGAATAATATTTATCTCAGCTGCAAATATTATTGAAATATTTCATAATCATAAACTCCTTTGAAAGATTCAGTCCTCTATGTCTCAAAGTCTCCTTTGGCAGCAACTTCTACTTTTGCATCCTGTCTAGTGATAGAGTCAATGTTTATATGCTCCTTAAGTCACAGGTAGCCTTCAGATACAAATCTTATATTCCTAAACAAATTTTGTATTTTTGCTTCTCTTACTTCTCTTCTGTTACTTTCTGCAATTTTTTTTTGTATTGCTTGTGACCGTGAAGTGGGACAAGTGCATTCCAGTGCTGAATTCCTACCCTACACGTTCTTTTCCCATGGGTTTCTTTGCTGGAGTGCTGTCTCCAAAAGGTTCAAGAGTGCTTTGTTTTTCAGTTTCATGTTCCCAGACTGTTCTTTGTGTTTTGATACTTGTAGAAACTTAACTTCTTATTTCAAAACTGGCAATATCCTGACATTTGCCTTAGTGCTGTGACAAATATGTAACAAGCTGGCATTAAAAATGCAGCCTGGCATTGACAGCCCTGGGTGCCTTACCCTGACCTCTCAGGTGCCTGAGATGAGTTACCAGGCATCTGTCATAAATTGCATTTTGTAGTTGTATGCAAACAATGGAGAAGTTCCAATTTAATGTAAGAATAAGCATAATTTTACAAATTAAAGCTGAGCTCTAGGCAAAACAGTTTTCATTTTCATTGCTCCCAAATGAGAAGCTGGGGGGGGGTTCTGGTAAAGTAAAAGTGTAGCAGCATGTGTCTAAGCTGGGTGATCCATGCCTAGTTTACTCTGTCTTCTAAATACTACAAATCAGATCATTTTAAAGAAATGTGCATATAAAGTTAAAAAAATATTAAGCATATGTCAGATTCTATACAGACTACATTAAAAATCCAAATTGCCTTTTCCTGTGCATAAAAATAAAGGGTTTGTTTTGCATCTCGGATGTGATTTTCTTTATGTTGCATTTCAATTTTCATAAAATGCACTAACTCTCAAATAAAGACCCTTCCTGGGTTTGGAAGGCAAATTTTTATAAGCATGGGCAGTTACTTTTTCTGTATTGATTTCCTCTTGCCTTTTTTTAAAATTTGTTTTTCTCTTTTTTCCCATCCCTATTGGGAATACCAGAATCAATAAATATTCGGGAAATTTTAAATCTTACACAATTTTTTCTTTAAATGTATGTGTTGTTCAAACAGTAATATGAAATACCTCTGTGTTTCTGTAATGCTGTAATCTTCAAAACAGAGAAAGAAAAAAAAAGCCCTTTTAGAAATAAAGGAGGGAGAAATCCTTTGAGAAGAAAAGCAGCAACAAAATCTCATCAGTTAAAAGTTTTAACTCTAAAGCATTTCAAAGCCGTGTTTGTTAGACTAGACAACACGCAGAAAGAAAAAAGCATCCAATTTCAATTACTGAGTTAGTCTTGATGTAAAGAGTCTTCTCAGTTTTTCCAGCTGTGCAGGATCCCATCTTGGTGATCACATCTTTTTCTGTACAGTGTGTGCCAGGTGGGAACATCAGCATTATGATTGCTGTGGCATTTGTTTCTGATTCCTTTATGTGCTCAGATCTTACCAGGCTGCAGCAGTGTTCTTGCCCACACATGCTGTCAGAGTAGCTGTCATTTTGTGTCCACAGCTAATGCTCTGCCTGGGATTGTAAATAAATTTGATGTACAGAGCTGGTTTTTAATATTTAGGATTTTCAAGCAGAGAGCTGCTTGGTAGTTTTGTGGAAGATGGTAGTACTTCTTTCCACATTCATCCTTTACTCCTTCTTGTTAATTATGGGGGCTTCTTTTTCTGAGCAATCCTGGCACTGTCGGGTGCTGTCCCCTCCAGGTTCTTCTTCTGTTAGCTGTTGGATTAGAACCAGAAACCCTCACAAAACCCAAGTCAAACAGCCAGCACACTTGAAAATCCTTCTTGGAAGGAAGTGGAGGCAACATAAGGCTTGCAGTCCCTTTGTGCAAAGGAGGGGTATTGACCTTCCTGACCTCAGTAGCTGCCTGGCAGAGTCTCCCTAAAGGATCTGGGTTTGAGCTGCCCAACAGCTGGATGGAGCACAAGGGTTGGGCAGCTCCAGTGTGCTGAGAGACAAGTGGGATTAGGAGCAGTTCTGTCTGATGGTGGTAACTTGTTACAGCTGGAACTGGCAGTAAGCATTGTGTTAGCAGTGTTGGTGGAGCTTGTGGATAATAGGTCAGGGAACTCCATGCTTGGAAACACAGTTTTGGTTTTAAAAGCATACTCACTAACTTTCCAAAGAAAAAATGTTGCCTGAAGTCCTGTGATTTTTTTGGGATCCACAAGTTCATCACCAGACCTCTTTGAGAGGCTCTGTTTCAAAGGCACAATAATGCCTTTTGAAGTAGTGTGGCTCTGGTGGCTGAAAAGATACCACGGATTGCCTGGGGTCATCTTAAAGACAGAAGTCAGTATTAGCCTTTCCTAAGGGGTGAATTTGGGCCAAAAAAGTTGTTGGTATCTACAGAGAATGTCATATACGTTGTTATTTTATAATGTTACATACTAAGTTGTCATTTTAGGTAAGTTTCTCTGAGGGCTTCATTTAAGTGAAAACTTGGGAAAAAAAGTGAGTCTTTTCAGGATAAGAAGTCAAAAAGACTGCCTGTTGGCATGAAGGCATATTTCTGAGATCATCTTTGGATTTCCCCTGTCTGTTAGCATGTAGCTTCTTTGAGAACTCTGAAACCATCTTGACGCACTTAGGATTGGATTTCTTCACAGGTCTTAAAAAAAAAAAATACTCTGAATATCTACTGAAAGTAGGCATCTTCCATTTGACCTTGTTACCCAGAGGGATCTGAGGAGCCAAGCTGTGCACGTGGATAGTCCTTTTTGGAGAATTGTTAATCCATCACTGCCTTCCCTGACTGCAGTCCTCAGAGCAGGGAAAAGAGCATGCTGCTTGATTTCTTTGTTAAACTGGATGTATTTCTGATTTTTTATAGTCAGTGTTTGATGGAGTCCTGTAGTAATTCACAGCACAGTGAAATAGGGTGCTGACTGCCTAGGTTGGCAGTAAATTGAGTAATTTTCATGTGGTAGATAGTAGGAACTCCAGGCCTGAGGCATTCCTGGTAGTAGATCATGTGAGGATGGAATCCAGTTACTCTGAGCAGTAGCAGGAATTTTAGGGTTGTTTTGTTTTGTATTTGATTTGGTTTTGTTTTACGATTTTTGTTTGTTTGTTTTTGTTGGTTTGTTTGTTTGTTTGAGCTTTGGTTTTTTGTTGTTGTTTGGAGGGTGCTGGGTTTTTTAGTGCACAAGTATAACAAGTCTTATAATGAGCAGGTCTAAGTAACTAACTTAGGTGGCTACAGGAAAAATGGTGCCTGCTGGAGACAGTCTTGGGTTAGAGCTTTCAGGAGTTTGCATCTAAGCTGTCCACAAATTACATCACATCACTTGGTGGTTGTCTAACATCTCCAATAAAAGATGCTTCCTGTCTTTCAGTTTAGTTTCTGTTCTTCTGGTTGGGCAAAAGGAGCATGAAATACCATTAAAGTTCACCTTAAGAATAGGTTGAATTTGAATATTAGAATGTTCTAGGACCGTGTCAGGAGAATGCTGTGCAGGAGGTGACGCAGTTACTCAGCAAGGCTCTGGAAGTAGAATTGGTGAAATCATCAGGCAGGAAACAATTATTTAGTCAGATGAATTTTCGGGTGGGCCAGTTCATGGTGCTGCTCCATGATTGGCGTGGAAGGAGTGTGCCTGGGATAGCTTTGTGCAGTGGTCATTTTTTTCCCTGCCCATAGCAATGCTGTTTATAATGCTCTTGTTTAAATACGTTGCATTGTAGGTCTGCCACTACTGTTAACATATCTCAGTGTACACCATTTTAAAAAACAGAAAAAGGAAAATTGCAATACTTGGCCACTCAGACCAATCCAATCCTGGAAAAATCACTGAATTCCCACATTAGTATTAATTATTTTGATCAGTTGTTTCAAAGAAATTTAGCATGCGTCTTCCTAAGAAATCATGTTTTTGCCAAATGTATGTAGTTCCTGGTCTGAAAACAAGCAGGTAGACTTCTCCATAACACTGTCCTTTCTGTGTTGGGCCTGTGGGCTTTATGGCCTTTGAAAGGATCCTTAGGAGCTGCTGAGGAAACCTGATACTGAGTCCTGTTCAATGTGCTATATCTAGAGTTGCCATTTTTTCTTGGTATTCCATGAGTAGTCATAAATAGCAATGCAAACACAGTGTCTTTGAAACAGTATTTTATTTTTGGAAAAATGAAATTATATAGTGTCAGTAGTTGTT
This sequence comes from Zosterops lateralis, assembly GCF_965231275.1. Taxonomy (NCBI): domain Eukaryota; kingdom Metazoa; phylum Chordata; class Aves; order Passeriformes; family Zosteropidae; genus Zosterops; species Zosterops lateralis. Next base: position 14,775,422 of record NC_139764.1, read on the forward strand.
TTAATTAGCTATATAAGTACTTATATGTTGTCAATTTTGGTACTGTTTCCTTTTAAATGAGGATTGAATTTAAAGGAGAGGGAATAACCTTCATTTAGAAAAGGACTTTTACAGGAAACTGCATTTTTTTTTTATGTTTTAAGGGTTATTTTGAAAGCTGCAACATCCATAGAAACAGGATAGCAGGCTTTGAAGTGAAAGCATATGCCAACCCAACAGTGGTGCGGTGTGAAATCCATCACGGCCAGACTGGAGGAATCTATGTGCATGAAAAAGGAAGAGGACAATTCATAGAGAACAAAATCTATGCAAACAATTTTGCAGGTGTTTGGATTACCTCAAACAGTGACCCGACAATAAGGTATTGCTTTCCTCATTATTATTTTACTGCATAGAAGAAGAGATTTGATGGGGATGAAATAAGTGCACTTTAATTTAATTTCATTATGAGGAGCTGTAAATACTCCTGTATATGTAGAAATGAAATTTCTGTCTGTGTTCAGTTGAACTGCATTTTTAATTTGTGTGTGCACTTAGAGGTAGGTCTTTCTCAAAGCAACAGAACATAAATTCTTCATTTGAAATCTAAATGGGGGACAGTCCTGGCCACTACATACATATGTAGTATTCTACAGTGTATTAGAATAACTTCATAATGTTGATTTTTTTTTTTTCTTAGGGGCAATGCAATTTTTAATGGGAATCAAGGTGGTGTTTATATCTTTGGTGATGGAAGAGGCCTTATTGAAGGAAATGACATTTATGGTAAGCTGATTTGCTTGCTTTATATTGATTTCTGAGGAAAATGAATGTGTAAGTTGTATTAAATAACACTTTTGTTGACAGGTAATGCATTAGCTGGAATACAGATTCGAACAAACAGCTGTCCCATCGTTCGACACAACAAGATTCATGATGGTCAACATGGAGGGATTTATGTAGTAAGTGCAGCCTAGGACAGGCACTTGTGGTTTTTTTTAGAAATGTTGGGGAAAAGTACCCTGTGTGAAATGTTTGTGCTTACAATGCTTGAGCTTCTTATAAGCCAGCCTCATGGTAAGCGACTGAAGCTGGTGCTGCTATTTAAAAGATGAAGGCTTTTATGAATGCCACTAAATTATTCCTATTACAGAGTAAAATATTTAAAATGGAATAGATTACAGAATTTTATCACTGCTTGGTTGAAAGCTTTTTGAAAAGGCTTAGTTTTCATAGTAATATGTCATAATTTTAAAAACAAGTCTGTTCAGCTCTTTTGGAGTGTAATGTGTTTATCACTAACCTCAGAGATTTTTTTTACCGTCTTCAGGATGATAGAAATTGCAGTTGTTGTATTGAAAAAGTGTGAAATAAAGCACAGTTCCCAGCGTGTGCAAGGGCTCTGCTAACTGAACTGAAAGAGCTGTCAGGTTCCCTTAAGTAATACCAGATTTTCAGAAATATGTGTCTGTCTTTCTGCCAAAGGTTACCTAAGGTCCAGCTAACGCTGCAAGTGTGCAGCTTTGTCTCTTCATTGAGTAAATTTAGGCAGAACAGCTTCTTCCCCTGACTGAGAAAAACTGTTTGACCTCTGAGCCCAGACATGTGGTGGGGATGGTGACATTCAGAGCCATGCCAGCTTTTTGTGCATCTGGGGGACAGAGCTGGGTGTAGGTTTAAGAACCACGAGCCAGGGCTTCCATGTGAGCCCACAGCACTGGGGAGGCACCTCTCCTACCAACAGCCAGCAGACATTTACAAATACCACTGCAGAGCCTTGAAACAGAGGAATTTACATGTAGGGTGTTCTTTGTTTCATGGCAAATATTCAAAATCATCATATGCTGTTACTTAAAAAAAAACAAAGTGAAAAAGCTTACTCAAATGGAAAGGAATTATTTTGCTACAGTGAAGAAGCCAGGGATGGGAGGGATAGGTACAGCAGGAAAAAGAGTATTGGTGATTAGCTGGTTTTCTTAACTGTTAAACCATCTTGTATTTAGCATGAAAAAGGACAAGGTGTGATTGAGGAAAATGAAGTTTACAGCAATACGTTGGCTGGAGTCTGGGTGACAACAGGGAGCACTCCAGTCTTGAGGAGAAACAGAATACACAGTGGTAAACAAGTGAGTTTTGCTCTGTGGTTACAAGGGGGCCACAGAAAAGAAAGTCCTGTGGTTTTGTGCCTCATTACTTTGGAACTAATAATATCATTCTTGATGTGTTAGGTTGGAGTTTATTTTTATGACAATGGACATGGCGTGTTAGAAGACAATGACATCTATAATCACATGTACTCAGGGGTTCAGATAAGGTAACATTTATTCTGATTTTATGCCAAAACAGGCGCAGCTTGTTATGTGCTCTATTGTGTCTTTTTAGCTCTTCTTGTCATTTTGTTTATAAAAATCACTTTTTTGAAATCCAGTATGTCTGAATACTTTCTGCTTTAACCTACAAGAAAGTGACCACAGATATAGCCTGGGTATTGACTGGAATGTGTGGCCTTTGAAGTCTGTAAAGCTAATTATGTTTGCATGTTTGGAAAGAACTATATTTTGTAAGATTTTTAAGCAGTGAGATCCATGGGGCACTTCTTTAGAGGTGTTTGAGATGTTTAGCCTTGGGATATAGTAAATGACTATAAATGACTTCTTTTTAATGATTTTTAAATTACTTCTTTGCTTACATTTCACTATAGAACTGGAAGCAACCCCAAAATTAGACGCAACAAGATCTGGGGTGGTCAGAACGGTGGTATTCTTGTCTATAATTCTGGTAGGTTTGTTTTTCACGTTTCTCCAGAATTGTTTGTGTTCTGTGGTGTTATATTATCTTCTCTTTTATTATACTTTCTGATTTTATTTTTTTTTATTTTCCACCCTTCCTTCAATTTTAGGGCTTGGATTTATAGAAGACAATGAAATTTTTGATAATGCAATGGCTGGTGTATGGATTAAAACAGACAGTAATCCTACACTAAGAAGAAATAAAATCCATGATGGAAGAGATGGAGGCATCTGTATATTTAATGGGGGAAGAGGTAACTTTTTCCCTTACTGTTTTTCACTGAATGTTCTGGATAAGAGTTAAGTTTCAGTTTAAGCAGTGTTCTTTTTAAAGTGCTCTTTAGAAACACAGCTCTTGTCTTCTGGAGTGATAAAATAGTTATAGCGAACATACCCTAATGCTTTTTAGCCTTAATTACATTAGTAATACTGAAATCTGTGGGAGGCAGAGAGATAATTAATCTCATCCAAGATAACTGTTAGATTGGTGCTTAGGACAGTCCTTTTATCCCATTTGCTTTTGTAAGCTTTGCCATTTAACTGAAACACAGTATTGAATTCAAGTCATGTAGTCAAAATCATGCACCTGAGCAGTTCAGGTTTGGCCAGAGTGTTCAAAATTCAGGGGGAAAAACCTCACAGATCTTTAAGGAATCTTTTGTATATTTGTAAATTCAGAAGTGGTCCCTGTCTGAAATCCCCTGACTGTTTGTGTCCTGATACCAGCTCCTGATAGTCTGTAAATAATCACTTCCTCTAAGTGAGCTTTAATTTTAACTCAGGATTTTAAAGTAATCCTGTCCTATAACAAAAAAATGCTTGGCTTTGGCAGTCTGCTCATTTCAGAAAACAAGAAGAGATGTTAGAAGTGTTAGAAAAATTAAAGAAAAATTTGGAAAGCAGAAACACTTAGTTTTCTGCAGTGGTGCTTATGATGGCAAATTCCATGCTGTGTACTGAAAAAATACACTTCCAAAATTATACACTGAGAACTACTTTAAACCAGTATCACTGATGTCAGTGCTACTGGTGCATATTCTCCAAATGAAAGGAGTTATTTGTAGGATTGTGACACATAAGATACTTTGAAAATAATTCATAGAAAGGTTACAGGTCAGGAAATGCTCCCAAGCTCAAATGTAACATTTGTTGGCCTGTCATAGGTCTTCTGGAAGAGAATGATATCTTCAGGAATGCTCAAGCTGGTGTTCTTATCAGCACCAATAGCCACCCTGTGCTAAGGAAAAACCGAATATTCGATGGATTTGCTGCAGGTTTGTGCTGTTTAAATCAAATTTGGAAGCTTGGAGTGAGCTCTTCACAAAGCTTACTCTGAGTTTCTTTCCCCCATGGCATTCAGATGTTGTAAAAGAGACTGGGATATCCGTCAGTGTATTCTAAAAGTCATTTGAGAATTCAGAATTGTAGTCAGGGTGTATTTTACAGCATGTTGAGAATTGGCACATATTCTGTCTTGTCATTTTTTTGTGAAATACTTTTCATTATTTTATTTTAGAAGCAATTGGTAAAGTTGTCTAGTACATACTCTTAGTCACTGTGCTGGATGCTGGTACGAATATCTTATCACTGCTTTAAAACCTAGGAAACAGAGCAAATATACATTTAAAGAGATTTGAATTGCATCTCAAGTTCAACTTTCTCACTCCACAAAGTTGAAAATTTGTAAAAATGAGCATTTCTTTCTCCAAAAGAGATGAAGAATGTTTAACAGTGATTTTTTTGCAATTTTACTGTTTAATCATCACAGTTTCATACGTCTTACATTCCATTCCATTTCAACTAAAATTGCATTCTTGAGTTTTCTCCCATCTTTCTTTCAGAAGAAGCAAGTTTTCTGAGAAGAGCCTCTAAAGGTGTTGTTTCAGTGTGGTGGGGGGGAAGGATAGGTTGCTGTCAAGAGCAGTCCTGGACAAATGACTTGGAAGACACGGGTTACTGATAAAAGCTAAGAATTAAAGAAATGAATTTTAGGTGCCCATCTTGAGAACTTTAAAAAAAAAGATATTTTTAAAAGGGTAAGGTATGTGCACAAGAACTTTCAAATGTACATGAAGATGACAGCTCAAAGCACCCAAAAATCATAGCCCCTTTGAAAATAAACATGATCATAAGTACCATTTTATTATCAGATAAACCAGTAGTGTGTTGTTCCTCCCAGAAACCATGCATGCCAGATGTAGCTCTTTGAAAGGATTCAACAGCAGCATTTGAACCTGTTCTCTAACAAATTACAGTGCAGTTTTGTAGCTATGTCATTTTCCTTTTTCCCCTTGAGTTTATGATGGCTTAAAAAAAAAACCCCAACCAACCAAGCTGTAGATTACGAGAGGTACAAATGCACAACCACCAGGGATTTAACTTTGCCACTCTCTTTTCTCTCCTTTGTTCCCCTGACCCACTAAAGGTATTGAAATAACAAATCATGCGACTGCAACATTAGAAGGCAATCAGATTTTCAACAACCGCTTTGGAGGTTTATTTCTAGCATCTGGTGTCAATGTCACAATGAAAGGTGAGCCCGAGTCCTCCTGGCTTCTGTTTGGTCACTTGTTGGTGCTGGGTCTTGGGTTTTTTGTTCCCTTTGTGGCTCACAGCTGGTACCACCTTAAGCAGAGTTGTGACTAAGTAATGATAGCCACATTAAGCTGTGTTAAGATTTTTAGACAGATGTGTTCAGAGGTAACTTAAGGGTTTCCTGTCATATTAAAACTGATCAGCTCTTCTGTGTCAAAATCACTTCTGAACTGGTTCCTGATCTTTGGCCCATCTCACACTCCAGTTCTGAGTTAGTACAATGAAGAGTCTTCCTTACATATCCAAAAATAAGTGTCCAGTAAAGAAACATGCCTCACTTGGCTTTTAGGATTTAAAAGCATGAACATTCACAATCCCAAACACTTTTTTTCAGAAAATATGAACAGTTCACATACATAAAATACCCTTGTATAGTGGGGAAGTGTGCATGAAACAAGATCCTCTTGGACAAGAGGGGAATGATGGTTTGAATGCCAGACAGCTCCAGAGGTTAATTCAGGACAAGAAAGGTTCAGTGTGCAGGATTTTTACGTCCTTGCCTGTAGCTGCTAAATGCTGTCCTGTGGACGATTGGAATCTCTTAAAACACAAGCTCTGGCTCCCTCCTTCCCAGCACCTGGGCCTCCTGATGGCATCACTTGGTGCGCTGATGCTGCTGGGAGAGGGCAAAACTTTCTGAGGTGCACTTTGGGAATAGACAGATCAGGTGATTATCAAATTCACTGTGCCTTGGACACATCTTTGAAGTACTGGAGCTGATCAGAACTAATTTCCACTTCCATTGTGTTGGAAAGTACCTTATTCCTCAACTTTCCTGGGGAAAGAGCCCTCCTTTTCCTCTTTCTTAAGGGATGTGTAAAAGGCCTTATCGTAAATGAGAGGCTTTCAAACATTGGGTTTCAGGCTCCTCAGCAGAAAACTTCCACCTGCTAGAAAAGCTTGTGTGTCTCTAAGCACTTATTAACAGCCAGGTTCAAAGAGAGTATCAGTATTTAAATGCAGGCTGTTAGGTATTTCATGCCACATGTGCAGAGAAGAACAGTGTCACTTGCTTCAGGAGTGCATGGCACTCTGGGCATTGAGGATTTTATATTCTTAAATGCCTTAACTGAAATGCAGGTATAGAACTAACTCAAGGAAAAAAAAAAAAAAAAAAAAAAAAAAGGAAGTCATTGATCCAGATGTGATTAGTCCTGGATTTTTTTCCCCCCAACAGATAACAAAATAATGAACAATCAAGATGCCATAGAGAAAGCTGTCAGTAGAGGCCAGTGTTTATATAAGATCTCAAGCTACACCAGCTACCCGATGCATGACTTCTACAGGTAACAGATTCTTTCCCATCACCTACAGTAAGGCTTTCCAATAAACCCCTTTCTCTTCCAGCAAGGCCCCTAGAACAGTTGCTGGGTGTCAATGAACACACAAATGTGTGCTCTTCCTCAGCTGCAACAAAAGAGGATTTAACAAGTTCCCATTTTCTGGAATTGACTTTGGGCTTGAGGAAAAGAGATTGTTTCTGTGAACCTGAGCCCAAGGGGTTGCACAGCACAACCTGTGACACAAGTAATAAAAAGTGCGCTGTGAAATCCAAGTTGGTGTAAAATTCTCAAATTCTACAGTCCTGTGCACCCTCTTTCCTTCAGTGCATTTCTGGCCCTCCAGCCTCCTGGAGCACTTCCCTTGGTCAAGTTTTGGTTCCTGCCTAACGTGCTGCTTTTCCCCCCAGATGTCACACGTGCAACACCACAGACCGTAACGCCATCTGTGTGAACTGCATCAAGAAGTGCCATCAAGGACACGACGTAGAATTCATTAGACATGATAGGTATGTTCCCAGCCAGGGCGTGGGGCTGCTCCCAGAGCAGGAGGGAATGGACACTAAGAGCTGTCTCTCTGTGTTGTAGGTTTTTCTGTGACTGTGGTGCTGGAACACTGTCCAATCCTTGTACGCTTGCCGGAGAGCCTACCCACGATACAGATACACTATATGACTCTGCTCCACCTATAGAATCTAATACATTGCAGCACAACTGAATTCCTTTTCAGAAAGAAAGTCCTGCCATTCTAATATCATAACTATTAAAACTTTTTTTTTGGAGGAAGTTACACTTGCCCATTTCTGCAGAAAGAGACTGTATTAAAGCGGATGTGTGAGGTGTTGACACTATGGAGCTCAACCTACCAAAAAAGAAAGTGGCAATATGTTGACTCAGGATAACAGAACTGGGCGTTTTAGCATTACTGTGTAAACAAAGACTTTGAAGGGACAGAAGTGAAGAAAAATAAGCTGCAATTTTGTACAGATACCAACTTCTGAGAGCTGGTGTTTTTACAAGTAGCATTGAAACGCAGTCCAATTTGCAGTAGTACTATTCTGTAGACAAGCAGCATTCTTTGTTGCTGCCTTTATGGACATGGGTACCAATTGCTTTTGTAACATGGTAAAAATGTGAGCTAGCACTTCTGCATTTCTTTTGATTTTTTAACATTTATTCAGATTGAGAAATATGATTTTAATGCTTTAATCTCATGTAGTTTGTTTCTAATTTCAAGCAAAAAATCTTATTGTACTTGAATGTGTCCTGTTTTGTTAGCACACCTAGACTTGCTGTAACTGTACTCATGTCCCAGTATGTACGTTCTTTCTATGAAAGAGAAAACACTAATCTTAAATTATATCCAGCAATTTTTCTGGTGTCCTCTGAAGTTAGAATAATCTCCTCCCCTGCCCCAGCAATAGTCTGTACTCAAACCACCCTAACAAAAAAAAGAAAAGCGAGTGTTTTAATGAGACTTCCTAGCCTATAATGCACTATAAAACAAAGTACCCATGTAACTAAGTTTTGTGAAAGAAATTTTACTATGTTTTAAAGTACACAGTAGAAAGTCTCCTCAAAACAGTCTTGTACTTTACTCTGTTCATAGTTTTTTTTGAACAGTCTGGACATTACTTACATAACCTGCTGGAAATCACAGCAATTTCCTGCTCTAATGAAGCTGAGACAAGTATATATACAGCCCTATACAGTTTCATAGCTTTTTTCCATTTATGTGTATTGGTGACAGTGGGTAATCAACAGCCTGAAAGTGTATGCATGTACCATAACATCTAGACTTAATATATTGTGGAGTACTCAATAACCATTATGTAGAGGGTAGGTATGAATTAAAGGGTTTAATTTCCTAGGAAAGACAATGGAAAAATGGTCATTTTTAAAAAATAAAGTTTATTAGATCATAATGTTGTCTGTTCCCACCTTCTTGAGAAACCCGTGCGAGTTCCTAAAGCTGTTTGATCATCGCCGTGAGTTTCCGAACCGCGTCTGCATCTCTGGTTGTTCCATCCACCACCTGGCACAGGTGCCTGAGGGGAATAACCACCTTTACTGACAAGGACATTGAGGGGCAGAGCTTAAGATTCCCATTCCTGCAACAGCTTTAGGAGACATGGATGCTGGGCCTGGTGTAAAGGCTGCCAGTGGCACCCCCCCAGCACCTCCATGTGCAAATTCAGACTGGCACAGTGACCCAAGGCTTAAAATACTGCTCATCATATCTGCTCTCCCATAGTACCTCCCTCCCTGTGAACATCTCATGTTCACTGAAGTAGTTGTAGCTGCTGCTCTTGCTGTGACTGAGCAAAAGCCACTGCCCAAATATTAAAATGGGTTCCTATAAGCAATTTGCAACTTAGATACAGAAAGGCCTTACCTAAATATTCTCAGTGAGATGGTTGTTTTTTCAAACTCTTTGGCTTTTCTGTGCCCCTTCTGAATGATTTCCTCTGGAATATCTGCAAGTTTTGCTGCATTGAAGCCATAGCTCTTTGGGCAGGCTCCTTCAATGAACTTGTACAGGAACGTAATTGTTTCCTGGCTTGGATCTTCACTCTCATTTTCAACCATGCATGCCTGGGAAGAGCAAATCACAAGTCAGAGTGTGCAATACTGACCTGCAGCCTAAGAAATGCATGGGACATCACGTCCTGTTCTCAAAACACCTATTTCTCGGGGCAGAAGAGCACAGAAAAGCAGGAGAAATCCCATCCTGAGGCACATACCATGTGGCCCAGGCGCACGGCCCCGCTGTGGGAATAGTCCTCCACCAGGGAGTGGTAGTGAGTGGAGAAGAGCGTCCGGCAGCGGATCCTCTCTGCCAGCTCCTTCAGCACTGCGCTCGCTATGGCTGTTCCGTCAAACGTGGCCGTGCCTCTGCCTGGGGACACAACGGGACAGCGTTGGCACAGGGGAACGCAAGAGGCACAGTCAGGTCAATCCACGGTTCACATGCTACTGGAGAGACAGGCACTCGAAAGACAAATGCAGCAATGCCTTTGTAGTGTTTGTTTTTCCCCCTCCCCGCTGTGCGCAAGACACACAAACAGCAGTGAGGGCAAGAGCCATCTCTAGGAAGTGACCTGACTATTGGCCCCATGACAATCACCCTCCTCTGCAATGCAGAAAAAAGATGTTTCTGCTGTCCTGAGGTTTGCTGCAAGTAATTATGCAAAGGAAAAGCAGGAAACCACAGCTGGAAATAGGGTAATAATGACTGGGGGTGGGAGGTGGTGATGAGTTCCCAGGGCACCCAAGATGTGTTCATGTTAGAGAGGCTGAGACGCCAGTTAAACACCAGCAGCATTATGATCAAACTGGGCCTGTGTACTTAGTTGCCATTCAGACAGCCCAAAAACCTTGCAGCCAGTCTTTTATCCCTCAGATTCAGCTTCCATCTATTACAAAATAGTCTAATTACCCAGTTCATCCACGAGAACAAGGGAATGCTCTGTTGCATGCTGCAGAATGCTGGAAGTCTCGCTCAATTCAACAAAGAAGGTACTTTCACCTTTAAAGGAATGGAAAAAAAAAAAAGGAATAAAGTAGTCAAAGATCTGAGAACCACACCTAAAACCTCATTTAATCTGCACTAGAATCTTGGGTAAGCTAAAGTGAAACTTAATAGTAAACTGAAGGTGATGAAAAACATGACACTTTTTTTCCTAGTGTGAAAACAGCAGGTTCCCATTCACCAGAAAAAACAACTTTTGGTTCCTTTAGAGAACAGGTAAAGGCACAAACACAACTAATTTAGTTTTCAGGCCAACACACCTGCTTACTTTTAATAGTACCAGTCAAAAGTAACAGCTAGACAAAAAGAGGGCACAAGGGCTACCAGATGGGGAGAATTTTTTGTCCCTTTCATGCTCTAAATGCACAGGACAGGCTGAAAGTGTATGCCTTTCCAGTGGAAAAAAAAAACAAGCAGAAAATCAAAGTCTGAGAGACTGGAATTACTGGTTGGGTTGTCATGTCATGAGGGAAGTATTTGGATAACAAAGGCTTTATTTGTACGTGCTCTCCTTGAATTAAGTATGACAAAAGCAATATTCTGCTGCTAAGGCTCAAGCATCTCATGGGAGTTTCAGCAACCCAGATAATGCAAGGCCTGAAATTTACACCTGAAATTGGTTTTAGCAGATTACAAGCAGAAGTACACAATTATTCACACCCTTCCACATGATAAAGCCACACTTACAAAGTCAGGATTTACTTGTTCTTTGGGGGGATCATTACAAATAATCACAAGTAGCAGCATTTAATGCAATTTATTCCATTAAAGGCAAGCATTTATTTCCTGTACTCTTGCTGCATGAGCATGGCTTTGCTCTAACATAAGTTTTCCAATATGAGTTACCAAGCAGTGTCCACCAATCCTGATTTTCTGCATTTAAAGAAATTACCAGGATTTAATATGCTTTAAACAATATCTAAGAATAACCATTTATTCTCTTCAGAAAATAAAGCTTTAAAAATTGTATTACTGAAAAAATTAACTTCATAAAAGTCCTGCTGACATCCATTACAAAGTGACTGCTGTGGAACAACTTTTGCTCTGCTTTCCTATCTACACAGTGTGCAAACAAATGCATCAAGAACAGATTTCAAAGCTCATTCCATGCAGTGTTCACCCTCACAATGTGAAATGTCAAATCAGAAGTATACTTCTCAGTTAACTGAAATAAAAAAAAAAAGGAAAATGCTACGTTTTGCTAGACCATCTCTCCTGAAGGAAAGGCCCTTCTCATCTCTACCATAAGCACTTCAGTGTTCTTCCACACTTTTTGATTCCTTCTTGTACTGAAATTAAACAAAATGGAGACAAGCTGGGCAAAGAAAGCCTTAATAACATTCTCTGGCTGCAAAAAAAAAAGCCTTGATTTGGGGAAGTGTAAATATTTCTTTTAATTAAGAACTCAGAATGATTCATTTCCAAATTCCTTCTGTGCAACAAGTTCAGTGGGCTTAACTCCTTTCATATTCGCTGACCCACATTTTTCAGCAGAGAGATCACAGAAAATCTCTGCCGTCCTTAAATGAGCAGTGATACTATTCTTACCACAACAATCATTTTATTTTTCTAGCCCAGTGGCACTTTGCCCATCACCACTGGCAGATTTTACCATTCCACTTGTGTCATCCTCCACTTGTGTCTTCCTCACCATTAAAGGAACAAAATACTCCAAGAACTGTCAACTACCGCTTCTAAGAAGGACATCTGCCTCTCTTCCTCATCAGAAGGAATCAGATTTCAAACATAAAGCAATCTGACTGAAACAAGGCATTTCTATAGTCCTTGCAAGAAGGTACAAAAACAACTCCTGTGTAACAGCTGCCCCAACATCACTGTCCTATTTCAGAACATTTAGGAAAAGGTATCAATGAGAGTAAAATATAATCAGTTCTACAAGAAGATATTCCTTAGACTTGCATCCAGCTGGGAATTAGGCTTTTAATATTAAAATTTTAATATTAAAATTCATTAGGAAGTGATCCTGCGAGTCCGTCAAAAATCAAACGGATGCACACATGAAAAAAAAAAAAAGCCTAAGTACAATCCTGTGTCCACTGTGAACTAGAGAAAAGAGTGCCCAGCTCACCCTGCAAAATAGTCCCCTTTCCAACTTGCCACTAGAAGCAAGAGCAGAAAGCTGCTGTGCACAGCCCTGCGTGCAGCTGTGTCAGACACTCACCGGCCATGATCCTGTCGGAGGCGCCGAGCCGTGTGAACACGCGGTCGATGGGCGTCAGCCTGCAGGTTTCCGCGGGCACGTAGCACCCCAGCTGGGCCATCACCACCAGGAGACCAGCCTGCACAGCAAACAGGGACATTGGCACTTGCAGCTTCAGTTCTACACACACAGTGAGGGCACAAAGTTGTGTTTCCCCTAAAACAAGGGCTGGAGTACATAAAGCTTCCTGCTGCTTTAGCGGCTCCAGGCTGCAGCAGCAGCATCATCTCTGGCAGGACTGAACTACTCTGAAAGCCTTCAAAACACAAATTATCCCAGCAAGCAGTGTTTATAGAGGAACCTCCCTGCTGATCTCTATTTTCTTCTTGTTCAACCTGCAGAAGCATCTCTTGCTAGCTGATGCCAAGTCCTGGGTAAGTCACTTGAAAAAGATAAATGATACTCTATCACTTTTTCCCAACCACCTCTCCTAGTACAAATAAAACTTACCCTTTCCTAAAGCAGAAAATCTGTCTGCACCATGGGCATTTTCTACCAGCCTGTGTAATTGCTGCACACCCTGAGGGTACCACTTCTGAGACCTCCTGTGACACCCATGCCCTTTAATTCCCTCACCCAAACCCCAGAGGTGCCCTGCAACATGTGGCCTTTACCTGTCTCATGAGCGTAGATTTGCCACCCATGTTTGGGCCAGTTACCAACACACAGGAGGCCTCACTGCTGCTGCCTTCGTCCTTGATGCCTATCACGATGTCATTGGGAATAAAATCATCCCCAAAGAAAGTTTTTGTGATGCATGGATGGCGGGAATTTCTAAGTTCCAGGAAGGGAGCAGCATTGTCCGTAGGCAGCAGGATTACAGGTCGGCACAGGGGTCCATCACCACCTTGACTGTAGTGAGCAAGAGACATCAAGACATCTAGAAAGTTAAGAGAAATTCCAGTCAGTCACACTTTCAAATTTCTTCATACACTGAAATTCATTTACTCATTCAACAGCAATTTTTTAGAAACATTTTTCTATTTTATTCAATTTTCCTCATAAGAGAAACACCCAAGGACTCCAGAACAAATAAAAGGTAGAAATATTTAGAGGGTCATTCCTCATTCCTTCCAGATTTCTACAGATGTCATGATAAAAATGCTCCCCTATAGTTTTTTTAGTTTAAAAGTCTTTAAAATCCACATAATTTCATTTCAAAAGTACATGTATAAAATAAATTTTCTTGCATTGTTTTTTCATTTAGAACAAGTAAGGAGGAAATCAGCTTCTGTGACAGTGATTTACTTTGTGAAGAACCCTAATTCCGGTTGAAAGCTGCCAGAGGAAAATTGTGTAAATATTAAAACTCTGTTGCTCCAGCAGGAAATAGCAGAACAAGACCCCTCAGTTAGCTGAGCCCTGTGGTTCTAAAAACTGATCACCTACACAAAAACACTCTTTTATGATTTTAGAGGCTTTATGTACACATATTACAGCTGAGCCTGAACACTGAATTCCTCTCTGCTGGGAACCAATTCAGCACTTGCCCTGGGCTCTGGTGTAGCTGATGTGACTGTTTCCCAGCTCTCCCAGCAAATTCATTCCTAGCCAACACTCCCTGCCTGCCTGCCCTCCCTTTTCTGCTCTAGTGGCATTCAGAGAGTGCTTCCATTTTTCCCTGGAACAAAGACATCCCAGAGTGCCTCATCTTAGCAGAAAATCCACAGGACAGAAGTATGCCAGTCCCAAGAAGGGAATACAGGAGATTGTTCTATCCCAGAAATTTAAGGAAGATTTGGAGAAGCCTGTTTAGTAGACTACTTTCTTCAAGGCTTGACTCTGAGCACTTTTATTTTTAAAGGATGCCCAGAAAGCATCCTGCTCAGATGGAAGGAAGTTTATCAGCAGATTAGATTTTTTTATACCTCCATTTAATAAGAAGCTACTAATCCATACACCAGGCTCTGGAAGCAGTGAGGCCCACCAGGCTACACTGAAACACTTGGCTGCACATCTACAACCACACAACAGGAATGGAGAAAGAGCTTGCAAACATCACAAGGCCCAGCAACTGTCCTGCTATTTAGCAACAGGAAGGAAACAGGGAATCACCGTTAATTATCAATGCCATTACCACAACCAAGACCTTTCAAAGGACAAGTTGAGAGCTGGCAACAAGCTTCCCCAGATCAGATTTCACCACCAAAGGGGCAATTTTGTGTCAGGAGGAGGCAGAGCTCTTACCCAGCACAGCAATGCACTCCACAGCTGTCTGCCAGTCCTTGCTGTTCTTGTCAAAGTTGTAGAAGAGGCGCCTCATGCAGTCCTTGAGGGCGGCGTCGCGGCGCTCCTCAGCGCTCACCATCGCCGCCAGCATCCTCTCAATCTCCTTGGTCCAGTAGCGCTTGTAGCCCTTCCTGCTGGACCTCAGCTCGTACTCCTCGGGCAGGTTACGGGATATGACACTTTCTGGGATTTCCAGCTGGTACCGGTTCTTGCCCGTGCCCCAGTACTGGATATATTTTGACCCAAGCAGTTTGCGCTGTTTATCCAGGTACTTCCGAAGATCTTCCTGGAGAGTTCTGATATCCTCCAGAGCTTCGTCATAATCGGTGTCAAAACCTGCTTTTGGGGTAATCACTCCTGTCTTCCGAGCGTGGTTGTGATCAAAGGCAGTGTCCCACCTTGTGAGCTCTGCACTCAGGTCTGGGAAGCGTCCGTCGGGATTCACGGTTTTGCGGGTGACCAGCTGCTTCAGGACTCTGGATTTGAAGTCACTGGCAATCTCCTCCATGAATTCGACGATTTCGCTCATTACTTTGAATCCCTCCAGGGTAGACAGGAAGTCAGCGATTTTTTTTTTGCTGTATTTAAGTTCTTCATAGAAGACGGCCCTGCTGTCAGGATGGTTCTGACTTTTGAGCGGTGATCCGATGCTGTGAATTTTGCTGAGCAGTCTTTCAAGGTCAGGCAGTTTCTTGAGGTACTCACTGACTTCAGACATTTTATCTGGCACTGCCAGGAGGTCCTCAACAGCATCCAAACGATCATTGATGGATTTAGGATTACAAAGCGGAGCGCAGAGCCACTGTTTCAGGAGTCGCTTCCCGAATGGTGTGCAGCAAGAATCAATCCTTTCCAACAAAGTACCTTCTGTGGTCCCATTGGTTCCATTCTGCAGGATTTCCAAGTTCATCAGGGTGACTCCATCCAGCACCATCCGCTGGCCAGTTTTGGCAAACAAACTACTTGAACTCATGGCTTTTGCAGTAGCAATATCCACAGGGACATATTCCTCGAAGTTTGCCTGTGATAACAGCTCCTGATCAATCAGACATTTTTTGAGATAGAAGACACATCCCCCAAGAGCTGACAAAGCTAATTCACTGTTTTCACCAGGAGTTAATCCCAGGGAGTCACTCTCTGAAGTCAGAGATTTGATTACAGAGGGCAGAGAACATCCATTTTCAGAATTCTGCTCCTCCTTGAAATATCCTTCCTCAAGAAGGACTTTTAGTGTTTTAGATGCATTCCAAAACTGGGAACCCGAGATCAGCCCTTCCTGAATGCAAGAAACAAGCGAGCTCTTCAGTATCTTCTGTGTGTCCACAGACAGGTTCCCCTTCTCAAACAGCACCTGCACAGGAGTGTAATGAGCTACCAAAGTCCTGAACCGGGAGCAGTGGCGGTCGTCTGGGAACTGGCCAACGTGGAACTTCCCCACGGAGGTGTCGACGAAGCAGACGCCATACACGCGCGTCCCGGCTGAGTCGCAGTTCTCCTTCAGGCAGAGCAGGAACTTGCTGTGGTTCTCGGAGGGGTCGCAGTCCATGACGCTGTAGGTCTGGGTGCCCTTGGTGATGATCCTGCAGATCTCCCGGCGCATCACCTTGTCGAACTTGCCCGAGTGCCCCGACGACTTGCAGCGTGCTTCCATCATTTCCGGCGTTTCCGTCTGCTCCACGCGCGCCACCTTGTAGCCCTTCTGCACCAGGACGTCGGAGAACCGGCCAAACGCAATTTCTGGAAAGCCTGAGTGGGCCCAGGTGCCCTTCATAAAGATCAGGCCCAACTCATTCACGCCAGTGACGGCATCCATGTGATACAACTCGTAGAACTTCCCTACCTTGTAGCAAATCACAGCATCAAAGTTTTGGCTCTTGAGCTGCCACCACCTCCGCACACCCGGCGTGCACTTGTTGAGATAATCCTCAGGCACGTACAGAGTACAGGGGTCGTAATCAGGGTCACCCTGACGCCTCCTGTGCGCATCTCTCCTCTTCCCCTCTTGCAGCCAGTCAAGCTTCTCGTGTTCCCACACTGAGACGCCACCAGTGCCTCCACTGCAAGCATTTGCTTGAGATTCAAAACTTTCAGGTGCTGCAAATGATGTCAGCTTAGACTTGGCTTCTGAAGAGACTGTTGCTGCTCTTTTGGGTGTTTCAGAACATTCATTCCCCAAGCTACTCCTTTTAGCAGGCTTTTTCACCTCGCTTCTCTTTCGCTTAGAAGGGATTTTTATGGGGCTCTCTGCAACACTCTCTGCCTCTGTGTCAGAAGACTCATTTTCATCCACCCCACTACTGGCTTCCTCACTGCTTGCTGCTTCTTTCCCGTCAGGCTTGAACTCTGCATCAGAGCCATCGTGGTCACTGTCAGAATCCAATACTCTCCTTTTCTTGGCTTTTACAGCTCTTTCCCTGCTTATGGCTCGCTTTTTGCTTTTCACATCCTCCTCACTGTTGTAGTCTTCGCTGTTGCCTGATGCATCTTCACTCATCTCCTGGAAAAATAAATTATTTTGTCTGTAGATAATTTTGGCTACAATGATACTGCTGCATAAAGTGCAAAAATGTGCAATAACACAGTACCTATGATGCTTCAAGCAAGAGACAGCAGAGTTACAGCCAATTCCATCTACCTTAAGAGAACTCAGTTTTTTTTCTGGATAACTAACTGCTACTCGCCAGTTGGCATAATTACTCTTATCTGTGTTCTTCAGACTCATTCATCACTGTGCACATGTAATGCTGAAGAACAAAGCATTTAAACTACACAAAAAAGAATATGACACGTGCAGGAGAAAGAAAAGCAACTCCATTATTTGCCTTTTCATCCTCAAACTTTAATGGAAAACCACCAGTGGAGGGACTGCAGTGAGTACAAAGTGCCACTGCACATAACACAATGCCTGGAAGTGGCACCTGTCCCTCAGGGCACTGTCACACTGGAGACTGAGTTGATGAGGAGCTAAGGGAAACCACCATCCCACTGACAGTTTCCTCATACCTTTCCTCACCAAAGAAATCTATTACAAGGCATATGCTGCTACTGAAATAATAGCTGAATCAACACAATATTAAAACAAAACATCACTTTTTAGTCACTCCACCAAGATTGGTGTTAATGGTGCAAGAACTGGTATTTTAGTGCTGCTCCACAAGATGAGGATAGGCTCCAAAAGTTCAATTAAATGCCTTAGATTAATAGTCAAAAAGCTAGAAATTGATACATTAAGACACACTAAAACTTCAGATCAAACTTTAAGGCAACTTGGACTATGAACAGCAGATAGAGAAGATAAAATGATGCACCAGAAGAAAGCATTTCTGAGTGAAAAAGTAGGTCAGCAGGGAGTGATGAGAGAAGAGAGTCAGAGAAGTTAAGTAGATTCTGAGGTCAGTCCTTACCATACAGAACACCAAAGAGACTTGTCTTTCCAACTAGAAAAGATGAGAGACCAGCATATGACCTGACAACACAGAAGCAGTACAAAAAAAAAAGACATATGGATACATACATGTGCAAGATTAACGACGAGATAAGCTGTGATTACTGTACTAGGGAATTGCAGGATATTCCATGCTTAGTTCCAAGTCACAGCTTCTAAGTTCTAGGAATATTTCTGCAAACGACAGCAATTAAGAAACATTTTACCTCAGTTTCTTCCTCTTCCTCCTCTGTGTCTGAAGGTTCATTGCATACTGCCAGTTCAAGCCTTTTGGTTTTATCTTTGCTCATGGCATCATCTGCCAGCACCATGGCTCTTTTAACTTCAGGCTTTGTGCTGTAAAACATACCTCCCTTCATCGTCTCCCTATCTGATGAACCTGTAAAAACCACAGATTTGTTAGGAATGGATGCCAGTCTAGCATTTAGCCAGTGTTCATAGTTCACTTTTAAATGTATTCATTCAACTAACATTCATATTCAGATAACTAAACTTCTGTGCTGCTACCACTCATTCCCACCACATCTTAAATACAGCAACCAATCACTCCTTCACCCTGATAAACTACCCCTGGGGAAAGTATACACACAGATGAAATGCCAACCTACATGAATACTTGAAGAACTGCTTCTATTTCTGTAACTGATTAGCACATGTGAGCTGAGCTAAGCTGAGCTCTGAACACCCTCACACTGACTGGAGTTAGTGCTGAATTTAACACTTCACACTGGCAGTGCAGCAGACAGACCTGACTGAGACCACAGGGCTGTTTTAGCAATGACAGGTAACTTCAACCAGAGTTATCTTCACTTTCTAGGCACAAGCCACCTATGGCACAGACCTCAAAGCTCTGCTGACCTCCAAACTGCTGCTCCAAGTGCAGCCTGGCACCCAGCCCCAGCCCATTAGCCAGATTAGCTGATGGCCAATCACACTGGCCACTCAGCCTGGCACTGCAGGGCCATGAATAAAGCCTGCTATTAGTAACTGCTCCATTCCCTCATCCTCCTGCACAGCCCCCACACACCCCCACAGCTCCTCCTGCCACCATCTGCACAAAAACCCAAAGCCAACCAATCTGCAGACTGATTTCAGGTCCTTTTCCCCACTCTTATGAATCCCATCATCCACCACTACTGACTGAACCTTCAGCTCTAAAATAGTGCCAGACAAAGGCAGTGGACTTGGAGGAGGCCAAACACCCCAGGAAACAACTCAAAACTCCGACTCACAATCAGCTCCCAGTTTGCAGTAGCAAAGCAGGGAGTTACAAGTAGCTGCTTCTACAGCACAAAGGCAACACTTTAACAACTGCAGATCTCCCTTTTAGTTTTCCAAATGCAAGGAGGTAGTCTAAAAATATTTTGCATTAATATTAAATGCGACTGAACAACGTCAGGAGAAAAATAACTGAGTTCTCATAACTGAGCTGCACACTCGAGTGTGCAGCACTTGCATGTTCACTTAACCAACTGCTATGCACCTCCACTTCCCCATGCCCACCTGTTACAGGTCTGGCCCTATGCTCTCTGCATTTACTCAGGTACAAAAAATAATACAACTCGAGAAACATCTCCATTTTCTTACCCAAAGACTCTAACACTCCTCCTTTTGTATACAAAGATGCTTTTTGTTTGAATTTAAAGCAAACCAAGTATTTTAAATAGTTTTACTCTGTTCTGCATTCAATGCTTTTCCTGTGATAGATGTGTGTATCTGTGCTTAAACCTCTTTTTGTTGATTTTCTTTTGGTAAACAGATGAATTCCTCTTAGTGCACTTGCTTTTAAGTGCAACTGCAAGCTCTTAAAACACTTTGATTGTATTCAAATACTTTCAAGAAAGACACACACAACCATGGACCAATTTACTTGCAATAAATGATGCTAACACTCATAGCAATGACATTACCATTTTAATTTAAAACTATGGCTGAAGTGCAGTACACTGATGTATAGAGGAGACAAAAAAATGGCTACATGATCACATGAGATGGAACTGACTCGTAAAAAGGAAGAAACTGTTTAAATTCAGGTTTTTTTCGGTGACACAAGCAAATCCTATGGGGCATCAGAAATATATCAGAAGTATTTGATTGACTAACAAGAGAGTTTACAGCAAAATGATTTACACATGACATTTTACAGCCAATGATTTTGTTTTCAGCAACAGTAAAATTATGAAAAAAAGGGGAAAACAGATTATAATTATTAAAAAGGTGAGATTTATTATGCAAAACGTTAACTCTTGATTACATTTGATTTTCACTAGTTATTTCACAAGTAATTTCTTCAGTATCACAAACACCAACTCTAATCTGTAACTACAAGCACTGCCCTCACCAACACTCAATTCTCAAGTTATACAGTCTATTCACAAAACTGCTGCACTGCTGAGAAGAAACACTGCAGCAGAATTAGTTTTATTTACCCAATATCCTGGGCCAAGCCTTTTAATTCTGGACATACTGCAGTTCCTAAAGAGCTGCTTAAAAACAGAGTGTGACACTCCTAATATTTTAAGGATTTCAGGGCTAGAAGTGGAAATACTGGATTTATCTTTTACATAATTTTTATACTCATGGGAAAAATAAACGAAATATCTCTAAAACATTAGCAAGCTGTAAGTTTGCTTAATTAGTTGCCCTAATCTAGTAAACAAAATGGCTTAGTGTTTTATGTTTCAGGAACTATATAAACACAAACATACCTGTAACCCTCAAAATTTACCTGTCACTTACAAAACACAAAACAATGTTCAATTCTACTCTTGGTTTTGCTGCTCTTTCTCTTTCGAGAATTTTATATCCTATATTCCAAGACTGTAATTCCAAAACTAGTGGCATATTTCTACGTCAAACAGTTTTGTTTCTGTCTCTTACCTTTATATGGTTTCAGGTATTTAACACTGACCCAGCCTCTTGTAGGGCTGTCATCAAAGAACTGCACGTGGATCCGAGTGGATTTTCCTTTTCCTCTGACAATTGTCTTCTCAGTGGGGTGGTTGTATATGAGACAGGGCCACCAGGGATAACCTTCCATCTTGGCCCACACCAGGTCCCCAGGAGAATACTCAGAAGAGACACTGCAGAGACAACAAATGTGTCATTTGAGGAACACAGACATTTGGAACAGCTCTCTTCACAAATGGTACTGGCACAGGCACACTGCTGCTGAGCATTTTGCCCTCTTATGGAAGGCTCCCAGGGGTGCAACCTGGATTACACAGTTATTCCATACCACCACCAACACTTCTCTTAAACTTTTTTGATTTGGTCCTCCAAGTTCTGCCAGATCCTCACAGAGACAGAGATTTATCACAGAATGGTTTGGGTTCAAAGGGACCCTAAAGATCACCCAGTCCCAGCCCCCTGCCATGTGCAGGGACACCTCCCACTAGAGCAGGTTGCTCAGAGCCCCATCCAGCCTGGCCCTGAACATTTCCAGGGATGAGGCATCCACAGCTTCTCTGGGCAACCTGAGCCATGTCTCACCAACCTCACAGTGAAGAATTTCTTCCTAATACCTAATTAGATCTACTATCTTTCAGTTTGAAGCCACTCCTCCCCATCTTGTCACTACCTGCCCTTTTCCTGTAGGAACTAATTTTCAACCAGGCACCAAAAGAAAAGAGTAAGACTTAAAAAACCCTCAGGCTACCAAAAATGAACAAATAAAAAACCACCTGCACTGCAAAGCACCTGAACCAGCTTTTATTTTCTCTCTCCCCCTTCACACAGATTTCACCCTAGCACTGGCAGACTCCCACAGAGGATGGCTGGGACACTCTGCAGGCTGTGGCCCAACCACCAGTGACATGTGGGACATTGCCATCACGGTGTTCAGCACAGGAAAGACATGGGAGCTCCTGGAGCAGGTCCAGCAGAGGGCAATGGAGATGATTGTGGGAATGGAGCATCTCTCTGCAGAGGGAAGGCTGAGGGAGCCGGGCCTGTTCAGCCTCGACTAGAGGTGACTGAAAGGGACTTAATCAATAGGTATAACTGTCTAAATGAGGGGATACCAAGAAGTTAGAGCCAGGCTCCCCTTGGTGGTACCAGGCATTACAACAAGAGACAAAGGGCAGAAAGTTCCCCCAGACCACAAGGAAGAAGTTCTTTATTGTGTGTGTGACTGTGCTCTGGAACTGACTGTCCAGAGAGGCGGAGCCTCCCTCATCAGAGATAAAACACTGTCTGAGCACAATCGTGAGCACAATCCCGTGCCATGGGATGGCCCTGCTCGAGCAGGGAGGCTGAGCCTGATGCCCCACTGTGCTCCCTTCCAGCCTGACCCACCGTGTCATTCCATGCAAAGCAAATTTAAAACACGAGCACAGCGCTGCTTCCAAAGAGCAAACCCCGCCCGCGGGGAGCACAGGCCGCTGCGGCCGGGCCGGGCCGGGCCTCACAGCCAGGGGACGGCGGGGCTGGGGCGGCCACGGGGGGACAAGGACACGGACACGGCGAGGGACCCGCTCCGGCCGCCGTCGGTCAGTCAGCGGCACCTGCATCTCCATCCCGCCTTCCTGCCCTCCCCTCCCGCGGCCTCCCCCGTCCCCGCCGCTACCTGGGGGCCTTGCCGGCCGCGCCGCCCTTCCCGCCTTTCTCGCCTTTATCTCCCTTCTCGCCTTTATCGCCCTTATCGCCCTTCTCGCCGCGCCGCGCCGCCGCTCCTCGGCCCGCCCGGCCCGCGGGGCTGCCGGCGGCCTGGAGGCCATTGCGCTCCCCCGAGGCGCGGCGGGGGCGGAGCTCGGGGCCGGGCTCGGTGCGGGGCTCGGTGTTGTTGGCGGCGGGCGGCGGGGCGGCCTTGGAGAAGAAGCGGAGCAGGGTGCTCTGCCGAGACATGGCCGCCGCCGCGGGAACAGCGCGCGCCGCCCTGCGCGCCAAACACGCGCCGGGCCCCGCCCCGCCCTCCGCCTTGGCGGGAAACGCTGAGGGGCGGGCAAGGCCGAGGGGAGGGAAAGGCCGAGGGGCGGGCAAGGCCGAGGGGAGGGAAAGGCCGAGGGGCGGGAAGGGCCGAGGGGAGGGAAAGGCCGAGGGGCGGGCAAGGCCGAGGGGAGGGAAAGGCCGAGGGGCGGGAAGGGCCGAGGGGCGGGAAGGGCCGAGGGGCGGGCAAGGCTGAGGGGCGGGCTTCGCACGGCCGGGCCCCCTGTCCTTGGTGGCCCTGTGGGTGCAAAACGTGGGACAGCCACACATTTCCCTCAGAAAGGACCTTCCGTGGTGTCTGATCTTGGCGTGCTTTCAGGCCTCATCAACAGGAAAGGAGATTTAACTCCTTTGAAACAGCAGCTAAAAAGCAATCCCTGAGTGACGTCCAGGTGTTATGTTAGAAAGATAAATTACTTGTAGGTAGATTTACCTTGTTCAGGTTTAGGGCTCGAGGTGATCTCCGGCCTTGCAGGAGGTTAACAAAGCCTGGGGAGAAGGAGGCACTGCTGCTACTGCTGATAGTGGACACAAAAAATGCACAATTTATGAGCCACAGGGACATTTGGCAGGACCCCAAAACTAAAAAGACAACTCAGCTACTGCTGTATCCGCTCCAGTTGGGTAAAAGGTAATTCTGACAGGGGGAGATGGTGACCACCAACTCACCAACTCATGGACCCAAGAAACTACTGACCCAAAAGGAGAGAAAGACTGAGTGTGGGACTAGTTAGCAGAAGAAGCGAGAGAATCATTAATAAGCAGAAGATGTTAATAATAAGTAAATATAAGTATATATATAACTAATAATAAATATATATAAGTGTAAATAAGTAAATATAAGTACATATACTAATGAATAAGAGAACTATGTAACTTGTAGCCAATGAACATTAATAACACCTTTGTTTACTAAAATGTATAAATACTGAAAGGTTTTGGCAGTCGTCGTGCTGGCGTTGTGGCTTTGCCACCCAGCACCCCTTTCTGTGCAGAACTGTGAATAAATCAAATACCTCAGCTCTGTGTGTGGGTTGGCCTCTTGCATGCCAAGTCAAAGAACCTATTTTGGGACAACAGCTACTGCCCCCCAAACCCCTTTCCCTGCCTGTCGTGGGGCCACAGTGCTTGTTATGGTTAATGGTGTGATGGCATGGGCTGGAGCCTTCCCACAAAAACATCCTCAGGGAAGGAGAAGTTGTGGCACTGGCATCAGAGAACTTCCTTCCTGCCCTGTGGCACTGTGGTGGGAAGAGGAGAAGCTAAAACCTGGCCAGAGGAGAAACTTTAAGAGGTGCCAGCCCCATTTCTCAGCTGGTTTCACTGACAGAGGCACAGCAGAGCTAAGAAGTGGCAGCTAAAGCAACAGGATCTCTTCCTACGGTTTTGGGGGTTCTTTTTCATATCAATTGGTGAGGCTATGTCCTTTAAAAGTAATTTTCTGATGCATTATAACACATGGCGCACATGGTGCTGTCTTGGGACTGTCCTGTGCAGGGCCAGGAGCTGGGTGATCCTTGTGAGTCCCTTCCAGCTCAGAGTATTCTGTGGTTCTGTGACTGTGTCAGACAATTCCATTTCATGGTTCTTGACTGGTATGATTGAGATACAGGAGCACCGACCAAAAATGACAACTTATTTTACAAGCTTAAATCCACAGAAAATTTATTTGCTGTCGCTGGATGCCAGTTAGCCCAGATTTTCCTTTCACTGACATTGCTGCTTAGGATTTCAAGCCAAAGCCTCTCCTTCTCTTTTGCACAACTGTAGGAGAAAAAGCCACAGGTGCGCTCCCAGCGCCAGCAAAAACGTGAATTGCAAGTTAGGGCTTTAACCACAAGAGGTCCTGCACATCCAGCTGATACGGAAGGGTTTTGAAAGCCTGTCCTAAAAGAAAACTATTTCCTTTTAACATCAAAGCACAACTTTTGTCATCTATTGCGTTCAGAAACAATCTGATGTGGTCTCGGCCTCAAACTGAAGAACAAAAGCAAAGGCATTTATTTTTTTTTGAAAAAAAAATGCAGTGGATTCCACTGCATGTGGCCTATGAAGTGCTTGGAAGTGGGACATGCTGCAGGATAACCCCCTCAGCAGGTTCCTATCAAAAACATTCACACTGCACAAGTGTTTGGGTGGCTCATTTTTTCAATTTTTTGCTGTAAATAGGCAACACAATTAATTTTTTTCCAGAAAATTACAGTCATCATCTATCTGGCAGGTAGGAACAGATTGATGGGATGAGGCAGGAAGGGGAAAAACTTGGGTGAATGCTGAAAGCAGGCTCAATTTTAAAGATAAAGCCTGTTTTGATCAGACTCCTGATAGATTCTCCCTGGAGATGACTCTTGTCTGTTCATATGAGGAATGGAGATGACAGGAAGTCATGAGGGGTCACCTGAATTTCGTGGCCTCCTGAGCCAGGATGATATGAGTGTCACAAAAGTAATTTTATTGTTGGGGTCAAGTTTGGTAGCCCTGGGATTTCTTCAGGCTGGGAGGAGCATGAGTCAGTCCTGGTGACTCTGATAGAAGAGGGACAGGTTACTGATTTGGCACCACTGTGAATGTCTCAAGAAGAGACTGTGATCCTTAGATTTTGCAGAAGCTTGGGTGAAGGGCCTGGCAACTTCTTAATTTGTCCCATTCCATGATACCAGTTCTCCAGGTCTGGGGTGTCCCTGTGTCTGGGCATGCCTCTGTTTATGGTGACAGCCACCCAAAAAATGCCACACTGGAAACATACCTAAGCCTGTAATTTAGAAAGTCTAGATCCAACATTAGACACACTTGGTAAGGTGATAGCCACAAAAATGTAGAAATTTAAATGCAGTAGTGGGTTGTTGTGGGTTCCTTTTCTCTGGAATCAGCCTGGGGAAAACACAGAGCACAGCAGCATTTATTAGATATCTTTTGTTATGCTGTTGTTAATAGCAAGGGACTCATTACACACTGCACTCATTTATTCCCTCATGTGGTTCACAAACATCTGCACTGACAGGTGGAGCAGGAGTTGGGAGACCACCCCAGCTGGTTACTTAAAAGCAGAGGTGTGCGTTGATGTGTCAGGATGTTCAGGAAGTCCCTCCAGACCATTTTGTTTTGTCATTTATACATATGTGTGTATGTTTTATGTATTCATATCATAGATAGATAGATAGATAGATAGATAGATAGATAGATAGATAGATAGATAGATAGACAGACAATCTTGTTGTTTATAATATAGCAGCCTTCATGGATGTAGCCTGCCTTGTACAACACCCATAGCTGATGCCAGTGGATTTGGACAGATTTGGCAGGGTCTGTTCTCAGTTTATCAGTTTTTGTGGATTCAGCAGGATTGTGAAGTCCCTGGAGCTTATCACTTCTTGGCAGACACTTGGATGCTGCTGCTTGGTGCACATGTCCCCTCTCTTCAGCCTGCTCGTTCCTGGTGCCAACTTCTCCATCCACACACGTGCCTGGCAGAGCCATTCATGCTAACTCAAGCTTGAGGGGGCTTTTAGGACAGGGTCTTCATCTTCTCCCTAGTAAAATATATAATTCTACTTGTTTTTCTGCCAATCTCAACAGGGTAGGTTCTAGAATAATTAAAACATGAAAGTCTGAAGTTGTTTCATAGGAGGCTACAAAAGGTCTTATTACTGAAAATTCTACAAACTACTCTGTCCTCCTCCCTTTTGTTAAATTTCCTATTTTTGAAGAGAAAGCCATCAGGAATTATATAATTGCTGTAGTGCAGACTTTACACGAAACTCATCTGAACACCAAAAAATGCTGTATTTATCATAGTTCTTTTCTCTCTCTTCTCCTGACAGTGCATGTGCATGTACTCCCACACAGCCCTCAACCAAGCTTTTTAGCTCCCAAAGGGGTTCTGAACATTTTCCTTTCTAGAAACAGTGAAAATGGGAAGGACTTGTCTTTTTTCAAGAGAATACCTCAGAATTTTTGAAACTGAAACAACTTTGGCTATACCCAGCTTTTCTAGACTATACAGTGACCCTCTGCTATACATAGGCTTTCATCCAGAGTTTGGAATAATTCATTTCTATATTGTTAGTTGCTGGAATAAGGAAAAGGCTAACAAGGTAATTTTGAGGTCTTTCTGAAAAGAAAATGAAGTCATGTATATCAAGAAGGATACTTAACAACAACAGAAAAGCAAAGTACTCTTGAGGTCAGGTGCCTGGTTGTTTATCTTCTGTACTGTTTGCTATCTCTCAATATTCTTTGGAAGATACATTTAACAGGAAGGAAAGGTCATTCTCAGGTGAGGGGTCTTGCTCTTGAAGTTGCCAGGTGCAGTCAAGAGCAAATTGGTGAGGCTTGGGGAGCAGCAGCAGCAAGGCTGCTCCTGGCAGAGGCAGAGCTTTTGCTGAGAGATGCAGACCCCCAGCACCAGAATCCCACAGCAGCCTGGGCTGGGAGGGACAACATTTGATTTTTCATCCACCAGAATCCTCAGGTCCTTCATGGCAGGGCTGCTCTCAACCCCTACATCCCCTAGCCTGTATAGGTACTGGGTCCTCTGTGCAGGACCTTGCACTTGGTCTTGTTGAATTTCATGTGACTCTCATGGGCCTCAAGCCTGTGCAGTCCCCCTGGATGTCACCCTGTCCCTCAGGCACAGCAGCTGCACCACTTGGCTTAGTGTCTTCTGCAAATGTGCTGCTGCTGCACTTGATCTCACTGTCTATGTCATTGATGAAGGTATTAAATACCACTGGTCCCAGTCTGAGGGACACCACTCATTCCTGGTTTCCACATGGACGTTGAGCTGTGTGGCAGAGCAGGGTGCTGGTCACCACAACAGCCACAGACAAGGTGGAGGTGTGAGTCACATCCAGGGGCAATCCAGGAGGAAGGGCTGCAGGCAGGCACAGCTGCAGAGAGCATCACTCAGGCAGGGGCTGGGTCCTCAAGGCAAAAAGAAATGTTGATATCAAACTTTTGAAAGCTCTTCAGGCAAAATTTTCTAAGAGAGTGTTATCCTGTGAGAGTTAATGTCAAGAGCAGTTTAGGAAATTTCACTTTGGCGTATTTGAAGCACCAGCTATGTGCACTACCCCTCTCTATGTGTCAGCTGAGCTGAGTGACAAATTTGCTTCCTGAGCTAACAGAAATCTCTATAAGTGAGCAAAAAAAAAACCCCAAAGGCCTAGCTATTATAGGTAGAATTTTCTCATTTTGAACAAAACTGTTAAGATTTTATCATCCTAACAATTTGCATTTTACATTTGTGATAAATGTAGTGATTCTCACTCTTCTCCTTTATTATAAACACATTTTCCCAAAAAATTTTAATATCTTTCACATTAATTTTTGGCACAAGAAATGGCTGTGGAGAAAGATCATGGGATTTAGCTGGTTTTATAGGGCTGCTGCAAACACCCAATAACTATATTTAAAAAAAAGTGAAATAACTCTGGCATGTGAATAGCTTCTGGGGAGTGGAAAGAGGAGTCCATTGCTTCATTTGATTAATGTGTGTCCTTTCTCTGAGGCTGACTTGAGCTGCTTTTGTGTCTACAGAGGTGAGGTGATCAGAGGTAACCTGAGTGCTCTGCAGGCCTTACCTTGGGGATGGAGGCTGCCAGGCCAATCTTAGACTGTGAAGTGGAACAATTCACAGGAACAGTTTCATCATGCTGATATAGACAGGCCTGGGGGCAATGTTGATCTTTCTCAGAAGCTGCCCCAAAAGAGAATTTGAGCTTGAGGTGAACGCTGCAAATAAGGCAACCAGTGAAAATGTTAAGTTTTAGAAAAATATGACCATGACAAAATGCTTATGAGTACTGAGGTCATTCTGACCTAAATATAATCAATCTGGTAAGCTGATAAAAATCACATATTCTAATACACTCATTTTGTATAGGCTTGAAAAAATGTGGGGTGTTTTAAAAGTGTGTTTAAAGGGCATTGTCCCCCAGCACTAAGTTTACCACTTGTCAGCATCCAGCATACGTAAATCAGAGACTGTTCATGCAGTAACTCATTGTCCTGTAATTGGGCTGAGAAACCACCTTTATTTTAGTAGCAGAAGATGATTAATTTCCTCTTGCTTTTTTGCATGTCTGCAGACAGGCAGATTCCTTGTACCAGTTTTAGAAGAGCTTGTACAGCAGTGAGAAATGAAGCAAGAACTGCATGTCCATTTAGGGTCCCTTTAATGTCACTGTATGACTAAAACCTTTCAACTTTGGGGTTTTTTTTACATGACAAAGCACCAAAAAGAAGAGAAGGAATTGTAAGATTTCTGAATAAATGACATTTTAGGATGCTTTGCTTATATTGTGTCTTCTCGTAGATGCAGATCTGAAGCGAGATGAGAGCTGCCAGAACAACATGCAGCAGAACTACCAGAAACAGAAGTTCAAAAATCAAGAGTCTAAACATAACCTGTGAAATTAATTCCCAACCAGAACTGCAGACAGACTGCATCTCCAATTTGGATGTTTTTCCTGTGATATGGTAAGATCTGTGCATAATAGAATCTCCTTAAAAAAAAAAAAAAAAAAAAAAAAAACCAAACAAAAAAAAAAACCAGAAAGGAAAAAAAAAGGAATCAAAATATAAATGGGCCAGGCTGAAGATGATCAAACTTTTCTGTATGATTCCATCCTGCTCCCACAGAACAGGAACATTCATCTGCTGATTTTGTTGGATTCGAGATGCTCCTGCTATCTGAAAGTGTAGTAGCCACCCACAGTTATCCTGTTTCCTGCCTTCTGTTTTATTGTGCTTCTATTAATAGTAGGAACACTTGTAGATTTTTCACTGATACAGTTTGATAATTTCAATTTGCAAAGGAAAAATAACTTGCAAATCCAGAGGAAAAGAACAACTGTAATCAAACAGTCTGACCTGTATAGCACCTGACATTGAATTTCCCTGAGTCAATCCCTGTTTAAATCAGATGATCTCTTGTGGAAAACAAAGAGTTTTGATTTAAAGGTTTGCAAGGACTGATAATGGCAATGGTCTGTTAATAAAGCACCATGAGATATTTGCAGCTGTCAGGGCAGGGGACATAAATTTGAGCTAGATGGATAGGGTTAAGCAAGTTCCAAGCTTTTTCCTAACACTGAATGAGTAAATCGATGTTGCAAAAAGAAATTATTTGTGTTTTGCATTCCTGATGTCCTTTTGCTTCAGAGTTGTCACCTGTCGGCATTGGTGATGCATGAGAGAGACAACTGGGAAGCAGCCTGGTGATGAAGAACCAGAATGGTCACATTAAATTCTTCAGTCCTGCATCCCTGCCAGATACTGCTTGGAGAGCCAAAGGAAGATTGGTTCCCACTAATTAAAATGTAGCAAAAAAACCAAGAGGAGGCTTCTTTATTTCCTTTTAAGTCTATAACTTTGTTCCTTATGTGGAGCTGATCTATTGCCAAGTGATTTTGGCACTAAATCTGGGGAAATGTCTTCCAAAAGTTGTTTTTCTGATGCAGGTGCAGGCTGGGACAAGGGTGAGGTGACGTGGGGAGAGGTGCCCTGTTGTGCTATCATATGATGCTCTGAGTTTCACACTGGAGGGGTGTTGCGCCCAGTGAGCCCTATCCACACCAGATCCATCCTCTGACTCAGACCTCAGGTGATAATTGCTTTTCCTAGCAAGAGAGAGAGTTTAACTATGAGCCTTTTCTGAATGAGTATGCTTTTAGAAGGAAATGGTAACCAGTCATCCAACTAATAGGAAATTAATAGCTCATTAACTACTACTCTTCTGAGCCCTTTTTTGCAGACTCCTTTGTGCAGATGCTCTGAGAGGTCTCTTTCCTGAAGTTTCTGTTTTGTTTGCAGCTTTGTGTTTATGTAACTGTATTTTTAAACATGCATACACTGAGCTTGTGACAGTTGAGAGCTCACTGATTGAAGTGAGTCTAGAAATGAATTTTCCCCATAATGGCCACGTTAGTGCTTGTAAAGCAGCACAGAGGGCAGGAGGGCAGAGGTACTCACAACATGATTTCAAATGCTTAATAGGAGATTGTTTTCATCAAATTCACTGCCTGTGTGCTTGTAGGTGCACTAGGGAGCTGCTTCAATACTCATTTCTCTAACCTGGCAGTTCACTCTGTAAGACACCTCAGTTTTATAACACTGCTATTTTAATGCAGCTCAGTTTTTACTATCATGTTGTCTTTCAGCAGATGGGCTTGGGAGCCACATAACAGGAATCTTCTGGGGAGACAGGGCTTGAGTTGTCTGAGGTTGTGCTAATGACCTCTTCTTGAAACAAGTTGTGCTTGGCCCAAGGTAGAGCAGGGATCCTGCATGGTAGAATATAAACCAGGGGAAACCATGAGAGCTCACCATGAAATTACCAGGGCTTTCATCTTGCTCATCCCCATGGTGGTAAATCTGTTCTCCTTCCTGTACATGGCAGTGCTTTGTGTGTCACTTCACTTGCTCCTGTCCATACCATTTTTGCTGCCCTCAGAACCTCAGGACTCTCTCTGTAGTTATCTCCTTTTTTTGCTGCATACATCTCCCTTCACATGCTACAGACACAAGGTTTCCCATTATTTAATTTTTCCTGTAACTCTTACTTTTCTCTACAGGCCTTTCCTGCCAAGAGCTCCACTTGGAGCTGTTTTTCTTTTCTTTCTCATTCAGAAGGAAGCCATGCAGGGTGCTAATATTATATTTTCCATCAAGCTGCTGTTCACAGACGTGAGGACAATGTTATGCTGTAAGGTGTTGATCTGTAGGTGGTTATCAATCTGTCCTCATTCCCCTCCTATTTTCACGAAGTTTTGACCACCCTGACTGAACAGAAACAGCAGCAAACCCTGCAGACAAATACCACCACATTTGAATATAAAGTCCAGTTCATTATTTTTTAATAGTGCTTTATTATTTGGAAAAATATCAAAGCATCAAATGCTAAAGCTGGTCCCTAATAATTATTATTGAAAGCAGTTGCTAGTATAATTGCATTGGTACATAGTGAGTTATATTGCAACCTGCAATCATCTTCATAAACTCCTACTGTAGTGGTAAAAAGAAAATAAAAATACATGAGGTGTACCCGGATGGCGGCTGTTGCATGATATGGCAATTAAACAGGCTGGGGAAGCACTGAGGCAAGGAGTGACATGGGGACAATTTACCTACAGTGCAGAATTGTTAGATCTATTTGTGCAGCTGGCATGCATACCTTGGAAAGGCAGAGAATTTAAAACTGAATTCATTCCAGGTAAGGACAAATTTGGGACAGTGCTAAATAGACTAATCCTTTCCACAGGTCAGCTCTAAAAATTATTTTCTTTCTCAAGCAAGTTTCTATTTTAATTAAAAAACCCCAAGATTGATTGGTATTTAAAATAAACTAATATAAAAAGGTGTCCTCCTTCACCCCTTCCTTTAACTGCCTGCTAAAGCCAACAATCCAGACATGATCCAGTGACAATTGTATTACCATGGAACTCTGCAGTCCTGCACTGACAGTTGCAGCCCTGCTGGTCTGCACTGAGCAAAAGCATTATTTGAAGCTTCATTTTTAGGATCACTGCAGTATTTTCTTGTCTGTTTTACTGTGGAGAATTTGGAAGAGACACGTGAAAGGCTTTTTGCCAGGTCAGAGCAGGTAGCCTGCTATGTGAAGCCTTGAGAAGGATGTGCAGGGAGCCCTCACATGCTCACCTTGAGGCTGACATTCAGGCAGCCCCTTGGTGTGATCCAGACCCCACCCAGGCTGCTCTTCCCCTCAAATACTGGATGACCCTGCTGGCACTCTTCCTCCTCCAAGGAATAGTCCCCATAGCTCCTATGGGATTCCTACATTGCTCTGCAGAGCTGACTCCAGGTAACCCTTACGGCAGAACATTGCTGGGTGTTAAAATATGAGGGGCACCACCTCTGTTCATTGTATGTATAACACAGGCACCAAAAATTTACAAAGTATGTAGTTCTGAAAAAATTGCTGGGTTTTAGATATTTTTGCTGAATTGAATGGGATAATTATCTCTCTGTGAACAGAATAGCTGCAGCCAT
Source organism: Zosterops lateralis (assembly GCF_965231275.1). Classification (NCBI taxonomy): domain Eukaryota; kingdom Metazoa; phylum Chordata; class Aves; order Passeriformes; family Zosteropidae; genus Zosterops; species Zosterops lateralis. The sequence goes on from NC_139764.1 coordinate 14,808,429, forward strand.
GAATGATAAGTATCTTGTCTATGGGACTCTATAACCTGTGAACTGTGATTTTCATCAGAAATGGGAGTTCATGTGTCTGTGCCAGACAGCAAAATATCTATAGTTCTCCTTTTCACAAATTTGACAGAGTGGTTGGGAGGTTACACTATTTGCATGGCAAGTCTGCTGCTGTCAGTGCTGCCTGAACTTCAGAAGTTAAAGCTTATAGTTGTGACATTCATTCATGCATAATTTAAGGTATAATCTCTATCACTAAATTTGACTTTTCCACAGGGTTACCAGGAAACAAGGCCTCATTTTTACACACTTCCTTTTCATTAGTATTTTTTTTTTTAGCTTCACATTTAATGGTTTTCTGTTTGACACATTCTCTTTTATTCCTAGTTTCAGGAAGGCAGCTTCAGCCGGAAGACTCCCACGTCACTGCTTGACTTGTCTGCTACCACGTGTCCTGAACATCCTGTGTTCATAGTAATAATACAGTGCAGGTTTTGTATTAATAGAAGTACACCTAAATCCTTTTCACTTGTCTCAGAGCATCTGCTGTCTCCTCCTACATTCTTCCTTAAATCTTAACACAGGGTCTCTTAGAGAAAATCCTGCTTCACACTTAAACAAGCTCATTGAATTGGTACTTTTAATGCATATATTTTTATATCGGTTTTTTTTCTGCAAATGGAAGATGCATTTCATTAGTTTGAAGCCTTTTGTGTTGAAAAAATGACTAAATAGATGCAGTAAAATCTGATAATTTTCTGGGTGAAGTTTTTGTTCACTGTCTTTTCCTCTGCCCTCAGGTGGTGGCTTACTTACCTCACAGCCAATTACAACTGGGCAGCACTTGCAACGGAGATTTGTAATTTTAGAAGAGACTCTCTGGTAACAGATGGCCTCTTTTTTTTTTTTTTTTTTTTTTTTTTTTTTTTTTTTGTAAGGACTGCTGAAGTCCTTTAGTATCTAATTTAAGTAAAATCTGTGAGCTGACAGCAGACTTATGCTACATTGCCAACTCTGGGCATTAAAAAATAACAAGTTTTTAAAATATAATGGACTTTTAAATTTGCCTGGTGATTTTTCAATCCAAGGCACTGAGTGGTCTAATTTTCAAATATTTCCCTGGAAGAATAAAGGCCAAGAACTTACCTTCCTTTCAAATAAATTCTCTTGTAATCCTAGTGATTTTAAACCCAGGGTTTCACAGGAGGTGTCATCTGTTGTGAATTTCATGGAAAAAAATCCCCTGAGACTTGCAACTGTGCAAGTGCACAACAGGACAGCCCTGCACCCTCCTGGGCTGCATCTTCTGCATGTGCCCGTGGGTATGGGATAGTGTCTGTGCACACAGACACGTGGTGTGAAATTCAGAAAGTTCTCTTTCCCAAAGAGGGATCAACTTTCCAGGAGTGGACAAAAGGAAGTTTGTTTCCATCAACTCTCCACCGAGCAGTGGAAAGTACCTGTAGGCAGAGAGAGCCTGAGGGAGCAGCTGTACATCTTCTAATGGGCCTGCCTGGAGCCCTGGGAAGGGCACAAGAGCTCAGTGCTCACAGTCTTCCACCAGCTGGATGGTTGTCACCTTCTGCACCTGCTTCAGATGGAGGTGATCAATCCACTGCCAGTTATTTCCACACAGTCAGATGCAAGCTGAAATCACAGATGTTCACTGATAGTGCCAAGACCAGAGCAACAGCACTTCCACAGCATGGAAGCTGCAGAGAGGCCAAGCAGTGCCCTCCTGCACAAGCACTGCTGCCACTCCAGGTGCCTGCACAGCAGGTCTAAATTTACTGCTTGATTTCAAGCAGGTCTACCTAAAGTGAGTGCCAGTTGCCATTCAACCATTTCCCACATCAGTTGTAAATGCAGCCTCCCATCCTCAGTCTCTTGCTTCCACCTGATTGATTGAGAGCAGCCCAGCTTTGTGTAGGACAGGGATGTGACATCAGGTCACACTGATGTCACACCACACTGAGACTTGGGCACATGTAGAAGCACAGATCTGCCCCAGCATCCTTCTCCTCATGGTTGTGTGGGTGGAAAAATGTGGTTAATTCTTAATTTTTGTGGTGTTGGTGCACTGTAACAATGCAGCATCAGGATGCTGAGCCAATTTCTTTTTGGGCTGCTGGTGTGTTTTTCTCTACTTTAAGGATTTTGTGGCAATGGTCAACGCTGTTGTCAGAAAAACAATAACTCCTTTCCAAGCATTTTGCCATATAAAGAAAAAAGAACAAAAATAATCAACCCAAAACAATAAATGGAGGGTGAAAAAAAACCCCAACATACTCAAAATGAGACAAGAAGAATCGGGACATAGGAGAGAAAAAGAAAAGTAGTTGAAAAAAGAGAAGAGTAATCAGTGGAATTAGGAGGGAAAGGGATCTTAAGACATGATTTTGGAGGAATACCCCATCTCTCCTTAAGGTACCTCCCTGCCTTGAAGGGAGCTACAAGGCTCCAGCTGCACCTGAATCTCTTTCAAGCGAGGTGTTTATATCTTCCTGCCAGCCCTGCTGCCTGAAATGAGCTATGTCTTCGTGACTTACTCCAGAGAATCATAAAGCTGTTTCTGAATGAGCCAAAATCTCTTGGTGTAATCTTTGGTGGTGGGTTGTTTTTATTTAAAATGACTGCTTCTGTTCTCTCATAGCCAAGCCAGGAACAGAGACAGGGACCAACAACACCATCCAGGATACTGCAGTAGAGGGAGCCACACCATCACCATCCCCAACTGATCACCTAAGTACAGTGTCTTTCAGTAATTTTTTTTTCCTTTTTTATTTTTTTTTTTTAGTATCCAAGAGCTGGACTTCTAAAGACATTTAAGAATCAAAAGAAAAAAAAATAGAAAAAAATTGAAAAAATATAGACAAAAGTCTTCATCCTTTACACAATATTATAAATTGTGTTTTCTCACATCCCTGTACAACACACTGAGGTTAGCTTGATTGCTCAATATTCCCCCTCTTCCAGAGTTTTGTTGCAAAAAAAAAAGAACTCAAACCAAAACAGTAATATTGCAGATTTTTGTAAATTTTTTTTTAAAATTCCAAGTTTACATAGTACTGTAAAGAAGTTTGCAAGGGGAGCATCCCTGTTTTGGTATTTTCAAATCCTGCCAGTAAGCCCAGCCAGTAGTGGGTTCTTCTAAATGTTTTTCAGTTTTGCCATGCTGAAATTGTCTTTTTTTCCCTGTTTACACATTTTAAGACCCTTAACTTTTTGTCTCCATTGTCCCAAATCTTATTGCTGTTGATAAAGGATAGGCCGGTTAATATTTGTACTGTTCAATACATCCAAATTACTGTGTGATAAGAGCTCCCCTAGCAACACTAAAAATATTATTAAATGAATTTTTATTGAGTAAAAGTTAGATGATCATCCATTTTGAATTTTAGTGTGAAGTAACAGGAAAAAAATGAAGCTAAGAGAAATTCTGCCTGATTGAGAAATTATATTCCCTAGGTTTGCTAAGTAGCACATTAATGATGCATATGCATTATTAAATTCTGGAAAGTACATCACTGGCATGTAAATTTCCCTTAGGCATATGGTTAGATCACTAAGTACCTGCATTTGTCTTCTGAAAGAGTGATTCATACGTAGTTGATTGTGATTTTATACCACACTTAACACTGTGCAAATCCCTTTCTGATTGACTTCTTGATTTGAGTATCAATGGTAACCTCTTGTAACTTGGATTTCTAAGATGTTATAAGTAAAAAATTTCAAAATTTAGGTGTCATATGAGGTATATTCAGAGGTGACACTCCAGGGATTTTCAGATTTAAGGACAAGAAGACAGTTATGGCACAAAACAACTCTGCTTTTAAGAGGATTGACATCTAAAAATTAATTATTGAAAATCCATAGAATGATAGAATAGTTTGGGTTGGAAGGGACCTTAAAGATCACCCAGTTCCAAACCCCTGCTGTGGGCAGGAACACCTTCCACTTGCTCAGAGCCCCATCCAACCTGGCCCTGAACACTTCCAAGGATGGGGCATCCACAGCTTCTCTGGGCAACCTGTGCCAGTGCCTCATCACCCTGACTGTAAAGAATTTCTCCTAATACCTATTCTAAACCTACTCTCTTTCAGTTTGAAGCCATTCCCCCTGTCCTCTCACTACAAGCCCCTGTGAAAAGTCCCTCTCCAGCTCTCCTGTAGCCCCCTTTGGGTACTGGAGGGTACTCTAAGGTCTCCCCAGAGCTTCTCTTCTCCAGGCTGACCCCTCTCAGCCTGACTCCACAAGAGAGGGGCTCCAGCTCTCTGGGCATCAAATCACCAACTTAGTTCAGTTTTGTAGCATGGTTCAACATGAGCAAGATGTCAGTGAGTGTGTGAGAGGAGCAATTTGAAAGTCTGACTTTATACAGTTTGGAGAGGAAGAACTGTTTCAGAATTACTTTGAAACTAGACTTCTCTGTGCATGAACTATAACATTGTAGTTTGATATTCAGTTCAGAACACATGATACTGTAGTACACAGAATTTTGTTTGTGATTACAAATAGGGAGATCTGTATATAAAGTTTGCTGAAAATTTTCATACAAAAATTCATTTGTATGGATCAACTGGAGTTATTTGTAAATCCAGACCACAATTTGGCCAGTAAGCTTCCTCAACAAATACAGAAGACATCTTAAAATTTTTAAAAGTTTATTATCATATATTTTAATGAGATGTACCAGTTTTCCATTTTAAAATAATGATTAGCCTTGAGGTTAACTATTTCAGATGGCATGAAAATATATTTAAATCTAATAAAATAATACTGTTTGATTTCAAAACAATTTAGTTTCTCCTGAAATCACTGTTACTTTCTCTTTCAATCAGGATGAAACCCCAGACTTTTCTTTTGACTAGACTTTAAATAATCACCCCTTCAACCCCATATATTTGTTCCACTTCTTTATTTAAATAAAGAATATATTTGCTTCTTTAGGTCTCATTTTAGAGAATCTCTGGGCTGCCAATATAGAAATGAGGCTCTATTGCTCACCTTCTGCTTGCAGGGGCATCATGTGGGAGGGGAACCTGGCCTATTCCTTGCACAGTGGAATTGAGAAATGAAAGTGTACGACTGAAAGGTGCTTGTAAATTCTTAAACCAAGTGGCAAGTGGGCTTAGTTCTCATGTGGTCACCCCGTGTGTTGATGACTTACAAGGACAAGGAGGATTTTGTGAATTACAGGAAAGATTCTTAGTGGACATGATATGCTTGGGTTTTCAGACAGCCTCTGACAAGATTCCTCATGAGAAGGTATTAAAGAAATCAGGTTTCCATGCGATTGGAGGAGAGGTGCTTTTATGGTTTGAAGTCTGATTATGGGATAAGAAGCAAAAAGGAAAGGCAAAACTATAATTTTCAGGGCAGAGAAGGATCAACAGTAGCTCTCTCAGAAACTGGATGTGAGGCAGGCTTTATTCACATCTCAGCCTGGGGAGGCTGGTGGAATGAATATCCCCAAGTTTATGGAGATTGGCAGTCAAACAAAGCCCTGAAGGTCAAAAAGGTGTCAGATATGATTCAGTGCAGATAAAATATATTTAGTATATCTAAGTCACTCTCACGTAAAACTAAGCTCCAGACAGGCAGTTAGAGCCCTTGGGAAAGGGCTCCCACAGCCACTTCTGGCAGGTCACTGAAATCCTTGTCTCAGAACACACCAACAGCCAGAAAATCAACAAAACAAGAAAGGGGGCTGGAAGCAGAACAGATGGCACCTTGGTGCCTTCACAGAGGAGCAGGACAATGGTATTGTCCAAGGATGGAGCCACTGCCCTGCATGGAAAGGCCAAAATGGGGCTGTTTGGTGGGGAGAGGAGGAGGAGGAGTGGGATGTAGCTGAGGTTTACAAAGGCACTCTAAGCTGGATGGGGAACTGTTACTTAGCAAGTTGTGCAATGTGGGGGCTGAGGGACACTAATTGAAGCTAACAGGAGATGGGTTTAAAAGAGATGTATGCTCTCCATACAGGGTCTGAACCCAAAACAAAAACTTCTAGATTGAGATAAGAACAGTTTAATAAATGAAAATAAAGTAAAACATAATAAAAATAGTAAATAATGATGATTTCAAATATGGAAGAAAAAAGAAACAAACAAGTGATGCACCATAAAATTGCTCACCACTCACTGACTGGTGCCACGTCCCATTCCTGAGCTCAGGCCATTCCCTCTTCTGGGTAACTCCCCTAGTTTATATTCTGGGCATGATGTTTGCTGTGGAATATCCCTTTGGCCAGTTTGGGTCTCCTATCCCAGCTATGCCCCCTCACAGGTTTTTTTCTCTTCCATACCTCCTCCCTAGCAGAGCATGGAGAAAAAAACACAAACAGTCCTTTACTTAGCATAAACCTGACTTAGCAAAACCCAAAACATCAGTGTGTTATCACCATTATTCTCCTGAATCCAAACCACAGCCCTGTACCTGTCATTGAGAAGAATGAAACCAGGACAACCCCCCAATCCAACAGTTGTGAGTACTGAGGGTATGTGCTGCAAGCAGTCCCCAGGCTCAGGTATTTTCCTCTCAGAGTCTCTCTTGTTGCCACTTCTGGAGACACAGCATCTGGTCTGGATGGTCCAGCAGCTGGACCCAACCAGGATGTTCTTGCAATCCACATTTTCAGTAAAGTCTGGGCTGTTCAATCCCTACAGTACTAAAAGTAGCTCAGTAGAGCTGTCACCCCAGTGCAGGGTGGGCTCAGTACCAGACTAAGGGGTTTTAAAAGTGGAGAGAACAGTAAGCTGCTCATCTTCACAGGTTCCCTGGGCACAATCTAAAGTTTTCTCTTGTTACCTTTATTTTATAGAGGTGAGAACACGCTTTTTACTTGTGTGTGAAAGTCATGAAATGACAGTGAGTAGTCACTTCTCAGAAGTCTCTTCTCACAGACAGTGACAGCCCCTTCTGTGGAGCTTTTTAAAATACAGAATAAACTGTGAATTAGCAACGACACACTTCTGTCTGAGTCACCAGCCCAGTCCAAATGACATCTCAAAGCTGTGTTGTGCTGGAAAGGCTCTAACTGTGGAAGCCAATTTGAAAAGTACGGGTTCTTAATAAATAACAAGGAATAACTCCAGCAGAAAGGAGCTGGGCTGGCACAAGACTCCTTCTCTCTTGGTGTAAAAGCCAACCCACAATGTCAAATGCTTTGACTGCCTATGGGGTGCCAATTCTGCCAATGTAAGAGATAAAAGCAAGTCTGCTTTTGAGGGCACAGTAGTATGGAGGAATAAACTACAGTCTTTATGTAAGACATTCAAAACTAATCCACAAGCCTGCAAAAAAGGACAAAAACCCCTAGGGTTTATAATGAGAAATACATGTTAAAGGCTTAGGATCTAATGTGCCTCGCTTTTCCACCATAAAGATTTTCTGTGAGATTTCTGGAACATGAAGTCAGATGCTGCTGCCAAATCTGCAGCCACAAGGGGCTCTCAAGTCATGAAAAACAGCTCTTTATTCCCTTAACTTATTTGGATTTATAGGATTACTGTACTGAGGACTAGCTCGATGCTAAGCACCCTCCCACATTTCAACTGGCTCTTGAGAGAACACTCAGCAGCTGTTTTCCCATTGAAACAGGTATCCTGAGAGTGTCACTGGAAGACTTCATGCTCAAGTGGTCTCTCAGTGTCTCACCCCAGCACCTCCATTCACACTCCTCTGTGCAGGGTGAACTGAGGGATTTCACGGTTTATTGACAAAATTGTGAGACCCATACTCAGGCAGAAAAAAGCCAGGACTGCTTTGCAGAATTGCGCTGCATCTTAGAGAGGAAATATTTATCTGGCAAAAGTAGTGCTGCTTATAGTTTTAAAGGTCAAAAAAAAGCCTCTCTAAACCTGAGTTGCACATGGAGAGTCACTAGCAACCTGTGCAGCACGGATCACTGCCTAAGTCTCATCTGGAAGCCTGGAACATTCTGAACCCCTGGAGCAGGTCTTGGTTATAAACAAACCACTGCATCTTGTAGTCTCTGCATCTTCCATGTGGCCTTGAAGCTCATACTGCTGTAGATCTCTTCTCTGCGGTGCCCAGTGACAGAACCTGAGGCCTGAAGTTGTGTCAGGGGAGGTTGAGGTTGGATATCAGGAAAAGATTCTTCACCCAGAGAGTGGCTGGGCACTGGAACAGGCTCCCCAGGGCAGTGGTCACAGCACCAGCCTGACAGAGTTCAAGAAGTGTTTGGACAAAGCTGTGCAGGGCCAGGAGTTGGACTCAGTGATCCTGATGGGTCCCTTCCAGCTCAGCATATTCTGTGATTCTGTGCTTCTGTGATCTTTGTTGCTACACTGATACACACTACAGATGGTTTATACATCTGAGACAGATTCTGCCTCATTTCATTTTTTTTTTCCTCTGAACTTTTTCTCCTTCATTTCCCATTCCTCCAAACTGATGCACTTTCACTCCCATTCTGTTTGCAGCTTTCATGCGTCACATTCTGCTCTTATTGCAGTAGTAAAAATCAGGTGGGTTTGGCGTGACACCAGTGTAGCTGGTCAGAAGTGCTGTCCTGGCAGCTGAGCTGGGTTTTTGGGGTTACTACCACCCCAAGGGGGGATCCTTGGGTGCATTGCTCCTGCCCCTGCAGCAGTGCTGCCTTTGGAGCTGCTGGCAGGGTTACACACTCAGTGACTCCCTAAAGTCAGAGAACAAAACTCAAATCTGCATGTTCAGCGACGCCTGCAGATCTTGGAGAGGCAGTAACACTGAGGGGGAGGTGGTGAGCAGAGTTCCAACTGTAACCTCTTACCTAACTGAAGTCACAGCAGCAAATCTGGCTGTAGCCTACGCTGCTGTCTGCATTCTTTCTGCATCTATTGTTTGTCGATTTATTTCCCTTATTTTCTAAAAAAAAAAAATTGAAGCCTGTGCATCTCTTTATTTCAGCTTGTTTTCCTCAGAAATGTAGCCAGATAAATGGGGCTACTGAGGGAGAAGTAAGGAGAAGTAGAAATGCATTCACATATATTGTGTAGTTGTATTTCTGTTTCTATTTGTATTCCAGATGCTTTACTATGACTCTCTCCTTCAGTTTTATTTCCTTTAAACTCCCTGTTAAGCTTTTCTTTATTCTGCAGGTCATTAGTATACCAAAGGTTATCCTGAGTTCACTGTGGAATAGAGACCTCAGTCAGTTAAATATCGTGGTTTCTTCTAGCAAATCATAAGTAAGCATATTTTCAGTCCCTTGAGATCACACTGTCAGATCACAAATATCACAAATAACAGTAGCTGGTAAGCATCGACTGTTAGCTGATTAGAAGCTGAGCAATTACAACAGCTTTGCCCAAAGATGCCCCTCCCCTGCTCCCCTTAGAACCCACTTTAAAGCCTTTATTAATTACAAAAAATACTTAAATGATTTAGGAGATGAAAATAGTAACAAGTACCAGAAGACCAGATGATGCTTTCGGTTATATCACATAATTGAGTTTAAAAAATGGAGGCAAGCCAATTCTATAAAGTAGGAGTAAAGCAGGCTGATAATGTTATGGCTCAAAGGGAAGAATGGCTTTCATTAATTCCACTTTTCTGCAGAGTCCTGGATTTTTTCTACTGCTAACCTTAAGTGCCTAATTGTTCAACATGGTTTCCTGACAGATTCAGCTTTCCTTTATCCCCATGTGTACTTCCAGGGCTCTTTACACAGAAAAATAGCAGTTTACCAAGCTATGCAACATTCATGAGCTTTCAACATTACTTTTCATTACACCCTTTTATTAAATGACATTCCCAATACGTGGTAGCTGGAATAAAATAATTCAGAGCCCATAAGTATTGCCAACAAGTTTTCCATGACTTTGTACTCAGGAGCCTTCTGCTCCTGGTCATACTTAACCAATGCAAGTAGCAGTGGGAAATAAAAGCCTTTTCTTTTTTTTGCGAGAGAAGAAGGATGATCAGCATGGTAACCTGTAATGCCTACATTAATTTGCAGGGCACGGTGATTTAGTGAGTAGGCAGGGCTTGCCACAACTATCTGTTCCTACCTTTTCACTGCTCTTTGCAGGGATGGTTGTCACTAGCTTTGCTGGGACCATGGATTCAGGAATAAATATGAAATGAAGTTGGATACGGGAGTTCACACTCCTCAGAATGCATTTCAGGCTCTCGAGCATATCACATTGCATCAGTCTCTCTAGAGCTCTTGTTTCAGGCCCTCAGGCAGATGACATTGCATCAATTTCATATTTTAAAGCTTAAAGCTTTCTGTAAGGGCAAGAAACTTGCCATTTCTTTTTCATGAAAATGCAGAATTGGATGTAATTTTAGGCACTGTGAGCTGGAGCCCAAAATAACTGCATTATACTGCCTTGACCATAAAATTACTGTAGGATTTACAGTATTCCCTAAAAGTTCCTACAGAGGAACAGCACAAAAGCTAACAGGGCTGTAAGTCATTTAAACAGTGCAGGGACTGCTAAAAAATGTCTAGTGTCTCCTGTGTCAGCCCAGATGCTCCTGAAGTATTTCAAGGAACCCCAGAGTGGCAGCCATGGGATGGTCCCATCTTCAGAGGTGACATTTCTTAGGGATCCTGGATGGCCTTTGTCCTTTCACGCTCTGCAACAACACTGAGAATAAAAGAAGAGACACACCATTCTAGAGAGCCCAAGCCTTCCTTTGCAATACACCTATGGAGACTTGGAATGCCTGGATGGAATTCTGGGCACACCCACCGGAGTGGGGAGTTCAAGCTGTCTGGCATGTTCAGTGAAGCAAGAGATTAAAGGTTTCCCGGAACACAATATTCACTCTCCTTTGTCTTTGTGTGATGCTGACAAATACAGTTCCCCATCAAGGAAGCATTCACCAAAGTGTGGGGTTTATTTTTTTCTATTTAGAAAGACTCTGTAGTTCTTTCAGATTGCAACTTGCTCTTGATGAGTGCTGACAGCTTGACTTTGCCAAAACTGATGTTTAGATTCTTAAACTATTATCTTTATTTTACTCTGCATTGCACAGAGTAATTTCAGTTCAATTATTTCCAGGATGTGCATTAAAGAAATTGTAAGGGGTAATATGTCAAACACAAGGTGGATTCTGCATCACTTAAAAAAGAAATACGAATTTTTGGGGTGGGAAAAGTAATTTGCTTTAATATTTTGCCAAACAGGGTCAAATTCTCTTTATACTTTACTTCTATAGAATAAGGTTTGAAATAATAATATTCCTCTGTGGTAAGTATCTGATGCTTGTTTCTATTTTGTTATTTGCTCAGAAGGAATTACTTGTTAAGTCTTTTGACATTTTAGTTCATAATACGGTTCAAACTATGTTTTCTGTAAGGGTGCTGCACAACTTGGGCCACAATAATTTGAAGATAGAGCTGGTAACCAATCTCTGTGTCAGACAAAGCAAACAAATGTAGTTAACACATGAAAATTACTTATATAATGAGTCCAAACATGGTTTTTAAGGGTTGCATTTTATACTCACAAGAAATTTTCGGAGCAACTATTTTTAGTTTTCAGGTAGCTTCCACTGGACAGAGAGAACCTCTTGGTCTTCAGATTTGCTAGGCCTGCCTCATGTTCCCTGAAGAGAATTTTAATAAATAACAGCACAATAAAGCAGAATTTGCTGGTTAAAGACAATGAGATGTATCCTGGGAATAAATCTCACACACGCAAAAAAAAATTGAACACCAACAAATTGCAAATTTGAAAATGGTCTCTGAGAGTTGCTAATATGAATTTCTAGATCAAGAGAATATGACTGGATGCATCTGATACCTCTTAGTCCTTAATTGCATTCAATTAAATCAGTTTTTCAGGAGCTTGCTATCCCTTCTCAGATTTTCAGACAGCTGCTGCATGAGTTCTGATAGGTCTGAGTTCAAAAATAATTTATTAGGATTAGTCTCATGCTTGTCAAAAGCATCAAAACTTATAAAAATATTCTAGTAGATAATTTCTAGCAGTAGAAAGCTTTTCCCTCGCTGGAACCTGTGTGATGGTCATGAATACCTGCTGTAATTTTCTGCCTATTGGTGCTACATTTGTCTCTCTTGCCCAACTGGACCTTTTTCCAGTCTGTAAGTAGAGTGAGATTCAGGAGAAAGAAAATTTTCAGAGGCACTGGGAAAAAGTTCCTTTTTTCTCAGCTAGCAAGGTCTGTTATGAAAACTGAGCAGGGAGGTAAAGCCATGAGTCTGCTCCCTCAGCCTTTGTTTATGACATTTCCAGCATTAAAGCTGTAACTTCTGCAAGCAGAGCAGGAGAAGATCAATTTTGAAATACAGTATGAGACAGTGCAAAGCCCTTTGGACACAGCACATTAGATAAAAGGATTTTATTCTTTCATGAGGCATCAAAACAATTTAGATCTGCAAATCCTGCACCTTACCCAGCTTTCTGCTCTTGGTGGGATGGTGGATACCCATGTTGTGCCCTCGGGTGGAGTTGGGACATGGCTGGACCAAAGAGCTCTGCATATCTTCTGGATCTCATAGATACAGACTGTGCACTTGTTACCATTTTTCTGAACAGTTTTTGTCTTCCTCCAATAAATCTGTGATTTTCAGGGAAATCTAGTTTAATTTTACCTAAAGAATTTCTTTCCCTGTAAACTGACACAGAGTTAAGCTACATTTCTCCTCCCTGATTTTCATTGTTTTCGTATTTTTCACTCTTATTAGTTCAGGTTTTTTCATCACCCAGTGTTTTAAAGCACCAGTGGTAGTATTGTTGGTCTAAGAGGGTGATAGGGAGAAAAAAACCCCAAGTTTTATCAGTTAGACATGGAAAAACAGGTCATCTTTCAGCCAATTAAAAACTGGCCAAGAGTTTTAATGAGACAGTAGTTTAGATTTCCTTTGAGAATGTAGGATGACTTCAAACAAGCTGTGGTTTTGGTCACTCATGAATTTGAGCAGCATAAAGAGGCTTGAGCCATCCTACACAGTAACCCCTGTCATCCCAAAGGTTCATTTTCCACTGCAGGATGATAATTATCCTTTTTCTCCTCTATGTTCACTCACACTATTATCTGGCTTCCTTTCACCACAATTCTATCCTCTTTGCTAGATCCTCTTCCTCCTGTAGATTAAAAACAAGCTCAGTCCCTATACATGATTTGCCTTTGCTTCTTAACCTGATAAAAAAGTATGTTCAATATCTGAAAAAAAAAATTAAAATTATTATTTTAGCTTAACATTTTCAAAATTATGTTCATAAATGTTCTTCTTTTGCTGCTTCATTTCTGTTGCCTTTATTCTCTCCTCAGCTCTGAGGTCAGTGTGCTTCCATAGAATGCCTTGATCTCTCTGCCCACAGATAATGCGCCACTGCAATTCAGCAGCTCCAAAAACTTACATTTAGAAATCATGAAGACTCAGGGATACAGAATGGCTTTCAGCAAGAGAAATACCACCAGAAACTGAAGATTTTTTTGACTACAAAAGAGATGCAACACCAATTTAAATGTCTCATGCGCTTTTGTTCCTCAGCCCTGACCTTACAGACTGGAGTTTGCAGTTAATGGACCTCATGATAGCTTTTGATTTTCTCAGGGTCTGGAGGTGGCTATCTCATGGCCCATGCTAGGAAACATCAATCTCTCAGCTTTTACAAGGCCTAATGGCTCACAGACACCCGACTTCCAGCTGTAGGAATATGATATTTTAAACTGCTCCCTTTCTGTCCTTTCAGATTCTTACCCTGATCAGTTGAATGTCTGTCCAATTAATCCACTAAACACAGAGGATGAAAAATTATTATTTTTGCTGCTGCTTGTTTTGCAGAATCAAGTCCATTTGTCTTATGCTTGCAGGCCCTGGACAGTTTAATGAAGTGTTGACATGTACTAATGACAGGCAGGGAACTGCAGCACTCCTGTTTGCAAGGTTGGTCTCCTCCTTTCAGACTGGGGACATCAGCATCCTGTAGCAAGGACTTGAAACTATCACGGCTAAAATACAGAACATTTTGAAGTAGACTCTTTAGAGTTTTTGAACAGTGAGAAAAATGGAATTGATATACTATTGGGATTTTACACATTTTTACCATATGTGATGAAAAGCACCAAGGAGTATATGGGACAGTGTATGGGACAGGAGACTTCTGTGAGTGTCTCAGAGAAGAGAGAAAAAACTTCATTTGAAGTCCTGAATTTTTCTCAGTCCAATTCCAGTATTCCAGCCAGTCTGTTGAGTTTTTACATCTGTGGTGTCACAACGGCTACAATGAAAAACATTTTATAACATATGAGCCATACTTACAATAAGAAATTGTTGAACGGGCTGAATTATGCTGCTTCTCCAATTGCCATACAGCAATCCCAACCTTATATAAACTTCTTGGCACAAAAAGGTACAGATTGGTTCTGAATCAATGCCAGAAAATCTAGACTTTGATCAGTCATAAATGTTTTTACCAAGAATTGGTAAAATAAAAGAACTTGCTTATCAGATACAATTTAATGTAATAATTTCAGTTTGCTACAGTTTGCTCCTAAATTTTGCTGATTTGAAACATCACCTCCCAGGAATTATTTGGATAGCAGGTAACATGGGTTTGTATTGTGAAACAGAAGTCAGCAGGGGATCTCTTTTACTAACCTTTTAAGAAGCTCTCCAAGGAGATTTTCTCTGCTTGGAACAGCCCATAGGAAGCAGCTTGCTTTTAGCAGAACTGTGCTTTGCCAGCAAAGTGTGCTGCAATCACAGCTCTTGGATTAAGCAAGAGGACAGATTTAAAGCACTGAGTCACATGAAGGGGGCTACACCCCTTGCACATTGTTTTTCTGGCCACTTGTATTTGTGAAGAGTACAAATTACGATAGCCTTACCCCAAAAGATTGTGTGGTCCTCATTCAGGATTCCCAGGCACTTTGCTATTTTTCATAACTTGAAGAATATTTTTAACTCCATCAGCAGCAGTCACTTGTGGACACTCACACTCTTACCAGAAAGGCTGCTGTACTTTGCAAGGCTGGAGATAGCACGTCCACTCCTCCCATTCTGCTGCCAGAGGCAGTTTTTCCTTACCTTCCCACTATGGTTACCAGACCAAGGCAGATACCTGCAAGGTGGAGGACTTAAAATGACCAGGAGAAATGAGATACTCCTAAGCTGGGTCTGCTTTAGCAGGCCTACCCTCTGAAGAGTCAGAAACTAGCTAGTTAGACACTGAGAGTGATGTTTTAGGAAGGAAGAAAAGTTCTTCTTTAAGCGTTATTGCCACTGGGATGGAGTGATTCACCTTCCCCAAAGTTGTATAGGAGCTCTGCCCTCACAGAAGCATCCAGGATGCAAAAATCTGACAAGAAGGTGCAATGATTTATTAGAAGTCTTTGCAAGGAGCCCGGATGTGTCTCACAGACACTCTCCATTTGCCCCTGGATGGTATTCCCTCGAAGGGAATGTCAAAAGGAGGTCAAGTGTTTTACCATGCTGCATGGGTGACACACATCAGGCAGTAAGAGGCAGGATACAAATTCCTGGAGCAGCAGAAGCTCTGCAAGAGTTGCACACTTTTCCTCTTCTAGGAGACAATATCACCCCTGACAGTAAATAAAAATCACCTCCCCCTCATCTCCTCCTCCATATCTGCTCTCCTACCCTGAGTTCTCTTCCTTCCTAGCTTTCCTATTGAAGAGGATTTTTTTAAACTTTCCTTATAAAACCCAAGGACTGACCTGCTTCAGTGCCTTCACAATGAAACGGAAGGCTGTGATGACAAAATTACACCTTTTAGTTATTTTGAAGAAATAACTTTGACAGTTAAAATGCAATTGCAGCTTGTTACTTAATAACCTGATACCTTCCCCACACTCCTTGACCAGGATATAGCTGGCAGGTGAGATACAATAGGAGCATAGAATTGTGCAGATTGGGAAAGACCCGTAAGATCATCGAGTCCAACATTAATTGAGCAGTGCCAAGCCCATCACTAAACCATGTCCTAAGTGCCACATAGACTTCCAGGGATGGTGACCCAGCCATGCTCCTGTGCATAGTCTGTTCCAATGTTTTACAAACCTTTTGGTGAATAAATTTGTCCCAACATCCAATTTAAACCTCCTCTAGAAGAACTTGAGGCTGTCTCCTCTCTTCCTGTGACTTGAAAGAAGAGATCAACACTTGGCTTAAACCTCCTTTCAGGGAGTTGTAGAGAGTGATAAGGTCACCCCCAGACTCCTTTTCTCCAGGCCAAACACCCCCAGCTCCCTCAGCTGCTCCTGATCAGATTTGTGCCCCAGACTCTTCCCCAGCTCCACTGCTCTTCTCTGGACATGCTCCAGCACCTCAATGCCTTTCTTGTAGTCAGAGGCCCAGAGCTGGACACAGGATTTGAGCTGTGGCCTCACTGATACAGACTTATTACTTGGTCCCACTGAGGATGATGTTCAGAGAACGCCTGTTTTAAGGGTTTGTGGCCAAAGAGCACTGAGTGAGGCAGGTTTCTGCCTCGCTACTCTCCTGCCAACTGCCAAGTGTATTTTTAGCAATATGTTTCTCTGAGCCTGCCAGCTTCATTCTTCCTGAGATCCTAATAAGTACTGGCTACTGCTCTGAGGCCATGGCTTGTGCTTTCAGGCTAATTCTGTTTGTCTGCTGGAGCCTGACTACAGGGAAATGCATCCCTCTGCCTCAATGGCAGGCTGACAGTTTTTCAAGCACTTCTTGACCCTCATCCAGACAGAGCTCACCAGTGGGACAGCTTACACTGCTCCTGCCAGCAAGGAGAATCTGATGTGTTTCTTGCACCCTGGGTCAGATCTCTCCTGGGCATTCACCTCCAGTGCAGTGAAGCTCTACTGCTTTCCCCAGGGCAGAGGAAAAAAATATATGCACCCCTGTGAGGGGTATCAAGGGGCTGCAAGAATGCCAGAACTTCTGTAATTCCTGCTGCCACTGCTGACATGCAGCAGGCTGAGCTGGCAGGAATGGCACTACAAAGGTAGGAAGGCTACTTTTTCAAAGAGCTAGGAAGGAAAAGGTTGAAAAAACTGAAGGTAAGAAGATAAGAAATTGAGAGATGTGGAAGTGCCCCATTTCTTCCCTACTCTCTGGCCATCTGGAAGTTATGGGATCAGAAAACGTCAGGGGAACAAAGAGTTTGTTCATTACTATTTTTTTCTGCTAGGCTTTCAGTGCATTTGTGCTGCTGCAGCAAAGGTGACCTGAAGAAAAAAACACAGAATCCTCTCTAATAACCTGTGATTTTTATATTTGTGGGTTGTGTTTTCTTTGTCAAAACTCCCATAGCTTTAGTGCTACGACACTGGCTCCTGGCCTGTGTACAGATAGATATGTGTTAACCACATTTTCTGTACCATCCATCATGCACTGCTGCCAGCTCTGTTGTTTTTGCCTGCAGTATAGATGTTCCCTGAGAGCTTATCAGGGAAGTACTTACTGCTTTCTCACTGCTCTCTGCTTGCTTCCATCAGCCCCCTCTGTATTACATTCTTCCTTTAGTCTGCTATCACTTATGCTGAGAAGAGTTTTCTGTCAATCTGCAAGATTTGGATTTGCTTCTATTTTATAATGTCGTGTTTTGCTGGATGACAAGTCCTGCACATCCATGGGCAGATTACTTGAGGTCAGACCAGAGGAGGGTTTTACAGACATCTCTCGCCTCTTGGTGAAGCTGCTATATTCAAAATGCAGTGGTATGCAGTACTTGTTCTCAGCCTAGAACCCCTCCAGAATTCTTGTCCCTGGCTTACAGAAGCATATCCCTTACCTGAAAATATCTCAATCTAGGATCAAATATCCCAACTCTCTGTTCAGATCTTGCATCTCCTTCATTGAGCTCAGCCCTATTGGGAAGCAATGTAACCCTTCCCAGCACTAACCTGCTGCAGTCCTGCAGAGCACAGGCTGTTGAGAAATTATCTTCTCTGCTTCCATGTGCCATAACCACTGGAGCTGATCATGGGCTCGGGAAGACTGGAAATGTTATTTACAAACCATTTCACTCACTACTTCCAGCCTCTCCTTTGTGAATGGCAGCTACCAGCAGAACAGGTGGTGGCTGAAGGTACCCTCAGATAATTCTTCTTTCTCTATGCCCAAAGCTTTTGTGGAGTTTGCTTCCTTTCCCAGCTCTCACTTTGACTGCTGTAATCCCACCTGTTTCACAGGCTGTTGTCACATATGGAGAGGGAGGCAAATCAAATGGAATCAGCAGAGCTCCAGAAAACCTCAGGTGGTAATAGTGGAAGTCACCTAAATTGTTAAGCAGAGTCGGACATGAAATCATGGAATCTTAGAATACCTCAAGCTGGAAAGGACACACAAGGATCATCAAACCAAACTCCTGAAAAGAGGAGAAATGAATATAGTTTGGCATCTGCAACAGATTTCCATATACAAAAATCAGGGTCCAGATTCACATCCATGAGCAGGCTGCTGAATGACAGATATTTGACCTTGGGTACTGTTTGAACACCCCAAGGCTAAAGATTAAACATAGAAATGTTTATGGGTGAATGCAGATCTTTCTGAGGCACTTGCTGGAACCAGAGGAAGCTGCCAGAGCCACAAAGCCTGTGTGTCTCCATCCTTGAAGGTGCCTCTCCTTGAGGTGCCAAGGTGCCTCCTGGTTCAGTTGAGGGGAAAGGTCCTTCTGTAATGACCACTGGTTTGTAGAGTCCTACCCTGGTGACACCTGGTCCCTTCCCAGCTCAGGTGCCAGACTGTCATTTTTCCTCTGTTCCCTTCCCTTTGCCCCCAGTCGAGTCATACCCTTGTTTTTTTGGCAGAAAACCCTGCAGCAATCAGGCACTTTGTTTTGGCAACACCACGTAGAGTTTGCACAGAGCCTCCTTCCTGCCTGCCTGCTTGGTGTGTTTTTTAAATCAGGTCATGATCCTTTTTCAAGGACAAACTGGTAGGGCAGGAGGTTATGACGTGCTGCAATTATTCCACAGCTGAGTGTAGTTCATCCACAGAACAGCCACAGCTTTTGTAACCAGGCTTTTTTTTCCATGATTTTAAACTGAACTCCTGCATTGGGGATGTTATGAAGGTAATGACCTTTAGGGGTTGATTGGATTTTTTTTTTCTTGGAGTAGGGAAGGGATTTGTTTTATTTCACTATTCCTGTGTAATGCATGGTAATTTATAATACTTCAGTAGGGAAGTTTGTAGAAAAAAGGGTCATTTTTTTTAGAACCATTTCCCAGAACAGTAAAGGGTGTATTTTCAGTAGTAAGTAACAAAAGCATAAAATACAGAAAACTGAGTTACTTAAGAAGTCTCTCTCCATGTCAAATAAAAAGTGAGTTGTTATTATTCTAAAAGGTCTCTTGACTGCCAGCAGTGCTTATTTCAGCTGACAGTAATAGCAGTTTTGTAAATGTAACTTAATTCTATTCAAACACTTGGATACAGGGTCAGGTCACAAGGGATGCTGAAAATTTTCTGTGTTCCTGAACATCAATAGAATTAAGAGACATTTATCTCCTTCCAAAAACTGGACCTTGAACTCTCCCACACACACATTTGCTTCCATTTTTCTTTCCATGGTAAGGATGGGTCATCCAGCCAGTAACTCCACTGGCTTGAAGAGTGCCAGCAACAAAGCAATATAATTTAGAGAAATATAGAGATCTGTAATTAAGAGAAATTGTTGGGGCCAGGGGGGAAGTTTCCAATCATTTATGCCTGCATGTGAAGAGTCTGCTTGCTTGAGCAGCACTGATTCCAGCAGTTCCTGTTTTGTAGATTTTGGAATCTGAATATTCTTCTAAATAGGTAATTTAAATTTGCGTTCCTGGAATTTATGTTCTTAAAATGAGATATGTGAGATACCTTCTATACTTACACTATTGATAATACTTCTACTATTGATAATACCTTCTAGGCACAATTCAGAGTTTGATGGTTACTCCCCAGCACAGATGTCTGTCCTCTGAAATAACATAAAATGATAGTGAGCATAGGTGGCTGCTTAGGAGAGTAAGGGAAAAAACAAAGATCCAGGGTGAAGGACTTGGCATTTTTTCATTTAATTTGTCGTAGGATTGTTCCATACAGAAATTCTTTCAGGATGCAGTTTTCTCTACACATTACCAAGGGACTGCTTCTCAAAACCAGTGATCTTTGACAGCACCCTGGGATAGTGGTGAGCTGGGAAGGTGACAGCTGGGAGAATGAACTATTTATTCCCACCTCTGAAGAAGTTCCTATTTTTTCACTCTGACTGGGGAATCTCCTAAATTCATTTGGGCCAAGTTGAGAATTAGGTGCGTCCCTTCAGGGACAATGTCACTGACATATGGACCAAGGAGTTCTAAAAAACTCGTGTGATATTTCAATTGCTTTTTGTTTAGTTTCTGGGTTTGTTTGCTTGTCTGTGTTTCTCAGCAAATGGGAGAGACCTACATCCAACCTGGCAGGAGTAGCATTTGTCCTTACTGTAGCAGTCCCATCATCCTCTCGTACAGCTGAAAGATGGAGACACACAAGAAAGGCAACCAGGACAAGCAAATAAATAATTTTCATTCAGCACATACATTGTAGTGACTGTGTCTTCAACACACCAAAGAAGCTAGTAGCTTTATTCTATGGACAAAAATCAAATGGGTATATGTAGTCCCAGGTTGGATGGTAACAGAAACAAAGTCCTTGGTTTATTTTTTTAGGTCTGCTTCTGAATCTGGGTTTACTTTTGTCGGCCTGCTTATGAATTTGGCATTTTCTGAACTCCTGAGAACAGTTTTGCCATGCAGGTTCATGATCTTGTTTTGTAACAGAATTTTTTGTGTGATGTGGTAATAAAGACAGACTCTGTCACAGTTAAAAGGAAAAGGTTACTGATCCCCCCTACAAGTGTTGCCCAGAGTGTTCATCTCTGGGTTGCTTAGGTGTTATTTGGAGGTGGTTTCTGCTGTACACAAAGCACCCAGACTTCACTGAGAGTAGCATGCACTCAGAAAGGGATGCTTCTCAAGATTTACTGAGAGATGGAGAACACAACAGTTTCAGCAGGACTACATTTACCACACCAACTGATATTCAGCTAAACAAAGCCAAAGCTGGAAAGACTTCACTGATTTCTCTGAATTGTGCATGTTAGTGAACCGACATAGAATTTCTAAGCACTCTTACTTGTTTTGATATCTTGTCTTAGTTATAACTTTCACCATTTAAAAAGCAAAGTCAATCCATTAACCATCACAATCAAAGCAAGAAACATGCCTGTGCTGTAGCTATGTACAAATAGTGAGATGTTCCTTCCCACAGATTGCTTAAAAACAAAGGAGGTGGATGATACAGAAAACAGAAGAAACAAATGGCATATAAATAATCTATCTGCTCAAGCTGTTTGTTCCAATCCAGCACCTGTTGATGAGGTGTCCTATAAACATCAAACATCCTGTGGGATGGAAATTAGATTTCTGCTTTTGGTTGTTTTATTCTTCCTTGGTTTGTGGGCATGAGTGGAGAAGGAGAAATTTTACACAGCAAAACTCTGCCAGAGGAGTAAGGTGAGATCAGAGTTCAATGCACAGATTTCAGTGCAGTTCCTTTCCAGTATCCTTGTTGCCACAGTCTCCTTCTCTCACAAACTCAATCCCTCTACACTCCTTCCCACACCCAGACCCTGATTTTATCCAGTGCGCAGTTTGATGTCAATAATTTTTCCATACTCAATGTCTAATTTTCAGATTTGACCGGAACCATTTTTTTCCTTCTTGCACATAAACAGAAGATTAAACAGCAAAATGGATTTACAGTCTTGAATTCCCCAGCTTCCTGAAAGCCCCTTCTGTAGACACAACCTGTCAGTGTGTGTGGAATACAGCTGTCTGAGGCTGCCAAGAAATTTTGGAAAACAACCCACAAGGCCATGCTGAAGAAATTGGCAGAAAATCTGGTGCTGAGGGGCCACCCTCCATAAAGATTGAATTCTTCATTATTTCAGGTGTTCTTGCTGGATCTTTCAAGTTTCAATGCCATGCTACTAGATTTCATCTTAAACACTTTAGCAAAATTCTGCAACAGTCTATTGTTTCCAAAAAGCCTGTCATAACAAGTTCCTGTCATAGGATAAGGAAGATGATAACAAAATCCCTTTGCAGCAATAAATATTACAGCCACAGCAGACAAGAGCTGGCAATTGAGCTTTGCTCTTTTCCGTGATGACACAGATCTGGTGTCAGTTTGCCTTGATCAATTACTCAAGGTGCAAGGTAGTATAAGTGACAGCAGGACCTTATGTTTTAAATATCACTATTACATGTTATGAAGTAGTCTTGTAAAAAGTAAAGGGTTTGTGATAGGATTATTTGAAGTGAAAAGCCAGAATCAGGTTTTTAGGCTCCAGAGTTGGCACATGTATGTCCTGCAGTGAGGGAATAAAACCATCTTCTGCTTTAAAATCACCTACTGCTTTAAATAAAAGATCAGAAAACCTAACTGCTTTCTTAAAAACTTTAAGCTACAAGACTTCTGTTCTCCAAATCAGTGTGCTCACTTAACATGCAGTGAGCTAGACTTGAAAGGTCACAAGGTAGCACTGAATCATTATCTATTTGAAAGAATTAAGAGATAAGGTGGGGAAAAAAAGTCAAGTCTATTTTTAGCTTTGAAATTTATGGCTGTGATAGCATCTGGCCAAATGAAAGTGATCTGATCAAAGTGCTGAAAGGCAAAGATATCTATCCTTCATGCATCTTTTAAAAGCACTGCAAGCCAAGATGTTGGAACCGTAGGGAAGAAGTTAATCTTACCTTCAACTGAAAGATTTACTAAAGCCCATGGCAAAGAATTTAAATGTTAACAGATCAATTTCTCTTGCAGAAATACAATTCTACTGATTCTTTTACATTTGTTATTAATCTAAAGGCAAGGCTCCACAGAAAAGGCAATTCATCTCTGTATAATAAGACCACATGAAATTATGCAGGTATTAAGAGCTTCTTTGTCACCTCAGAATTGTAGGATTAGGCTGCTTTAAGTAGCTAAATGTAGCCAAATCACTGAGACTCTCCAATCCCACATCTCCAGTCCAGTTCTATCTCTCCAATCCCCCAACCTCTAGGGAAGAAACTGCTTGAACACTTTAAAAAAGTTAATACCAGTGTGTAAGGCTGTATATGAGGATGCATTTTTAAGGAAATTATAATTCAAATGACGTTTGAAAATGGTGATAACTGGGATCACTTTGATATATTTTAAAATAAATGGCATAATCCAAATTCATTTCCAAGGGCAGTTCTGTCCCCTGCACTTTTGCTCCCTCTCTTGTGTAGACAGTTCATTATTTTAGCAGAAGTTGATTTTCCCAGGCATCCATGGCTACAAAAGTATGTTGCCTTCTAGAAAGTTGCAAGGCTAGGTCCAATGCATGAATGCAAATGCTGATCTCAACCCTACTGCAAGGGAATTTCTCTGGCTTTTGGGTGGTGCTGCCTTGGACACCAGCTTTTAAAGCAACGGCTGCTGCACTGTCAGATAGACAGAGGTTTTTAAAAGCTTTGCAAAAGATATTTATTCTCTTCATAGGTAGAGGCTGTGAACCCTAGAGTTGCTAAAAAACCCAGAGATTTTAAAATAAAACCTCACATGGAAACATCCTTTTTCCCTAGCAGATGTTTCCATATTGTCCTATACATGAAAATGCCATACCCCAGCAGCATGGAAGAGTTACTATTAATTTCCTACATTCTTCACAGAAACAGGGGAAGAAAGGCTTTAAGAAATAGGGTCTGTTGGTCAGAAAAATGAAATTTGCAGTGTCGGTGATCCTAAAGTTGCAGGAGAACAAGATCCATTGCTGTCCACTTTGGACCAAAATTACACAGAATTTTTGTTTCTTCTGACATCCTTGCTATAACACCATGTTTAGTCTTCTCCATGGTGAGCAGCCCAGCAATTCCAGGCACTGATGATGCTGTTTTGCTCAGGTCATATCAATTGATCTCATGTCTGGCTTGCCCATTAGATTTGGCTTGTATTGGAAGAGTTTTTGCTGGTCAGATCCCCAACAAACTGAATCTTGGTGGACAAGATCTCCATATCTGCATTTCTTCCCCCATTATATACCAGGCATAAATCATCCCTTTCTCTGGCAGGCTCTTCAATTTGCATCTTTTTTTGACATAATTCTCACATGTAAGTACAATGTGGCAAGAACAGGCACAAACGTTGCCTCCACTGTACTCTCATGCTCATTGCATTTTGCACTTAACTTTCTGCATGGTCCTCATTGCACAAATGTAGAAATAATTTCTGAATGCTCTGTTAAAGGAAGTTGCAGGCAGGTTGACAAAAAATATTGTCGAAAGAGTCACCTTTCAGCAGGGGCATCCAGAAACCAAAGAGCTTCCAGAGAACCTGAAGACTGCAGAATTAGCAGTGCAGAAGTAACAGGTGCAGCACACACCCAAAATAAGGAAAGTAGCCTTCCCTTTCAGTGTAATGGGTCAGCAATAAGGCAAGTTCAGCAATGTGATGGTAACAGAATTTTGTAAAAGCCTCTTTCAAAGATAAATTTTTTAAGTGACATGTCTCATCTTAGAGAACTCTTTAACTTCTTTACTCATATCCTCCCCCTGTACTGATGCAACTGAGAATTGTTTTTACAATTAGAGAGCTTAAAAGGATGACTTCTACAAGGGCTTTAAGGAACAAGACAGATGCCACTGTGTTTTGAATGCTGATTCGGTGCTGGGAATCTGAAGGTTAGTGCTAGGTAGAAGCAATCTAATCCTCTAGAAAATGAGAGTTTGCCCTGCTGGTCATCCTTTCAATTCTTCTTACTGAGTGTTGAAATGTGGTCAGTTCAGAGCTGCTGTGACCACTTCAAAGACACAGTCTGTGTGCAGAGCTGAGTTTTCCTTTCCCTACACGAGACCCCTGCAATGGTGTTAAAGTTTTACTAATCACACAGGTTTAAGCCACTTCAGCTCATGACTCCCAAACTGCCTTTTTTCTTTATTGCAAATTCATAATTGTTTTCCCATCTACTGTTGGCAATGCCTTTCAGAGAAAACTTAGGCAAAGTGCCACCCCAATGCTCCCTCCTTCCCTGCAAACTTCACTTGAGATGAGAGAAGCTGCTGCCCAAGTCACATGCTTCTCCAAGCTTCCTGTGCACACACTTCTGTCCCCCATCTGCCTCTATACCACACTGGCTTGATTTGCACTATCCCCTTGTTGTATACTACATCTCTGCCATTCCATATGTCCTCATACATCTTTCCAGGCTCCAGGCACCCACAGCCCTTCAGCTCCATCATCACAGGGCACAAGGATGTCTGCAAACCAAAGTATCCTTCAAGTGTTCCTACAGGCTTGCAGCTTGTGGAAACCCCATCAGGTTCTCTAGCTAAAGAATCAAGAGAGTATTTCTAATGGAGAAACAGGTGGTCATTCTGTTTTAGGGTATTTTTGAGTAACAAACAGGTTTTGCATAAATATGTGTGGTGTTAATCTTTCACTCAAGTCAAATGTCCAATACCTTATTGTATTACTAATGATAGTGGGAGAGTGTCTGTCTTGGTGTCCTACACAAACTTCCACATCCATATATAAATCTTGTGTATAAATGTTACCTGTTGGATTGCTTTATCTATCACTATGATTCTTACCTATTTTGTATTTCAAAATATGTAAATATTTACCCTGACAAGCTAGCTTAAGGTAGAGCAATGTCTTGTATCCATTCTTCAGATTTTAATTTTGAGCTGTAGCAGAGCTGGCCACGAGCCCCTTTGCGGGGCTGGACTTTGAGACTTTGCTTTCCATCAAGATCCCTCTCCCAGAAGAATTTTGATTGTTTATGTTCCAGGCTTTGTTTCTACTACTCTGCAAAGTATAGTGCTAAGTCTCCGCAGGAAGTGTGAAGATACACCACCTCCAGAAGCATGTAGTACCAAATGTGTGTTCTTTAAACACATCAACAAGATCAGGAAACAGCTGCAGGGACCGGATCGCAGCACACAGCCAGGCTAAATGAACAGCCACTCTCCTGATATAAAGTTCTTCATTAGCTGACGAAGCCAACTTAAGCCTACTGTATCCAGTTTTAACTGCAGATCAGACATGAGAAGTCTAATTCAGGCAAGCTATAATATACACTACATGCTCATTCTTTGTCATGATCTCCAATCTGTTCCTCCAGTGAAATCTTGGAAATATTTCTTCCAGGACTATATTAAGCCAAAGAAGATGGTATGGATTTTTGTACAATGTGTAATGATCCATTTTACAAGCTTATGAATCTATATAAGTGCTGTATTAGCAGCCTGAAAGGTCTGTCTTTTAAATTGACATTTTCCACAGCATCTGGTCTTTCAGAAGAAAACAATGTGCCTGCTTAGGCCATATACAGTTTTTGAGAAAAATAGGATTTCCTACTGCAATGGCATCTTTGACATTTTCCTGAGGCTTTAGGATTAAATATAGCCAGCCTTGCTATGGATTTGTCTCAGTCTCAGCTTCTCCAAATTTAAATGTTCCAGAAAGTTAGCTTCAAGATGTAGTAAACCTATTCAGTGGCACCCACAGTGTCAACCGGATTTTCCAGCATGTATTAAAGTTAGGAAAAGCCTATTAAACTGTCTTATCCTGCTAATATCAAGCTCAGCTGTAGGTGCATCCTCCCCTAAAATATGTACAGGTCTGATCTTCTCATTCTCCTCAGCCAATACGAGTCCATGCACAGAGGGACCATGAACTTGCTGATGCACTGACTGAGAGATGAAAGAGTAGGGAGGGTTATTTGGGCAGAGCTGTAGTAAAAATTGCTCTTGCACTATTCTCCAGAGGCTTTTACCCTACAAGGATTTTAATTCTCCAGCAGCTTGTTTTGTACTCGCCCACAAACCCACGGTCTGCATCTTCCTCCCTACCAGTTTACACCTGAGTGAAATTTCTCCATCAGCTGCAAGGACAAGTAACTAGTTTGAATTCCTAGTGACAAAACACCCCTCTGAAGCAATGAGTAGAACTTCTGGACTCTGGCCAGCTGTCACTGATCATCCCTCACCTGCCGCCAAGGCACTAACAGGTCTGTGGGTGAGCTCTTCTGCAGCTGTTCCAGCATCAGGTTTGTACAACCCCTCATAAATCAGAACTAAGGTTTGAAAACTGAGTGCCCCTAAAGTGCTATTTCTTATTCTTGGGAAAAAAACCCAAACACATGAAGAAGGAGAGGATATATGGAAGTTGACAGTAACAAGGGACAAGAGAGTTTATTCATAGTCAATGCAAAAGACAGTTACAAATAGCTTTGCTTTCCTCTGGAAGAGACTGTATTTATTAAACAAAAAATAACTCTTCTAATGTATCATGAAGTCATCACATACAACTACTTTTTCTTAAATATAGATCTTGCATTTGCAAATATCTTGCAAGAAGATTCTCTGACCATTGCTATTCAGAAGTACTGGCCAAGATTTTATATATATGTTTTGCACATATGCCAGTGTTTTATCACTCAGGTAAATAAAAAGTGAAGTCCAAACGGTCCCTGAAAATGACAGTATTTACAGAAATGTTCAATTGGACCATTCAATCTTTTTTATATACTGCTATAAAAAAACCCCCAAAACAGTAAAATGAAATGACCCATGCTGTTCTGAGTCCACTGATATTGAAGTTTGCCTCTGCTCCCCGGGAAAGAATTGCCTTTCCAGGGCCAGGCTAGGGACCAAACATACAGAAATTATATCCTTCAGAAAACTAATTTCAAAAAGTAGTGTTTGAAGGAAGGGGATGCTAAGATATGCCTTGAATTTTAGAGCATCAGGGGGCAGACAACTGCAAAGTTTATTGCTGGTATCAACAGCCCTTAGGAGATTCACAGTCTTCCAAGTTCTGAATAACTGTAATTTTTAAATCAGTAATTGATAGTGGCTTTCTCTCCCTCAAGTGTTCACAAACTGCTGAAGCCTTGGCAGCAATGCAGATTGGAATGCTAACTGTTTCCCAGGATAAGGCTGCACTCATTTTTTTTAGGCATCTTATTGCAGGTCAGGATAATTTAACTTTAGAAAAATGTTCACGATCACTTTTAAAGAGGTTGTTGTCAGGAAATGTCAGAAAGCTCTGAACATCTTCATGAATGTAACAGAGATGTTTCAAATCACTTCATGAACTGTATATAAACTTTAAAAAGGCTGCCAAGGAAATAATGAGCTAGAAAATGGTGGTGATGTGACTAACTTCTCCTATTTTGTGTTCCCACCAATCTTCAAAGAACTAAAAATACTTCTTTTAAAATTAACCTTCTGGAAGAAGTTTTGCTGCATATCCAATTTCTTTACAAGTTTACTACCCAAATTAGACCTGTAAAATTCAGGTCTTGGAAGGAGAACAAAAAGGATAAGCAGAGCACTTCTTCTGAAGTTTGCTCTGATTACACTCTATACATTTATATCTGTGTTTTGGTGTCTTAGTACTCATCCTTCCTCAGCAAATCCTAAAAAGATATAGACAGAGTCAGTTGCCAACTGGCTGGACAGGAAGACAGAAAACTACCTTGAAACTACCTCCAGTTGTCACAGGTGTGACAAATGGCATTGGCCTTGTCCTCCACCCCTCAGTGCTGCCCAATCCACATCAGCCTGACCTTCCATCCTCTCTCCTGCACTGCCCTGTCCCTGTCCACAGCCTTCCTCTAAAAACCAGGACCATGGCCTGGAGGTCACTCGGAAAAATGGATCAGGGACCACAGGGCATAGACTTGGTTTGGAGGAATTCCAGTCTCCTGAGGTTCACAGGTTTCTGAGGGAGAAGCCAGGCTGGTAAAAATACAGGCATTGAAATTTCCGCCTCTGCAGATTCCTCCTGTCTCTGCAGAACATTTTGCTTGGGCTTATTTTCAATGGGACGGATATTCCTCAGGGGGTTTCTAACTGGGGGACATCTGATTTATCATTCAAGGATGGCCGAGATCTTCATTCTAGGAAGCTGGATTTGCTTCATTCCCTGCAGTTTGCTTAGGCTAAAGAAGGTACAGACACATCCCTTCTGTGTATTCATGCTGCTGTTCTTCAGCTTTTCAAGGTAACATCGTTATGGTCTTTGCTCCAGCATGTGATTTTGACTCTAGGCAGCATATTTTCTTATTAAAGTAACTGTCTACCAATTATCATCTTAAATCCTGCAGTAAAGCATGGCTTTTCCTCACACTGCATAAAGAAATCTTTGTTTCTCTCTCAGAATTATTACAGCCGTGAGAGACAAAGCTTATCTATTTTTTGCAAGCAGCCTTTCAACCCCCTGGTCCTTGCACTGCTACAAAACCTCTTACTGCCTCTTAACTAAGGGAAGTAGTTAAACATTTACTCTATTTATATGAGTGATTTGCATTACTGAAATTAGGCACTTGCTGGCAGATCTTCTAGAGAGCAGTTACCCGCTGGTACAAAGCATGTTTATAAAACCAATTTGGGTCAGTAAATTTGCGTCTCCTGTAGTTATTGCAGCAAAGGCAAAGCGGGACACTCCTGAGTTTGAACAACAGTGTTTAAGCCTGCCACACCAGAAAAGGCAATGGGAAATCTAGCTCAGTGGGCTAAAATTGGAAAAAAATTAAGGGAGTTGGGAAATTATAATTTACACAGCATGACTAGGCTTCAGTCAAGACAAGACATATCATTTACTTTTCTCCAACACTAGTTGTCTTTACAGTTGGACCAAATTACTTTCATTTTCTTCCTTTATTGAGATGTCCTTTCCTTCCGTTACTTTGAAGCCAGCATGGGCAAGGACAAGAGACAGGCTTGCCAAGGAAGCTGCCAAAATAACACTCCCCAAAGTGAAGTATGTATCTTTTTCCTGGGTCTGGATTTATTTCAGTCTAATGGAATGAAGCCCAGCATTCAAACAGCTTGTTGTGAAGGTCATCCCATATTGCAACATTTAATTAGCAGAATATATATATATACACATACATATATATATACACATATATATGTATACATTTTTTTTATATGCATGTCTGTATAGATATAGAAATGACATATATGTATGTATGTATGAAATATATATATATCTCAGAGGATGGGAGATAGCAATTGGAACAAATTCTTAGTAGGAATGAATAAATCAGCTTGTAAAAAATGAAAGAATCTCCTCATTCTTGATTCTTGAAGCCTCAGTGCAGTCTAGAATTGGATCATCATCAGGAATCAGGGCAAGGAGCATTGCTGAGAGAGACTACAAGGAATTAATTGCAAACAAGAATGTTCTGATGCAAAACTGACAGCAAATACAAAGTCATTAATTTTTAAATAGTAGAAAAAGCATGACAGGATATTAAGTCTCTCAGCACAGCAGAACCCAAAGGATTTTTGTTTAAATTCCAGCAGCAAATGTTTGCAGAGAAAAAATTGTTTTAGTGCTTTGCTGAGCAGTTTGTATTTCATGAATTCCACTCTGAAGACGGTGCATGAAGGGTACAGAATAAACCAGGGACAATAACTTCAGTTCAAGAAACATAATTTGAAAGAGTGAAATATTTTACCTGTATGCCGTAGATATGTGTATGTACTTGTGAATGTACACTTACTAATGATAAACTGTAAATTAATTATAAGTTATTCCAAATAATTCATAATCCATGATTCGTATTTTGGACAAGCTTCAGTGGAGGTTACATCCAAGAGGGCAGGGGAATGGACTGATTTTAGGCAGTTTTCCCTTTGTGGTTGTGGCTGTGCCCTTCTCCTCTATCTGTCTTCCTCAGGGGACACCACCATGGCTCTGAAAGCATCGACCACTGCCACCAACCTTCCTGGAGGGCCATGTGGACACTGGAGGTGCTGTGAGCAGCTTTGCAAGGTGTCTCTGGCAGAGGATCCAGGTGACACTGCATGTATTTCCCATCCTCAGCTCCTTCCCCAGCACCAGGGTCGAAGTTTTCTGCTAACAGTCCCCTGAGTTACAGATGTAACCCCCAGAAAAGTGCTGCCCCTCGATTGTCAATATTCTATTAAGAGCTTTTAATATCTATAATTGAAGTTATTTTGATTGCACAGTGCCTGGCATTATTTAATACTTCCATCAGTAACCGGCATGATAGAAAAAGCATTAGCTGATTGAGTTTTCAGGTGGGAAGGTGGGAGGAAACTGCAACTGAGTAAATACAGAACTTAAAAGCATCTTGTCAGAAGCGTGAGCAGAAGCCAACAAGATGTAATAAGAATGAATGTATTCAAATCACTTCAATTTTGCATTTTAGTTACTTAATATTGTAATCCCATTTACAGCAGCTTACAAGAGTGAGGGTATTTAATAGATATTTTAATAAATTGTAGCAAATCACTGTGTACCATAAAAGAATGAAGCAGGCAACATCTAGTTGTGATTTATAGTCATCTGTGATACCCTGTAGTATACTTGTAGTGTACTTAAACTACCATACACTGATAATATCCATAAATAACAAGCCCATACCATCTATTAACATCTTTTAAGTTGTCATTCTCAATGTTTGGGGAACACTTTATGAAGAAAGATAGAGCAAAAGAAAATAATTAATAATAATATAAAAAATCTGATTCAAATTCTAAATATCAAAACTTACCCCCAAAGACTCTTGTGAAGATTTGCAGAAGCCAGTTCCTCCACATCAATGCATTGGCTTTATCAAAGCTTTTTTTATCAAAGCTTTCTGACAGTTTACTCAGGAAGCTTGCACAGTAACATTCCTGCCTTCCCTCTGCTTAGCAGGGGAGCACTGATTCCTGGGATCAGAACTGTTGCACCTCATCAAACGTGCTCAGATCAGGAATCCAAATTAAAGGATGTGTTGGCTGGGAAAATGACCACACTACAAAGCATGTGGCCCACAAGCTGTGGGTGATCTGATCCCTCTAATTGAGACATCTGAGAGGCTGGGCAAGCCTTAATTGCAAATAGAACCATTTGAAGTTTAGAGAAGCTGGCAAACAAAACATGAGCTAATTCTGCATTATTTATCCCCAGAAAAGAACACTTTTTGGAACTGTTGTGTCTTTTCAAGAATCAGGAAGGCTCCTCAGTGGAGGGAGGTACATGACTTCATACAGGTAGGACACTTTTCTTTGTTATGCTTCACTAAGCACATCCACTTGTCCTAAATAAAATTAAAGCAAATATTTCTCACTTCTTTTTTTTTAAAAAAAAAGGAGGAAAAAATTGCCTTCATAATAAGTGGCATTTAAATAAGCAGCAATTTTGAAAAATAGGCATTAAAGTTATGCGAGACAACTGCTCTAAAAATGATCATTTTCCAAAACAAAGCTGTTTTTGTCTGATGGTGTTTTAGCAATTTATTATAAAGACAGAACAGAGACCATATTAACATTGTGTCCCCTTGCAGTGAGAAGTACTAATCTGAATAATGTACCCCAGGGGAGCTCTTCTTACCATTTATATGAATATGGGGAAAATGAGGATATGGTAATTATTGCTGAGGGTTTTTTTCCCAAGCAAAGATCTCTCACAGAGAAAAGCTCAGCACTGATGTAAATTTTTCCTGCAGCTCCTTTTTGCTCCTTTTTGTCTCAGGATGTGTTAGACCTACAGAGCTGTTTTTGGCATGGGGTCTCTGCCTTTCATTGCCCTTCTTCAGATTTCTAGAGACTCCATCTGCTCTTGTGGGGCTTCCAAACACACTCAGCACTGACCAGAATTCTGCTGTTTGGTAGGAATGATGCTGGGCTAACACAGAGCACTAACTAAACCCCCACCTTCCACATCCAGCACCTGAGCAATTCAGCCCATGCAAGAGATGCTCTCTAACATGCTTTTACACAGATTTTACTCTTCCTTGTCTGCTTTCTCTCTGGACCAAAAGTTAGTAATTCCTGCTGGAAGGTGCATCCTCACTGGGGATCGCAGAGAAGTGTGGACAGCCCTGGGCTGGCTGGAAGCTGGAGCCAGCCAGGGAAAGTGCTGGCAGCACTCAGGGCACGGCTGGGGCTCTGAGCTGTGCCTTTGTCACGGTCAGGCTCCATCTGATCCGTGTGCTAGCTCATTCATAATTAAGCAGCTAGGTAATTTATAATTAAATACCTGCAGCCCACTGAATTATAACATATCCAGAGGTCAAAAGAGTGCAGAAAAGAGATGGGGTGGTGGGAATAGACGCTGTGAAAAAAAAGCCTGAGTGATTCCAGGCAGAGAGAGATGTAACCAGCTTGGGTTGGGCTGAGTCACCCCCCGAGTTAATCCCTTCTCCAGCAAAAAGCCAGAACTTTATCAACAGAAACCCTGCACAAAGTGTGTAGGACTCCTGCACACCAGTAGTAACTTCTTTTTCTGCTTCTTCCCACTGGTGGGATTAAAACATCTTAGTAGATTGTCCCTCTGAGGTGGTGTTTGTAGCCACTAGAGCATCTGGTAATAAAAAGAATGTAAAAATATTTTTTAAGCGAATTCAGGCAAAATCAGCAACAGGAATAATCAGGCACTGGGGAGCCACCAGTGCCTGATTATTTCCAGACAATTAGCACATAAAGGACTTTTTCTGGGACCTGAGTAGGGGGAACATGTAAACATCCAATTTTTATTCAGAACTTCTGGAATTTGCATGGTTTTTTTTTAAATGGTCTCTAGCTTCCACAGCCAGGAAAGCAACCATGGGCATAAACTTGCTGTTTGGCAATGACTTCTAGCACTTTAATAATACTATCTAATTCAACAAGTTAATTTAACTTCACTAGATCATGAACTGAACCAGAGTACAAACATTTAGGAGATGTTGCTAACAAACAAAACGTTGAGCCTCTCTTTAATGTTTGGATCAAATAGAAAAAGACACACACATGGGATCTGACTTCACAGTCACATCTGATTTTTGCAACGACCAGTGGCCCTAAGTTTGCACAAGTGTGCAAGGATGAGCAAGGATGGACACAGCCTGATCCCACCCATCCTGCATCCAAGTTTAATGTGCAAGCTCAGAACAATGTTCTGTCCTTGATTAACTGTCTAGAAGGAAAAACACCCTCTCCTATCCTGATTCAAGCGTGGACCAAAGGTCTGCAGAGAGTTACAAGCAGTGCTCCCTGGAGAATGTAAATCGGTGCACAGAAAGTAATTTTCTTCATCTATAATATATCTTGCCATAGAGAACAGTGGAAAAACACATTGTGTTTGTGACCTTCAGTACATCTTGGAATTTAAACTAACTGATCTTGATATTGCCATGGAAGGAGCAGAGAAGTAGAAAATTCAGCCTGTATTTATTACTGACAAAGCCAGGCAAATTCTCATCATCCTCATGGTCCTTCCTAGAAATTTGGCATCCTCTAAGCTTTGTTTTGTTTCCTTGCACTAAAGTGAAATTAATAACAGGCTCTAAAATACTAGAATAAATGGGATTTTAAAACTGGAAAGTAAGATAAACATGTCAGGGGAGTTGCCTGTGAGGAAACTAGCCAACATCTAACCTGCTAAAAGTTATGTGGAAAAGTGAGACTATTTATCTGTATGCAATGTGGAAACTGAAATTCTGTAAGGCACCACAGCAGAACAAAAGGAATGGGAAACATTGTAATAGTTTGAGGACAAGCAGTTCTGTGATTTGATGGAGGTTTTAATTAATCTTGCACATTCACACCAAAGACACCAGTTACAGCTTCAGCTTTCACCCTGGGCTGACACCACCACGAAACAGGGAGAGCCCAGCATGGTGGGGCTTGGATGATATTACATTCCTGCACTCCCATCACCACTGCAGTGCCACTGTCTGTCCTTCAGTGCCTTTGGAAGAGACTGGACACAGCAGCCCTGATGATGCCCAGGGGACCAGAAACCAGAATGGTGGAGAGGAAGAAGGACTCAAATGCAGGAAGAGGAATATATAGAAACAAATCTTCACTGAACTTCAAGAATATTGAATATTGTATCAGGAGGCTGCACTTTTTACCCATTATCCCACCCAGCAAGAGCATTACCATTCCCAGAAGAGCACTAAGAGCTGTTGTGGAGCAGCAGGCAGGGCTGGAAGCACTGCATCTAAGGCATGAACAGATCAACAGCAGCAGAAGGGAGCAGCTGCAGCTTTAAATCATTGCCACAGCAACCTCAGCACCCTGCTGCCTGGATGAAGTCAGTGTTAGCTCCTGGCATGCCATTTGGGGACAGAGGAAAGACAAAAAGATGCTGAGCTATCAGACGAGAAACATGCAGAGCATCACAGGTTGATTTGTGGGTGATTAAAAAATTGCTATATGATTTTTTTCATGTCATGACTACTGTGATCTTGAGCCTGTAGGAGGTGAGCACTCCCAGGGTGAACTCAGCAAGGGGTGAAGGAACTTTGTTCTCTCTTGAGCCCTGAGGTGTCATCCTGGTCCTGAGGGGCCATCCAACTGGAGGTGGCTGTGGAGGTCTCATCTCCTGCTCCCTGCTCTAGGCAGGGCTGTCCACCAGCTTAAGACAGTTTGCTCAACCCCATCCAGCAGAGTGTTGAGAATAGTCAGGAAGGAGATGTGGGCAGCCAGCACTTTACCTCTTCCTGAGGAAGTTTCTTATTTCTAGTGGTGTCAATCTCATTGCAGCTTGGGTCCTCTGCCTCATGTCCTTTCATTGTGCACTCAAGGGAGAGTCTGGCTCTGTGTTCTCCAGACCCCACATCTGCTTGGCACCACAGTGTAGTGCACAGCAGTTCATCTGTCAGTACAAAAACTGACATTTAATCTTTGGGGTGTTTCATTTGTTCTCTAATGACTCTGGGGTACTGGTGAAGAAGTGACAAGAAGGCTGAAGAGCACCCTCAGTCCAAATCCCACTGTTCAAGTTTAAAAAAAAAAAAACAACCAGACCAAATCAAACCAAACCAAGAAACCCAACTGCTCTGCTTCTCAACAGCCCTTTTTGTTAGGGTGAGGAAGCTAAAGCTCTGGATGGGGATCATTTAAAGGTGCCATGAGGTGGGGAGATGAGTGGGCAGCTGAGGAGACCCCAACACAGGCTGCTTGGGCCAGAGTGACTGACACTGTCCCCACTCAACAGTGCTACTTGTTGGAGGAACACAGATTCACTTGCTGTCAATGTACAAGAATAATTTGTTCTTTTAGCACTGCACAATTTTTCCATTTCCATTTCCCCAGCCTCCCTTGGGCTGGGAAATAAAACTGCAATGTAGCAGTTCATGTCCATTAGCTCTAACATCTCCCCTCATTTTTCTCGTGCCCTCCTGTGATTTTTTGATGGGTAAATCTCCGTGTGTAGGCATTGTTCTGGTAATAGGTACAACTAACTCCCTGTTTGCTGAGTTAGCAAACAACAGCTTCAGGTAGCCCTGAGTTAGCAATTTCAAAGTAATATGTGTAAATTTTGAAGGCTGAGGTATCTTGGTTCTTTCAGTCGAAGTTATGTTTTCATTTTCAATAATGCTTCCATAAAATCCCTAAATGTCTACCACAGATATAAAGCAAAGCATAAGAAAAAGGTTTCAGAGTGGGAATATTTTAAAATATAGATGCAAATAGAAGTTTGGTGTGATTTTTTTTTTTTTCAGATTGGATATCCAGAACATTGAAACTAATACTTTCTAAGGTGTCCCCTATTTTATACAGCCCAAACTAGTATATTGTTTCATTTTAAACCTGGAGAGGAGGGTATATTCCATCATCAGCACAGATTTTTTGTTAAGTCAAAAGGAAAAGCAGCATTGTGCTGCTCAGATCTTTGTCAAGGCAGGTGTGCAAGTCACAGAGTGCAGGGGAGGTGTGGGCAGGGGAAGTTTATGGAAAATATGCAGAGAAGTGAAAGCAAAGGCACTTTCAGGGCTTGGCTATTGATGTGCTTGTTTGTATATCCAAATATTCACATAAATCTATGTATAAAAAGGAAAACATCTTTAATTGCATTACATGCCCAGCCTGACTTAGATTCAAATCAATGTCATTTGGGAAAAGAAAAACTTGCTGTTCTACACACAGTTCCAGTTTTTTTAAAATTAAACAGTGTTCACTGCATGTTGGGAGAAAAGAAAAAGAGCTTGAGACCAAATAGGAAACTTTCCTTAAATCTGTAGGTAAAAGAAATACAGTCTAAAGTTATTTTCAGCATTTTGAATTACATCCTGCCTAAGCTGAGGTCTCATGAACAAAGTCTTAGTCTTATCCCATTTAGAATGGATGAAATATTAAACCTCAGATAGGAGGGATTATCTTGAAAGCCCCATGTCACTGACAACAAATGGCTAAAGGAAGTGTTGCACATCAGTGACTTACTGGACAAGTGGGGTAACATTTCAGGGAGCTGCTGGCTGGTTAAGATTCCGTGTCTCTCCAGGAAACCTCTCCAGCCTGGACACCACTTTGGGGTGAGCCTGCTCTTCCCTTTACTGTCAAATTAACTTCTATTTAATATTCAAAACCCTCACTGTACATTAGAATTTGCAATCTCTTACAGGCTCATCCTTACCAGTACCCACCAGTTCTCCCCCATTACCACTCATTTTAATGTCAAGGAGGAATTTCTGCAGAGCTAATTCCAGCTCTGGCATGGAAGGTAGATGATTAAATACTGTTGCTTGTGCTGGTTTTTTCACAATAAATTCTAGGCTTGCACTGGCAAGCCAATTAATTTAATTCTGCTACAAGTGCTCTGGAGGAAAAAAAAAGGCAAAAAACTGAACTTGGGGACAAAAAGAAAATAGGTTGACCCCCAGCTGCTATAATTTAAAATTGGACAATGCTCTCAGGCTAATGGTGTGATTCTTGAGGTTGTTCTGTGCAGGGCCAGGACTCTGTGGGAGGGACGTGTACTCTCAGCTTGTAGCACAGTCAGGATTTCATTTTGCTGCACTATGAGATGGGGAAGACATGAAGAGGTCAGGGACTTGTTCTCAACACTGACATCTCTCTACAGCACATTGATGTCTACATTGCTATCTCCATCTCCATTAGCAGCACTACACCTGGTTTGGGGTGTTTCAAACTCCCTGTCACCCTCACAGGTGCTGCTACAACTTTTTGCTGTAGTTCACTCATGCAGCACCTCTTCAGGGTTTGATGTGGGATCACTGTGGCAACTTGTCTGAAACACCATGTGTCCATTTGAGCTGTGAATTTAAAAATTGGTCACATCTCTCAAGACACCAGAAGTCAGGCTACCTGAATATTTATCTTTATTACCCTTACAAGGTTAGAAAAACTATTTCTTAGTAAGCAACTGCCTGTCATATGGGGAAAATACAGTGCTGTCTCAAAGCTTATACACAAAATCTATGTTTCTTCACAGAAAGCTATAGATTCCACTCAGATTTTTCCTTGAAAATAAGGCATGCTGGGTTAAAAACTAAACACTGATTATGTGTAATACCAGGTAACAGAATGAAGTGGCAGTAAAAAACAAATCAAAAGCCCTGAAAACTGTACGATATATTACTGCCAAGCAATTGGATTTTAGGATGTGGCCTATAGATTTCTGGGTCCAGCTCTGCTGCTACATCTCCCTTGTCACCTGAAGAAAATGATTTCTCTCTGTGTGTGGGCTTTTTGTCTTTTATATTTTGTCTAAATACTTACATTGTACTAACCAGAACTAACCCTGAGGTTAGTAAACCAGGTGTAGCCTTCATTAAACTAAAGCATCAGCAAAACACATATAAGGCTGGAAAGAAATATTGTATTTCTTGTGCATTAGGAATAAGACTTCTAGCCTTTCTCTCCAAAAATCCAGAAGAAAAGGAAGAAAAAGGGCACAAAGTTGAAATGTTCTGTGCTATTGCAGCTCATAGTGGAGAATTATGTTCAGAAATACACAAATCCAATAAAACTGATTTCTTTTAAACAGATTGGTAAGGTTCCACATTTTATAAAAATACCTTACAAAAATTGTATGCACTGCAGAAGAATCCCAAGTACTTGTGGAAAAAATATAACTAATAAACCATAAAATACATCCATATGAAATAAGGGCAATACAAATGTATTTATGTCTTTACAAAACCATTTAAGTTTATTTCATGCATATGGTCTCTGGAGACTACCCTGAACATTCCCTTTAATGACAATAAATCATTCCAAAATCATTCAGCCCCTCATAGTGAAGGAGCTTCGAGGCCTGCCTTGCTCTATGGGGATTTTGTTAATTATTTAAATATTCTTCCAGAACAACTGCTCTATAGGGATTTGTGTCTTAACATAGTCTATTTAATGTTTAGCTACAAGCTCTAAATATGCCACTAATGGGAAATTGTGATGCTGGCAACAACAGGACACCTCTTCCCTCAGAAAGATGCACAGCTTATAGGGCCATGATATTTATCTCCATAAAGTAGGGGTTTATAAAGGAATTGTGCCTTAAAGAGATGCAGATGGAGTTAACAAGTGAAAATGTATATCATACTTTTCATGGAGAAAGAGGATTTCAGGAATAAGCTGTTTTAGGATCAACTCTCCTGCAAAAACACACCTTGTAAGTGGATTGCCAAAATGGTACAATTTTTCTTACTGAGAGTGTTTTGTTCTCCAAGTCCTTCTTATTACTCTTCAAACTTCATGAAATAACATTGATGGATAAAGAACATTCTCCAGAAATGCAGCTTGCTGTCCCTTGTGGCCATCATTCTTTCATTCTGAACCTTGGGAAGTTTCTTCTGGACCCCCTCACTCATGGCACTGCTATCAGCCAGAGAGGAAAGTAAAGCCAAGAAAAACAAGCGATGCAAAGAAAAGCAGTTGCTCACCACCCACTGACTGTAATGCAATTCACGTTTCTTCAGAAGGCATAAACCTTTTTACAGCTTTTTTAAATGCTTAATTTTTACTTCTTAATATTCAGGAAGAGTGAGGAGCATAATGTATGCTCAAGCAAAGTCAGTTCTGGCTGCCACTGCTCACTAACACAAATAACCAGTACAGAACTCTTGCATTAACTGGAAAGCTGTTTTTGTAGTTGTCCTCTGGCAGCTTCATTGGCAAATTCAGGCCACCTATCTAATAGCTGGTATGAAAGGGAAAATAACTTGTTAAATGGCTGTTTAAGAAATACATTTATACAGATTGTAGAAAATTGACTGAATAAATCAAAAAGATGCTCTGAAAAATCTGACCACATTAAAAAAGCAATTTGCATGTATTCCACAGGTTTATTAACATGGATTATGTATTCAAGGGCTGTATATGCCATCAAGATTAGCAATGCAAAGGGAAGAGCTCCTTTTGAATTTACTTACTCCTGAAGGAGATGCTTTCCTCCTTTCATCACTCACTGTGGCACATTCTGTTCCTCTCTGCAGGCAGACAGCTAAAGAGGAAAAAGAACAGCAGAAATCACAACAAATCAGGAGCATTACTTTCCTCTCCCTTCTGCTTGCCCATGTGCTCTCCTATCTCCAGTGCCATTACTTCCCGTTCCTGTATCAGTGTTATTTTCCTTCCTCTCCCTCTCACTGGAAACTTCTGCTACTTCTGGTTGCTCCCACTGTTTCCCCTGCAGGGAAGTCCTAATAGGGACTGCCTATGTCCCACAAAAACATCTTTAGTGTCCTTCCCACTGGGTCAACCATACCCAGTGAAAGCATCTAAGTCAAAAATTAGGAAAAGGGACAAACAGAGTTTTCTCTTCTGTGTCTGGAAAACCTTAAGAAATGGTCCATAGAGGGAATAGTTGATCTGCTATAACAAGATGCCATTATATCCATCTCATTACCCTGACCACCATGCCACATCACTGGGAACTTTTCTGTGATACAACCTAAAATATCAGCCTAGACAGCAGTGCATTTCTGAGGCTGGATGTTTAGTGGGGTCTGCAGACATATTCCAATGCCAAAATTATTCTCTTTCCCAGTATTTTCCAGCGATTTTTGAGACTAGGTGTTCAGAATGGACTTCATTAAAAATGCCTTGTTAATAGAAACATATTAAAAACAAGGCATTATTAAAAAAAAAAGGCAACAAACAAAAAAACAAAGAAACCACAAAACCAAAACACCTCCCAAGATTAAAATTACAAATATCCAATCCCTCTAAGTAACCTTAAACTGAATTCTGCACAGGTGAGCAGGCACTGTTTCAAACTGACACCAGCAGTTTCCCTGGTCTGAGCAGTTATGGATGTGCAAAACATATAGGACTGCTGATTCTTTATACATACATGTACACGTATGTGTGTGTGTATGACCTGGTATCTCCTGAAATTGCCTTCAAGACATGCCTAACCAATGGAAAAAGCAAAACAAGATTTGGATCTGCAGGTGAATGCAAGACCCTCCCTAAATCTGTGGCTGTTTCAGAACAAACCAACACTTGAGCCCTGAAGTTTCAGACCTACGTAAGTTAATTCTAACCTGCATTTTTTCCTGGGTGAATGATATGCCCTCTAAAATAAACCTGGCCAAAATGACCACACTCTTTTCCCTAGGCTTAGACAAACTGTGTCCAGCAACTATGTACAGATCCTGTAAGGCTTCTGATTTCTAAAATCAGTTTGTGACTCATGCAGACACTCGCACCAGGCACACACTGAAAGAGAGCTGTGCAGAACACAGCAGCAAAAAAGGCCTCCAGAAATATTCAGACCTCTGCCTTGGATATATTTATGTAGAAGCTGCAATGAGCGGGCTTTCTTGTGTGCTTTGATGTGCACAGTTCTCATGTACCAGCTACCAGAAGAGGTTTTTCTGGGGTTGTTTAACAATGATATTTTAAGGTGGAGATATGTCAGGTGCCTGAAGCTGTGTTTTGTGCCTCCATAAACCCTGTCAGGCTTATGGGTGAGGGCATTTACCCCCCTGCTAGAAAACACTGAGAAACACCTTCTAGAAAACTCCTGGCTTCCTCTGTTCAATGGGGAGAAAACATTGCCCTTTGTAGAGCAGGGCAGGGAAGTGGCCACTATTATGGCCACAATCATACCTGACCTGTGGGTATTGCCAGTGAAACCAGAAGCAAGGTTAATGTATTTACAGCTCTGTATTTATTCTCAGAGAATCACCTTTCCATGTTTGCCCTTTGGTGGGAAGATCATTCAGCTCAAGAAATGCATCTGAATTTTATGAGCTTTCCTGGATATGTACCTTGGACTGAAATCAGCTTTCACTCCCCAGTGTTATTTATAGCACAGCCACAGTAAATAGTGACTGCAAGTAGGATGGGGAAGGAAGGAAAACAACATCACTAAAATACACGGCTCTGCTAACTCCGGGAACGGGTTGGTGACTCTCCTTTCTCTCCCACTGACAGAGCATCCTGGTTTGGCTCGGCTCCTCTGCCACCACATTTTCCTGCTTCCCTTGAAACCTTTTGTCAGTTCTGTTAGCAAGCAGTAACTACTTTTGGATGGTTTCTTCTCACACTTCTGCGCGATGGCCACCTGTCACAGCACAAGTAAAAGCTTTCTAATTCCCCAAACCTGCCAACTAACATTCCTTAGGTTTATTGAGCCGTGAGGGACAAGCTGTACCTACTTGCAAACAAGCAAAATGGCAAAGCTTTAGCTTGACTTAGTTGCCTTCAACTTTCCAGCTTGAAGGATCCTACTCTGGGCTCTCTTGTGACAGCAGAGGTGTAAAACCCTCCAGGAGAGGAGGAGGGGGAAGCCAAAGGAGAGATTCCAAGAGAACAGGAGGCTGGACCAACCCCAGGCTGAGGGCTGAGAAGTGTCAGCCAGGTCGTGGCCCTGAAGGCACAGTCCCTGGCTTGGCCCATGCTGCAGTGGCCTGCCAGCCTGCCCAGGTGAGCAGGGGGAGCAGGGACAGCTTTCTGCTGCCTCCTGCAAACAAACGCCCAACACGCGTAACCGACGTGCCACAGAACAGTGCAGGAAACTTTGGTGCACCCAACCTGGGACACCTGGCTGAGCATTCCTGCCTATTGCTTCTCAAAAGTGATTTGGAAAAGGATGCAACACTTGGAAGCCCTTTTCGTTGCAGTTTCTCATAATAACATTTAACCACTCTTCTCTTTTTGCACAGACTTTTTATTCTTCCTCTTATCAACGTTCTCTGGTTTGAAATAAAGGCCATTACGATGGAAAATATATTTGCTCTTTGCTCACAAAGAAACAAGCAAGGTACATTAAAAAACGGTCTATGAGCATCAGAGGGAAAAAGCAATTTATTGTGGCATACAAAGGCAAGGGCAGAAATCCTGGCTGGTTTCTTGTAGTTCTGT
Organism: Zosterops lateralis; assembly: GCF_965231275.1. NCBI lineage: Eukaryota > Metazoa > Chordata > Aves > Passeriformes > Zosteropidae > Zosterops > Zosterops lateralis. Next base: position 14,851,485 of record NC_139764.1, read on the forward strand.
ATTCAACTGGAATTCATGGGATATAAAGATAACTCAATTACAAGTTGTTTTCTCTAAAGACTTTGAGACAAAGACAGGAAAACTCCACCTCCAATTTTTCGCTGTAATTACAGTAATAAAGATGGCCTTAGCTTCTTTTTTTTCTTTTTTTTTTTCTTTTTTTTTTTTTTTCTAATTCATCTGCTATCCATACCCCTCTACTCTTGAAAGACTTCAGTACATGGTACATCCAAGATCAAAACCAAGTCACAGCCTTTATCTTCTCTTTCAGCAATGGAGAAATTTGAGCTAAAGTCCATCTCTGCTTTACTCAGAGCTCTCATCATGGTATTTACAGTGTTACTTTAAACAGCCTCTCAGAGATCTGTGCCATGTTTTCTAATGCTCCTGTAAGTGTCATTGCACAGCCTGTTACTTCAGAGCTCAAATTCACTGGAATACAGCTGGCTGTGTGATTTTCAAAGCAAGATAATCCTCATTTCCTGACCTGCTGAGCAGTCATGTCCAAGTTTTGGGTTTTTCTCCAAATTTTATTTAAAATAATGAAGCTTCTACTCTATCCAAAGGCCAAACAGGCTTTCATCCACCTCAAAAATGTCACATAAGTTTTCCTGTTCTGCCTTAAATTCCCTCTAACCAGCATAAATAGTTGTAGTTAAAATCCCAAGGCTTTTTTTGGAATACTTGTTCCATGTCTTTAATACACATTTCCATTTTCCTTATCCTAATAATCACCAAAACTTAAAAAATACTTCCTTAATGTTCTCCTCCCTATTTCTGACAGAGACAATTATAAAACAGGTATGGATGAAGGAGCTTGTAGCTTGTTTAGGTTACTGAGATATTTTCTAATACCATCTAAGTGGCTGATACTTTCAACAGCACTTTGCTGCTGTTAATTCTGTCCTCTTTTGACTCTCTGCAGCTAAAATATCCACTAAGCCTGATCTTGAATCTCTTATGTGTTTTTCCTACTCTTCTCACAAAAGTATCTGTCATTTCTGCCTAACTTACTGTTCCCTTCTTTTTTATTAAAGCCAACATGAAAATAGCAGCAGTAGAATGAGCCAAACATGGGTTTGAAAGTCGTGTTACAAAACAAGAAAATTCAGCCCTCATTCAACACCCTTTGCAACAATTTAAAGAAAAATAAGAAGAAACTGCTCTGCATTCAAAATGGATTATGAAATCTTGGGCTCCTCTGCATTACAGAGTTTGACACAGAGTCAGCTACTGGACCATGTAAATTGCCTGTGTTGGCTTTTCCTATTAACGTATAAATCACCACCTTCACACAGAACAAATCCAATAAATCCACAAAGAAGCACAGCACAGTGCCAAGTGACCTTGATGTCACTAGTGCACCTACATGAAATAATGCAAAAGGTTTCCATTCACTCATACACATGCTCATCAAAATGAGCATCCTGGAGTTCAGTCTTTGGGAAACATTACTACATAAATAAATTCATAAAATGAATTAAAGAAAATTAAATGAAGAGTATAAAAGCTGAGCAAAAGAAAGGAGAAATCTTTACCCTATTGGTATTAATATCAAAGGTACTGCTGGTTTTCATGAAAATATTTTTTATACTCTGAAATGCTGAAAGTCACTCCCCACTCATAAGTCCATTTTGTTCAGAGAGATTCCCAAGAATGAAATCCTTCTTAAAGCAGTGGATTGTTTGATTTCAATGTCTTGCATTGATAGGTGTTATGTCCAAAAGCAAATCAGTGAACACAGATCAATTACATGGTTCACTTCAGGCTTCGGTTCCATGAGAGCACTGATTTGTTTGAAGTTAGCTCTGTGCTTATTACTTTGTAACTTTGAAGACCTTTTTTTTATTATTTTTGTGCAAAATGTGAATGTTTTTCTTACCTAAATTCCTTAGTAATTCTAAAGTTGCTTGCAAAGTAGCTTTTCCTGATAAAATACTTTGGCCAAGTCAAAACCAGGACATCCACACTTTCCTAACCTGATTGTCTCCTATACATTTAACAGCCTTCTTTACAAGCTGTGTTTGTTGGTGGGTTTTTTTTTAATATCTTTCAGAAGGGAAACATAATTCTGAGTCTAGTCATCTCCACAGAGATTTGTTATCAGCTCCCTGGTGTGCTCGCTCTGAGCAAGCAGCTCTGTCGATGCTGACATGAGCAAAGAATAATGTCCCAGGCTAACAGAGATATTACACATTGTTTGTGAGCTCCCTTCTGCATGTGTAGGTCAGCCTCATCCATCATTTATGTGGGTGACAGCAGCAGAAATAATTAAAGGAGGTCTTTCTAAGATGGAACAAAAGTCCATATTTAGTGCAATGGGATAATACATAGGAAAAAAATATACCATGTCCTGTATGATTTCTAAGGAAACAGGGCTACCTTCTGTAGCCAAATAATTCAAAACCAGGCAGGGGCTTTGCAGGAAAGCAGGGCCACTGCCAGCCTTTCCTTGTAGCAGCAGGGAAGCTGGGCAACCCAAGGAGGAAATGTTTTTACACTCTGCAGAAAGCTCTGGCTCCAATGAATGTGTTTGCCCTGAAATACTTAAGTTTCATCAAATCACCATTTTTTTTTCCCTGTGAAAATCACTCTGAGGGAAATGTTATTCTTTTTCTGTTTCATGCCACACAGCCATGTCGTTAAGGATCTTCACACTCAGGAATTATTTTAGTTCCTCACCATATGAAATGTTTCCTGTTTAAAGCAAAGTGGGCTGATAAGAAGGCAGCAGAATATTAACACAAGTATATAATAGTCTGTAAAGTGATATATTAGGTAACAAAGGGTAGTTACAATTAACACATGGCTAAGTTTTATGTAATTAGGAGGTAGCATGAAAACGTGTCTCCAAAGCTAATTTAGTGAAACACACAAGCTCTTTTCCTAACAAAATTTTGCTGCTTTTTTCCTTGTCCTTGTAACTTGCCGTAATCACAAAAGAATCTCCCAGCCAGGACATAGGCTGAGCATTCATCAAAGTCTGGTTTACAAAGAAGAGCAGTTAAAAGTTGAGGTCCTCGTTCATATCTCACTTGTTATGCCCACAAAAACATGGTAACTCTCCCTTTCTGAAGAGAAATGTCAGAAATCTGCCTGCTGCTTTGACTGCTAATGTCAGAGGGAGCCCTGAAATCTCTCTTTTCCCTTGTCATTCTTTATTTTTAATGCAGAGAAGTGCATTGAAGCTCTGGGAGAAATTTAAAAGCTGAAAAATTAAATAATGCTGGGGCACTTTTCCAATGAAAGCAGTAATGAATTCAGAAAAAATGAAGCTCCTTATCTTGAAATGCTGTAAAAATATTATATAGTATATCATAATTACAATAAGTGTAATAGAAGTGTGCTGCCTATTGCTTTGAAACTACTTCAAAATGTTCACTGTTTCAATGGAACAATGAAAGCTGTTGCAAAAATATCACTTGGAAGGCCTGTAAAATAGAAGAAATGTTTCCTTATTCTTCACCAAAAAACTGCATATGCCAGTGCTGCCACGAGGCACATTCTGTGTAGAAATATGAGGCTGTGCACAAGCTCCAACAACCCAGCAGTCTCCCCTGAAGCAGCAGTGGTTTATTCTGGGTCCCATTTCTCTGGCTGCAGGCTGAGAGCCCACAGCATCCAGAATTTGAGGGCAGGGAGGGGCTAAAAACGTGCAAAGGGAAATCATGTGTCTACCAATAACCATGAGAAGCATCAGACACATTCCCTTTTCTACATGCACAAAAGAGAGGAGTCCTACGAGGTAAAACAAAAGCAAACAGGAAAATTTTGGGTGTCATCCATTCTGTTCCAATTTGGCTTTTTATGCTACTGATAATAATCAGCAATAGCTTAGCCCTTCCATGCTGTATTGTCATTTGAAGTTACTGCCTTCCTTAAAAATGCACACACTGTGTTTTCACAAACAATACACTGCATAGATACATTCTTGGCTGTGGTGTGTGTTTTTTATTAGGGATAAAACCCTTGAAGAACACCTTGCTTTCTGAATAGAGCCTACTGAATTTCAGATGGTGCTCAGATTTTTCCACAAATCTGTTCTGCAGCCACAGAGCAGTCTCCAAGGAAATGTTTGATTCTGTACCAGTGAGTTTCTATCCTTGCAGAGAAAAGATCTGTGCCTGAGGAATTAAGTGGTCAAGCACCATGGTGGTCCTTCAGGTGATGCTTTAAGCATTTAGAGCTCAGTCACCTGGGATTTCAAATATATGGACGATATAGAAAATGTTCTGTGGTAGACAGATTAATAAGGAGCACATAGTAGCTTATGCAGCAAAATCCTGTGCTAGCTGTTATTTTCTCAACTCTGGTGGCTCCATGCCCAGATGTATTTTGGTGCTGCTGGGAGGTGATAAAGGCAAGCATAACCAAATCCTTTCAAGCCTTGACTAAACCACAACCCCCCCAAACTGAATTATTATGATTTAATTCCAGTATATGATAGCACTTAAGTCATGGGATTGGTGTTAGATCTATGAATAATGCAAGTTTATTTAAAGGAATGGAAGCAGACCAGATTATTTAAAAGACACTGACTGCCAGGGCTGAATATAAATTTTTCCAAATGTCTTCATCTGTTAGCAGAGCTGTAACCAGAAGCACAAGGAAATACTAGTTTTGTTGTGTATTATGAATGACAGAGGAGTTGCTGTTTATCAGCACGGGAGCTGATCTCCTACCCCAGCAGAAGCAGTGGGAGATGCTGCTGCAGGCATCACGGACGGACAGTTTGCTATAAATACAGAACTCTGTATTTATAAACTGCAGACCAAACTGACTCATTCAGCTGAGCATCTTTTGGTTTCTTTACCAAGTTGCTGAGGTACTGCACAGATAATTGTGATCCACAGCCATCACTGGATCTCTTCCGTGGTGTTTGCTTAATCAGACATTTTTCCTCTGATTGATATTGGCAGTTTTGGTCTGGGAAGCATTGATTGAGCTTTTATCAGTCAGAAGTGCACAGTTCAGACCTGCAGATGTGAGAAAAGTATCCTACCTGATACTGTATTTTGTAGACATGAGCTGAATCATGGGAATGAAGAGAGAAACCTGGCTGAACAGCAAGATGAACTGAATCCATCTGACCCTAAAGAATTCCTGCATTCCAGAACACATTTTAAGAGAGGGATGAAAAAACAGTTTTGGCTTTTTTAAAGCAGGATATTTAGAAAATAACATATTAAAGATCTTTGGGGATGTTTTGATTTTACTATAGAGACCAACAATTGTCATGTGATGTGTAGCAGAGTATTGGCATCTTCTTGTTCAATATATCTGATTTCAGGTGGACCTTTTGACCTTTATTCCACTGCTTGCAATGGAATAGCGTCACTGTGTCTAAATACTTTATTTTCACCAAGTCATTTGCTATAATGAGGAAAGCATTCCAATTAGTTCCTTGCCACTCTACAATTTCTTCCCATCCTCTGTTTAGCTTTCTCCTACAATTCTGAAGAAAATACTGTGACTACTCTTCTACAGAAGTGTGCACTTTTTACTGATTTTTTTTTTAATTATTATGTTGCTCTTCCAGAAAAAAAATGGGGAATGAAGAGGGATTTCCTCACATCTTTTGCACCTTCTCAAATGAGCTGCCACAGGCACTCCTTCTTGCACCAAAGAAGGAAATATTTGGCAGGAGCAGCAACAGGCAGAACACTAGGTGCCTTTTTTTGTGAAAGCAAGTGGAGGATTGGAGAAAGACAGGACAAGGTGCTAAAAAAAATTAACAGCTTCCAGGGCAAACTACAGAGTTTGTGCAGCTGCTGAATGTTTTATGGGAAGTTTTTATGCAGCTGGGATACCAGCTGAAAGTCTGTGGTTTGTTATAAATGTTCCATCAGAGCAGTGTTTCACAGTGCTTTCTGCTTTGCCCCCATTGTTTTAATGAAAGACACCAATGGGAAGTGTGTCAGCCATGTCTATGGACTGTTGTGATCACCACAGTAGTGACGCCCCATGAGACACCATCACTCCCCCAGTACATCTATTATCAGTGGCTGGTGCTGGTGTCCCTACTGATGGCATTTAATAACACAGGAAGAAGTCCAGGCTTCATTGACTTAATTTTCCCCTTGCAGAGCACTAACAGATTTGGCATTTTCAGTTTATTGCAAAAGTGGCATTACTTATTTTTGATGAAGTTACTCAAAATGCTTTACCCATGAATTGCAAAACCATCCATTAACCAAAATAGTTTTAAACATGGGAGGGAGCTCCTAAAGTGTGAACATTTTTCTGAAGGATGTTGCCACTGAATGGGAAAACCACAGGAGCACCTTTCCTACGATAAAAGGCTGAAAGAATTGGGTTTGCTTAGCCTGGAAAAGAGAAGGCTTCAATGTGATCTAATTGTGGCCATCCAGTACGTGGACAGAGCCAACAAGAAAGTTGGAAAGAAAGTATTTACAAGGTCCTGTAGTGACAGGGCTAAGGAAGAATGACTTCAAACTGAGAGTAGGTTTAGATTAGCCATTAGGAAGAAATTCTTTACTGTAAGTAAGGGTGATGAGCCACTGGCACAGGTTGTCCAGAGAAGTTGTGGATGCCCCATCCCTAGAAGTGTTCAAAGCCAGGTTGGGTGGAGCTCTGAGCAATGTGGCCTAGTGAAAGTTGTTCCTGCCCATGCAGTGGGGTTGGAATTAGATGATCTTTAAGGCCCCTTCCAACCCAAACCATTCTATGATTCTAATTCTCATTGCATGAATTGATCCTACTCAACGGGCTGTTTGAATTTTCAAGTTTTTTCTTTCTTAGTCATTCTTTGAAAGATCTTTTATTAATGAAGTCCAGCTGAAGTGGAGCAAAATATGATTTTTTTTTCCTCCAAGATTCACATGATTAATTGAAAATAAGGTAAAAAATTCCATTCTTGCTACTGATTTTTTAGTGCCAGTTCCTGGGGTTTTTTTTCTGATGATTATCCATTTTCCTCTGGGCAGTACACTGTTTCTGACTCCTAAAATAAACCTCGACTCTCTCAAGGTTTATTTGGTGGCTGGTTTTGCTGACTCAGAATTAGCAGCTAATCAACTTATCCCTTGAAACAGTTTTCCAGCTGAGATACAAATTGATAACTCTCTTCCTAAAAATGAATGCACTTCAACAAAATTGATCCTTTTGTACACCCTAAGTCTGGTTCTGTGTCAAGCATCAGATCTAAGGTCTAATTCTGTCTTTTCCTACATGACACTGATGTTAGAGCTAATTCCAGGTGGAGGGGACAAAATATGGACATTGCTCTTTCAGAAGAGCAGTGCAGAATTTGGTAGAGATGAGATAATTCTACTGAAGCAACTTTGAGATGAGAGGTGAGTTTGAGAGAGAAGGGAAACTTTCCTGACCATAGAATCATCCTGGAAACGAGGGTAGACTTTGCCAGTGCATGACAAACAGCCCTGCCAGCCAGGAACTGAGAATGTTGCAGAGAGAAACACACACTTGTTTTGCTCAGTCTCCATTTTTACACCCCAAGCCCTGCATGCAGCAATGATACCAGCGAGGAGCAAGGCTACAAACATGCCTGGTGTTCTGGATGGAGTCCTTGCAAACACCAAGGGTGAGAAGCTGGAGTGATTGGTGAGGCCACCACCAGGCACGTTCATCTATTTTACAGTCTGCCTTGTCGTTTCTCACCTCTGTGTTATTCCTGTGGCTGTGCTGGCACTTGGCCCTCACTGAGGCCAACTCACAGAGGTGAAGTCACGCTCATGTCAAGGCAGAGGCACAAAGCTCAGTACCTGGCTCTGTTATCAAGTGCTTCTGTATCAAGTATTCACATCTTCATGGGAACAATATCAAAGATCTGGAAATGTTAGAAAAGAAAAAGGGCATATTGTAAATAGTTTATGCTGTTGTCCTGCAGTTTTGAACATTTTGAGGACAGGGGAAATAAAATTTAAAAGAAGAGAGAAGATTCATTGAACACCGATATTCATAAAGCTATCTTGGCTTGAATCCTCTTGTCTCATGGCTAATTTAAAATCCGCTGCTGGCAATCAGGATGGTGCTGCCATGCTTCTGCCTCTAGGGACACCCACTTTCCTCCCCAGCCACTTGTCCCCTTTCCCAGCCACTTTGTGTCTGTGTGTGTGGAATCCCCCAGTGCCAATGATGCCCTTGGGGGGCTCAACCCCAGCCTGGTCACACCAAGGAAAGGAAAAGCATCACAGTGATGGGCATACTGACTGTACTGGCCTGAAATGCATCCTTTATAAAGTTACATAAGCAGAGAGATCATGTAGGAGGACTGGAAATAATAAGCTGTTAGGATGATTTGCTGAAGCTACTCTTCACCTCAGCTCCCACGGAAACACGGAAATAAAAGTCCAATTTCCTCCGTAGACAGAGATCACCGAGGGCAGAAAAATTACAGAGTGAAAAGAAACGTTTCCCTTTGGTATTTGCTGCCAACAAAAGCGATGCTGAAGAAGGTGCAGACTTCTAACCACAGGGATGTAAGGTCAAAATTAGGTGAAAACTTCAGTCGGCAAGGAGACAATGTAGCACAAAAGGAGTAACCTGTTTGCAAGCTGTGAGGATGGGAAGAGCATGCCCAGCTTGTACAAACAGGATGGAAAAGGAAAAGCTGAAAATCTTCCTCTTTAGACAATAGTCAACTTTGAGAACTATACATTCAATAAATTAGAAATAATTTTTAAACTTTATAAGTAGCTCATATTTCCAGAATATCCATAATATCTGTTCAGATCTTCTAAATAGTGATATCTACCAATTGCCTAAAATTAGGGCAAGCTTAATCTTTATATTCACATGCTCATATATGTCAATTTTTTTGAAAATATACATTGACCAGTCCAATTTCTATATAAAGACTAAGGGGCAACTGATAATATCATACACCATTTGCTGACCCATTCCATTCTTGGAGAGATATAGCAGAAATAAAGAGCTACAGCCAAAATTTTATTAACTGTGAAAGAGGTGATTTATTTTGTGGTGTTATAAAATTGTCAGTGATAACAATGCCTCAGAGAAACAGCCACATTGTGAGTGCCTCCTGCTGTCTTTCCCTTCGTGCAGATAGGTTTGTTTGTGTAAGGCCTCACAGAATTGGAATTTCTTCTGCCCTAACTGTAAATTTAGAGTTAATTTAGACACTGCAAAGTGCATTTACTATGGTATCCCCTGGATAACAAAGTGAAGTGAACAGATGTGCTGTGGATAGTGCAAGGGAAGTGGGCTAAGTCTGGCCAGGAACTGAGCTAGGAATTGCCCAGCCTTCAGACTTGAACCTTGCTTGAAATTCATCTACAGCACCCCAGCAATATTCCTGTTCCTTATCACAGTGTTTTTTCACGTTCCTTACATTATCCTTACCTACTTTATCCATTAGCCTGAGAAGAACACCCTGCTAAATAGTTGCAAAACTTGATATCACTGCAATTTAACAAAACTTTAACAAAATCAGCTTGAACCTTCTTAAAGACCATGTCAGTATTCTCCTCAGTCTTCCAGCTGTGTGCAAGGTTTTCCCCAGGCTGTGTGACCCTACAAGTTCCAGCATTGTGTCTCACACAACCAGACTCGCTCCAAGCACCACTTCTGGGCGTAGCACACTATTTTCTCATAGATTAGCTGCTCAATGGGCAGGGCAGCAGTGCTGCTCACCTTAGCAGTTTCACAAAATTAAGCCCTTGACCAAAATGCTTTATCATCTTCTTGGCAATCAACGGAAGCATCAGAGCAAATTTAGAAGCTGCAGTACCTCCCAGCTGAATGGCATTGCCACTGGACCATTTTATCAGGGCTGGGCATCAGGCATTAAGTTCTCCTCCATAACTTTGTTAATTTGTCCTGAGTCACAAGTTTTTGCCAGCCAGCTCATCCTTAGCTGATTAATCAAATTCACACAGAAGAGCCCATGTTAGTGCTGCTTTGTTACTACCATCACAGCAATACCACTGACAGAGCTCATTTACCTTTGTGTTGCCACCTCAGCTGCTTTGGAAGGGACTGGGAGGTGTCTCCAGGAGAGGAAGGGAGGTGGTTATGGAGGCTCCTATATTGAATCAGTCAGAATATGGTCACAGCACTACTGTGCTTAATTCAAGAATGTCCCAGATACTTTGCATGTACTTATACAGCACTATCTAATTCCAAAGAACCATTTTTATTTCATACATTTACCGTGTCTTTCTTGGCTACGTACCAGGAACAAAAACTGTGGTCTTAAATTAATTTTACTTTGATGGGGGAAGGTGGGGGCAGATGTTGAAAGCAAAACATTTTTCTTTGATATTGTAAGATCCTGCAATTTTTCTGATGAATCCTGAGCTTTCTTCCCGTTGCAGTTTTTCTGATTCTCAAGAAGTCATTTAAGATGTTTTTAACGGGCATATTTGTTGCTATTGAAGTTTAAAACATTGCAACATAGTCCTTAAAAACCTTCTGAGCAAGGTTTAGCAGTGGAATCCTTAGAAAAAAGGCTTGATTTCAGTGAATATTGCAGGTTTTAATAGTAGCAAAAAAGAAGGTTTTCCATTCTTTTTCCATCACAAATCACATTTATTGTCACCTGGAAACTGCCTTGTGTTTCTCTGGCAGGAATCTGTTCAGTAGTCTGCAAGCAGCACCTGGCATTGCAGAGTTCATCTGAACTGAGCTGACAGAAAAAGCCCTTGGAAACCCCTGTCAGTGCAGGGTGCTGCACCCTGCCAGGCTACAAAACCACTGCTTTTCCTGGGAAATGTAATTTTCCCTTCATACAAATGTATCAAGATAAGTAGCACAGCAAATCACCATTTGCAGTTTCAGCTGACACATTTCGGCAGCACTGGCTCGTGGTCCATTCCCTATTCCTCCCACACAGCAGCTTTCCTGGCGATAACCCTTCCCACACCTACCTAACTTTACCTAATTGCACATATTTAGGACAAGCACACAAGGACTGGGAGTTCCTGGTCCCTTCTGTGGGCACCTAGAAGCTGTGATCTGCTCGGGGAGGATGCCAGGGAGGGTGGTGCCTTCTGGTCACTCTGTTCCCAGAAGGATTTTGGACTTGGCTTTGAACCAAGTGGTGGTGGGACTCCACATGACAAATCCTTCCCAGCAGGAATGTGACAGGAATGCAGAAAATCCCGTTGCAGTCCTGAGGACTGCAAGAGCTCCAGGACTTGTCCCTGTAGGAGGAAATGGTGTTTATTGAGTTAGCTGCTGCTTATAAAATCCTGTTCGTGTCAGTGGCATCAAACCACTTGTGATAAAATGAGATAAAATCTGAAGCCAAGAGTGATAAAGTTCTATGGCTTGTCCAACTGACTGACAAATGGTTTTTTCTCCCATCTGCTCTTCACTAAGTGGGAAAAATCAGTACACTTCCTGAAAGGGGTTTGGGTCCTCCCAATTTTCTCCAATTCAGCTGGCTGATGATATATCTCTGCATTATACTCTTGGGATTGCTTTCTTCTGAATGAGGATGTTTGTTTACCTGGTGTGTTTATAGACAATCAGATCTTCTCTCATCCCTGTTCTTCTAGGCTGAGCAAACCATGCATTTAATCTTTTCCTGTGGGGTGCATTTTCATTCACTTCCCTACATCATCCTGTGACATCTCTGAGCCTGCTCCAGTGTCAATTACCAGTTTTGCAAACCAATGAAGAGGATGCCCAAAGCAGTCCAAAGGAGAACTTTGCCAATAGCTTTGCAAAAATGCTAAAACAGAGATGAGCCTGTCCATCCCATTTTGCAGAGGAGTTCTGAGAGGATTGACCTGTCCTGCTGTGTGCTCCCAAGGATGAGTGCATTTTCCCTGCACTCCAGCTGGATCAGAAACCAAGCCTATTCTGCTATATCCCTTTTAGCAAAGAGTCTGGCAAGACGTTGAATTTTAGCTGCACCTCCTGTGGGTGTGGGGCACTTCTGTCCACCTGCAGAAGACTCACAGTCTCAATGGAGAAACCCTCCATAAATATAGAAGCATATCAGCACTTCACAGCTCTTTAGCATATAAATATCTCAGACAGATTTCAATATCCAGAGAAATGTCACTTTTGCAAACAGGTCTTGGCTAATCTCTCCACTGTAGCTAGCACACTCGGAGTACAATACCCTCTCAGATTATCATTATCCATTAAAGTTTCGCTAGAATAGGGCAATAATAAATTGCATGGACTAGTTTTTAAAAATACTTTTCCATTACACATCCAGAATCTTTCTTGTTTTCCGCAGCACAAAAGAGCTTGATGGAAGTTGGATCTGCTTCCCCACAGTGCCAATTTGCCCTTTCCTTGAGCAATTAAAGCATCTTCTTTGGTGCAGCCCCCTTTTTATTTCCAGGTTCTTACAAATGCACAGTCCAGAAGCAGCAATGTCTCTGAAAAATATCCCTAAGCTATTGGACATGATTTTTTTCCACAGGAGAATTATATTTACCATTATTAGAGGCAAGAAAATAAATAACAGAAAAAAGCAGATATTGCTGGGATATTCTTTCATTATTTTTGTTAGTGTCATGTAAGCATTCAGACATCAGCACTCCTGAGGTGCTCTGTTGGATATATTGGCTTTTTCTTCTGTCAGCTGGTAAGGAGAGACACCAGCTGAAAGCTGCATAAGGAAAACACCTAAGAAAAATGCTAAATTTTGTCAAGGCAGGAGGATGATAGATGTTAATTCAAATATTTAGTTCTAAAGGAATCCTGAGCCATCACAGCTCTGGCTTCTGACACTACTTTCAACCCCTGATTGAAAGACTTAAGTTGCAATTTCTTGTCTGAGCAAAGATGAGTTTTTTCTTATCTTGTGACCACAAAATGGTTGTGTTCCAAGAGAAAGTGAGCCAGCACTAGACCATGCCCTGCAGGCAGTGTCCAAGCTCCAGCAGAGCAGCTGTGTGTCACAACTACAGCTTAAGGCAGCCAGAGGGGTGACAATTTCTGGTGTCTCTGAATATTACAGCAACACTGGAACTGAAAGCAGGAGTTAAGTGTCCCTGCCCATGCTGTGCCACTGCTGGTTTTACTGGGACAAAGACATTGCTCCTCTGTGAATTGCTGCTGAGGTTCTTGTCAGCATTTTTGCACTCATGGCATAGGACATCAAAAATGTTCTTCTCTCCTTATATCAGATATATAGCTATAACAGCATATATTATACTTTTTTATGCATATTAAAGATTTTTGCTTTAATAAAGATCTAGAACATCCTTGACTCCTGTGGCTGTAGCATTCCAGCTGGGCACCATCTGTTTCCCCTCTGTAAAAACCTCTTGGGCTCTTTTCTCTAATTGCACATCACTGATTTAACTGTAAACGGAGTTTAACCCAGCAGGCTGAAGGTTAAGTTACTCCAAAGAGTAAAACTGGATCTCTAACCACCACTATCACTTCTAGCCCAGCACAGCTGCAGCTCCCTGATGGATGTGGGTGACAGCAATGTGACCACTACTCTGCAGAGCTTCAAACCTCAGAGTGAGGCCACAGGCAAGGGCTGGGGACAGCAGAGGGGGTGGCTCAAAATGCTCCCATGATTTGTGCCACCATCACAAGCAAGGTGCAGTCCCTGCTCCTTCCATCTCCCATCCCAGCACCCATAGGAGAACAAACGCCTTTCCCTGGGATAATCCCACTAACAGGCTGGGCTTTGCACTGATAGGGAAAGACTTGTTGCCATTTCAGAAGCCAGGAAATTGCAGCAGCAATATTTGTTTCCTAGCAGTTTCCCAAGGAGGCATGTGTGAATCTCTGTTTTCACCTCTGAAACAAACGGGAGAGAGCAATCAAGCACCAATTTAAACCTGATTTTTCAAAGTGAACTTCTAAAAAGTTATCTAGGTGGCAAACCATCAATAGAAGTAAGGCAGAGAAAGAAATAGGAAGAAGGAAATTATTACTGAAATCATGTCATGCTGTCTGGACTCCGAAAAACAATTTAGGTAACTATGTTTCCTCAAAAATGCATGCAATTTCTTCATGAGCACTTTGGAAAGCTGTGCTAGGATGTGTGCTCACTGGTGTCAACATGCATATTATTTGGACAAGGAATTCACAGAATTGACTGCATCATACTGAGCTGGGAAATAAAATTCTGGGGTTTTTTTACTGCTGGCTCAAATTTGGCTGGAATGATTTGGACCCTGCTCTCAGTAGCACTGAACAAGCTCTTCTGGAGAGCAGCCAGACTTAGTCTGAGTGTCTGTTAGGTACAGAAACTGGCAGCCCAATGTATGCTAGCTGCAATTGGAAGGAATGATAAAAATAAAAATAAAAATAAAAATTAAGAAGTCATGGTTTTGCTGGAAGGCATCACATTGTGACAGAATATTATTCCAGACAACAACCCAAGGTCATGGAAAAAGTTTCAGAGCTCTTTCTCCCTTCCTCAACTGATGCATGCAAAAAATATGTAAGTGGTATTAGTAAGAAGAGCAGACTAACACACCAAAATTTTAAAAATTAAAATTTAAAAAAAGGGAAAAAAGAAAAGAACTTGCTTGTCAGCATTAATATACAGTAACAAAAAAAAAAAAAAAAAAAAAATCAGCACACCAAAAAGTCAAAAAACACAATATATAATCTCATAGTCAATCACTTCCCAACTGCTCTTTACTTAATTATCCAGAACTCAGTAGTCTACTTGACACCCTGAACTTGCAAATTGAAAAGGATAAAACAAAGTGATACATCATATGGTCTATTTACAGAACAGGTCTGATCTGTGGCAGGTTGGCTGAGGGGACAGAGGATGTAATTTCTCAGGGGATATCTGCTGCTGCCAGAGTGGTGCTACCACCTCATGCCTTACCCCTTGTGAAATGTATGGAGTGATGTGAGTCTGTTCCAGCTGCTGAATCCCTTGCACAGCTGGCACTGACTGGATCAGCAGAGCATGTGGAACATCACAGCTGGGAGAAATGGAGCTTTTGCCACCACACATGCCAGGCAAGAGCTGTGGCAGGGTGGCAAAGCTCCAGCTGTTACCCTCCACACTACTCCTGCTCCAGGCATCAGCGTAAGACACAACTCCACAGCCCATCCGTCTGCTGTGGCACTTGAGTTCTGAAAATCAAACACATTAAAATTCAAAAGCAAAAAGAAATCCTACATGTGTGCCTTGGGTATATTCAGGAGTATCAATACTTTATCTGCTTGTGTCTGCTGAGCTGGGAAATATTGGCAAGCAAAGCCAGATTAAACATTTCCCCACTTCAAGAGTCTTCAGCCAGCTGAGGAAGCAGGAAATAAAGGGAGCTGAGACACGCTCTCCTTGTAGCAGCTCAAGCTCAGTTCCTCTGGATTTCACGGCAGGTTTCCTCTCTCTAGCTATTTAATAAGCATGCTTGATAAAACCCTGTCCATTCCAGGTACACTGCACACAGCCCTGCCTGCTCCATAACCCTGCCACACACTGAACCCACTGCTGCAGCAGCAAATGCAGGAATTTAGAAATAGCTGTATAAAAAGAGGAGCACGTACCGAATATTGAAGCCTTGAAGTTGTGAGTCCATCCTGCTGCTTTTATAGGACAGTACATTTCTCTGAGCTCCCTTTTATGTCCCTGTGATTCACCACAATGCTGACAAATGTGTCCTTGTTACCTGTCTGCATTATACATCGCAAAAATTTACGGCCTCTTGCCATCTGTTTCAATTAAGAAACTTATATATAGATCTGGGTGCCTTGCCCAGGAAAATACTTTTGGAAAGAGAATTTTATAGTCTGATAATGGGCCAGATCTCCAGTTGGCATTCATCCACATGCTTCCAGTAGTGTCGCTTGATATACAGCAGCCAAGCAGTCAGGTAGGTAACATCACAACAATAAATTCAAAATGTTATTCATCTCAGCAAACTCTTTTAATTGCAACACTACTGACTGATGCTTGCAGCAGATTACAAAATAATCTTTAACTCCTGTTCATGTTGAAACTAATTATTTTAATGAGACATTTTTGCAGCTCAAGAAAATATGTTTGGCTCTATGCACTCGACACAGACTGCAGATGATGGCTCCAATATATCAAACATACCTTTCCATTTTGCATGGATATAAGAGATGTGTCAATCACAGCTTTCTGACAAGGGCTTTTTGAGGTCATTCCAGTGGCAGTAGGGTATTCATGAAGTTAAAACAAATGAAAATAGAACAATTTAACACGTGGCAGCCCTACAGATAATTGCAAACTCCTCTACCTAAATCAAAAACTACCACTTCAGCCAAAAGGGGATAAACACTGCATAATTTAACATCAGCTACACCACTAGTGCCACCTACAGCATCCAGCTCAAGAGAAACCACCCAGACTATCAGCTGGCTCAGGTGTGCAAACATTTCTAGACCACTTTTATTCGGTGTCCAACCAGTCAAGAAGACATTTTCATAGAGAAAATATGTATTTGTGCAACACAAGCACTAAACTACTTATTTGCAACATGCAATTCAGACACATAGCTCAAACACTAGATGCTTCTGGCAAATGTCAATGGTACATTAGGAAACCAGACAACATGTACCTCCACTCCTGACAGATGAACAGCTTTTACTTGTTGCACCTATTTTGTTTTGCTTGTGCTGGAAGTGCTTGTCACCACTGGACAAGTTTTTTATATGGCATAGGTTTTCCTTCTGCTTCTTGAGCTATGGAGCAGCTCTTCCATCAGTTATCTACATCTGCATGAGATCCTTTCAGCTTCAGTATGGCCCAGGACACTGCATACCTGCAATTCAGAAGTGCTACACTGATGGCTAGCCCTTGGCACATATGCAGATGGAAAACACCTTTATTCCAGGCTGGCTAATAATGTGCCACTGGGACCAGTTCCCACAGCTCTGTAAGCATTAACCTTCAATGAGGCTTGTCATTTCCAAGCTTATTTTCTGGTTTGGCTGGTACATTTTCTGCAGAGCTCACAATGCAATCTGCAAACGCTCCTGTCTTTTCCGTGTCACTTTACAAGGATCCCAGGGGAATATCGTGTCACCTCCTCCCTGGATTTTGTGCTGCATCATTTCCTGGTCACTGCACACCTGCTGAAGGCTTTGATGTCTATTATCCCAATAGGCTGACTGCAGCTATAAATCCTGGTGAGGTGAAGAGAAACAGACTCGTCTGTACAGCTCTAAGTCTATCTTGGCAAACAATGATTATCAAAAATAGAGACTCATCCTGCCTTAAAACACACATTGAATGAGAACTTGTAGACAAGATCATACTAGGTGATCGAGGAATTAATTGATTTGTTTTAATAAAGAATACTTCTGTGCCTCACATTAAACTACTTTCTTTTATCAATAGCCACCTGTTGTTTACCTTTCCCTGACTGTTTCTCTTCTTTTTTGACACCTCACAGGAAGAGCCTCAAAATATATGAAAAAAAAAAAAAAATAGCTCGCTTCCACCCTTACTTTTTAAATAGACAACACTGCTGAGGCTCAGGCTCAGGAAACCAATATGTTTATCCTTGGATGATTGCAAGCAGAGAAGCAAAGGGAGCCCTGGGCAGGACTGTGTCCCCAAGAGCTGTGTCCCTGCTTTTCCACCCTTGCCTGAGGAGCACCCAAGCCCTGAGGGGTTCTGGCTCCAGCCAGGGCCACCCTCCATGCCAGGCTGTCCCTGAGAGAGGATTATGGATGCAGGCAAAGCCTGTAGATCTGCATGTCCTGCACCAAAGCAGCACAGGAGGCTGGCAATCCATTTGAAGGACAGGCTGCTGAAGTGAGAGTGCAGGTGGCTGACACAGGGTGTTTATCACCTGGGCAGGTGTGTGCTGTCCTGCCTGGCTCGGGGTCTGACCACAGCACCACAGGGACAGTGAATTACAAGCAGAAGCTTCTCTGTCTCTTCCTGCACGACTCTGTGGTACTCAAAAGCAGCCCTGTGCCACACCCCCACCCCTGTGAGCCCTCAGCCACCACGAACCAGCCTCACCTCTGACACAAACCCTGCTCTCTCTCTTTTCAACAGAGTGTGGAACCAACACCATCTGCCTTGTGCCCTTCTCCCCTCATTCCCTTTGTGGCCCCTCCACTTCAGGCAGACATGCTTCCTGAGCTCACATCATGGCTGGCAGCCTCAAATAAGGGATTGCTTCAGCTGAATGGAACTTAGAGAAAGAATTTCTTTCTGCTGCTTCCACAGCCAGGGTGATGCACAAGCACATCTCCTGGGAAAGCCCACTGCTCGTGGCACCATGACACCTCTGCAGCAAATACCAGGTGGCACTGCAGTTTGTCCTCCAGTTTGAGATCACACTGACTTAACCCACAATTCAGTTCCACGTTTACCTAGAAATGGAATTCAAAAAGCAGAAGTCAGACTTGGCCACAATTAGATACTGGTTTGTGATTCAAACCCAAACAAATGGAAAATTGAGAGAGATGGGTAACTGGTGTGTTCTTGACACCTAGGTTTAGGCTTTGGCAGGAGATCTACCTAGAGCTGCAGAAACTCCTCTGACAGCCCTGCTCTCAGCTGGGCTGGCTGGCCCATCAGCTCTGCTGTAGCCTCTTGTCTCAAGGGATGGCTGTCCCAGCTCAAAGAGTATGGACAGAACAATGTGAGGCACAGGGACAGCTAAAACAGGGCTCCTGGCTGTTGCTAAAGTATCAAGTTAACATTGCAGACTACAGCTGATCTGGGTATAATGATCCCACAGCAGCCAGAAGACACAAAGCTGATGGGTACTGTCTGTAAGGGAGAGGTAAATTTGTGTGTGAAGCCACAGAGGAAGTTAATTATAATCCCCTCATGCAAATATGGATTCTAAATCATCAGTGGGCATGCGGGGGTTCAAAGGCATCACTCAGTGTGAGGCAGCACTTGCAGAGGGAAATGGAAAGAACTGTAAATCTGACATGCTCTGACTTTGCACCAGAGATCCATTTTCCCTGTTCTTCTGTCCCCTTAGTAATTAAAACAATTCTTAATGATAGACTGATGACTGGCTGACTGTCTTCCCTGAGGCCTTCCTCTGCCCCTCTTGCTTGTTGAGAAGGTTCAAAACACCTCGGGCTGCTCCTTTGTTTATTACAGACTCAGATGCTGGTTTTCGTTAGTCTGGGTGGGAGTCAGAGTGATTGCTCCCCTTCCAAGCTGCCTTCCTGCTCCACCGTTTGCTTGAAAAACTCCTGTCCCCCGAGTATGGTTTCACCACTCAGCTGCTCCTAAAAGTTTTCGTGCTCCAAACGATTTTGTAAATTGTACTGATTAGTTCAAATCCCACCATGGCCCGTTAATGCTGACTCTAATGAATGTTGGCAGATTCGATGAGAAATCCAAACATATTCAGATTAAGAGCAGAGGGTGCTTAGGCTTGGTGAGAAACATTTGTTCTTGTGCAGTTTTAGAAGGTTTGTGTGGTGAAGAAGAGCAAAGTCATGGCAGAGCAGAGCCAATGCAGTCCATAAGTGACAGCTCATGACATTGATTTTAATATCCTAATTGCTATGACTATTTGAAAAAAAAAAAAAATTTAAAAAATTTGTTCAGCTGCCTTGAACCTTGTTTCAACCTTCAGAGGCTTCCCATCCTTATTTGCAGCTGCTGGCATTTCCCAGGAGTTAACCATGCCCTGGGGTACAGGGCTCAGGAGAATCAGACACCGTGTGAATCTCCATTGGGTTTGGAATCTCAAAGCATTTTGCAGTCCACGTAGCTCAGAACAGAAGTCTGTAATGAGAACAGATCCTATGCACATCACTGCAGAAAACAAGCAATTTTCAGGAGTGCTGAAAATATTTTGAGGGGATGAGAAGATCCCCAGAGGACTGGGCATGTCTCTGCAGACTTTGCACAGCCCAAGGGATAAGTGGCAACACTTAACACCAAGGAGCCACATGTGCCAGAATTCTCCCTTCCACTATCAGCCACAGCTCCAACTGTTTTGGGTTACACTGCTCTCCATTTTAGTGATCTGAATGTGAAACAGGCTTAAGGAAATAAATAGCACTAATAAAAAGACAGGAGTGACCTTTTAAAATGAGTAACTATATTTAATTTTAAATGTTTGCATCTCAGTTGGCTGGGATTAGGAACATTTATTTCCACTGGAACTGCATGCAACAGAAATACTGAGAGTAGGTGCATTATGTGAGTAAATGTATTGAGAAATTCTCACCGGGGAAGAGCAATTCCACATCCCCCTTGGAGACATCAAAAATACAACATCAATAAACTGCATATGAAACACCTACCCAGCTACGTTAAAATAAAAAACTGTAAAAAGTTATTCTGATAATTCTTTTTAACACTGTAAAATTAAATGATCATGAGGGATTGTATTTTTTCAAATACTTAGTGAAATAATCCTCTAACAAACATGCAGAACAATTACAACTATTTTCCCCCTCTCCTCATCACAGATGGCTAGTGAAAAGGTGCAGTATCACAGATTATTATCATGTCCCTAAAGGCATAATAATACATTGCAAATTTTCACATCTGATTTTTAGATCTCCTCCTAGAATATGCAGGAGCATAAAGCAAGGAGTTGGGCTGTTTTCACAGAGCATTTTTGCACACCATCCTGTTAATGATGCAAAGCTTAACAACTGGCCCCAGAGGGCTGTGCTATCTTGAAATGGACACAAGACTGTACCAGTCTCAGAAACTTCAAACAGATAAATCTTTGCTGAAACAGCACAATCAATGCAGCCCAAATCCTATGCCATCCTTATGTACTGAGGCTCTTTTTTGTATTGCTGGAACTGTTTTCCTGCTGAAGTAGGGAATATTTATGGTTCTTCCTCCAAGTGCAAATCAAAAGCTATAAATAGCTGCTTGTCCCAACATACGTGGAAGGAGGGTTCATAGTTGCTGTTCCACATCACCTCTAAACCCCCAAGCAGTAAATCTAAATTAGAAATATTAGCATTGAGAAATAAAAGGGTTTTCTTGACACAAGCAGAAATCCTTCTTCATCTTCTGTGTTTCAGATTCATAGATTCTCAAGGCCAGGAGGGAGGATGAGGCCAACTGGTTGAAAAAAGGCTGCTATTTTTCCTGAAAAAAGTATGTAAAAAACCAGATGCTAAGTCAGCAGGACTTGGGCATCATTAGAAAACTTTTTCTGCAGAGGTAAAGTAAGAGCAGCTGCAGGTCATCCTGCTATGTCTAGTGCTGGTCTAGTTGCCAACTGCACCCAGGACATGGAAAAGAAGCACAATAGTTCAGCATCCCAGGGTTTGCAAATCATATATAAATCACACAGCCAGGGGTCTGCCACCTCAAAAAAATGCAATGGAGCCACCAATTATTTTTTTAACCCAAAGACTGCAGTATTCTCAAGGCAACCCAAACACAAACCTCAAAACCACAAGGCTACACAGACTCTCCAGCTGGTATTTTCCCTACAGCATAATAAATGAAGATTGCTTTCCCTGCACACAAGAGAGGTTTCAGCCACAGGAATGAGGTGCACCTTGACAGCAAGCTGAGGAGCCAGCTGGATCCCGATTTCCCAGCTCCCAGGCAGGAGCTCTCACCACTCCTCTGGTGCCTGGGGGCACACACTGATGGTAGCTAACATACACCTGGGAAAGACTGCAGAGATGTTACCTTCTGGCTTGATTTCTACCACTTAGAATACTGTGGAAAACCTAAGTAGTCTGGAAACAAATAGGCTGTGCAAAACTGAAAAGACAGTATTCACTGTCCTGAATTGTGGATGGATAATCAGCGACAAAAGAGCATTGTCTGCAGCTAGAATTATGTCTGAGCACTCCCTCTCTTCCAAAATATAAAACTCAGATCCTGTTCAGATTAGAGGGATCATTATAAGGACTGAATTTATTTCTATTTATTTATTTATTTCTATTATTCTGCATTAAAAGGATTTTTTCCTCTGTGATTTGTAATAATTACAAAATTAATTTTCCTGTTCTAGCATCATACAGTTACTTTGCACCAACTCTCTGAGGTAAGACACCACTACAAGACTGAGACCAGAGAAGTCCTTAGTCCCTTTTTATGCTGATACATAGTTTTGGGCAGGCTCACATATATTTCTGTATGTATCTCACTGTGTCCCCAGACATTCTTGCAACACCCAGCTCTACTCTGGATGTGTAATGTAGAGCAGTTATTTGCACAGGGACTTGTAGTGCTTAATATCACCTTCCTGATCTGGGCTGAGGAATCCTTGCACCAGAACAGCAGCACTGGATCAGACAACATTTCCCCTGCTGGTAGCTGGTGGGATGTTTTAGGGAATGGGAGAAAAAGCAGGAGCATGTACAGCAACACTTCTATGAAAAGCTCTGTGGCTCCTGAACGCGGCTGTGTGTGAACATCTCTGTTGTTAACAGGTCCTGGCAGACCTCTCTTCCCTGAAGGAGCTAATTTCTCCTGGAAGCCACTTGAATGATAGATCTTCAGTAGCTGGTGCCAATGAGTTCTGCAACTGAATTACAAACCACAAGAACTAATACTTCATTATTTTAATTTTAAACCTGCCACCCAGCAGCTTTGTGGGGTGCCCCATGACACTGATCTATGAGGATCAGCAAATGAACCTCCACATCTCACTGACTTTACTGATGCTGAGAAGCCATAGACTGTTTAATTACTCCTGGGTGGGATGCCATTCATTAGATTACCTTTCTCCAAACCTTTCTAGTTTTATCCTCTTTGCAGTGGAACCTGGAAAACCATGCAGCCCTTGGGAAGCAGCCTTCCCCCTTGAAAGGACATTTAAAACCAAGTAACACCATCTGGAGTTACACACCTTCTGCTTCTAATAAGCTGTGCTAAATAAAAAAATGCTTGAAAATGAATGGGTTGTGGAAATTGAGGCCCAGTATCAGTGTCAGCTGTGTCTGATGTTTTGTGCTTAGTTTCCCACATTGCCTTCACACTGGCAGAGGCAGAAGCCATGAGCTACAATTCCTGCAGGCTCTCTCTCCACTTCAAGTCCTGGTTAGCCATGTGTTCATCAAATCTCTCTCCATTTAGTCCAGCAGTGATAGCATACAGATGGATTTTATTAGAGTCCGGGAAGCAAACTCACTAACTGAGATTGCAGCTAGCATCTGGACAGAATTCTACCCAAAATGGGATTGCTTTCACCCCCTTCCCTCAGTGACACTGCTCCATCCAGCACAGGCTGAGGTATACAACCAAGCTGGTTTGAGATCCCACACCCCACTCCTGCTTATTCTCCTTTGCAGCAATGAGGAGGGGCTGTGATGCAACAAACAGGAATCAGTTGCAATACCTGTGGAGAAGGCTGGTACCAGATAAAACTCTTGATCTCTCTCTTCTTCTCAAAGTCATCATCAAAATCACAAGATTTTTTTAGATTACATAATTTACATACTTTACAGATTACATAACTTTTTTATTAATCAGAACTCAACCTCCTGTTTGCTAGTCCCAATCTCTTATTTCTCATGCTGATTAGTCTGCATGTACAGTTCTTCCCTCCATTTGAGCCTGGGGTCAGTTTTGAGTAGGTGGTCAATGGGTTGGTGGTTGTGGTCCCCCACTGCCAGAATTACCTTTCCCCCAGTTACTGCTCAGTTCTGCTGACTTCACTCCTGGTGGCTCTGGTCCAGACAGCCCATTCATCTTGGGATTGTCTTCTCTTTCCCTTAAAACAAAAGATTAGCCAAGCGCACAAGGTTCATAGTGCATTGCTTAATCATAACTGTCCAGCTATTGCTACTGATTAATAACAAAAAAAACCCCAAAATTGTCAAGTTTGGTTCAGATCTTGAGGGGCTCAGATCTTGAGGGGTTCCATATCAGTGAGGGATGACATCACGGATCTGACTGTAGGCAAAGGTAATAGTTATTTAATTTTTTTTATTCACTCTTGGTAACTGGAACTGTGTTTAACTCTTCTATAGGCCAATCTCACGATCACCACCGTAGGGACTCACTTGATGGAAATGTGAAGACTGCAGAGACAGCAACACCCCTATGCTTTACAGTAGTGGTTAGACCTTAGAGGGGTCCTCCAGACTACTCTGCATACCCTAGTGTGGATATGCAGTGATGGACAGAGCCCCAAGGAGCTTTAATTAAAAAAACCCCTCAAACTCAAGCAGAGCCTTGAACATGAACTGCCCTGGCTCACTGCCAGCACCTTGCCTCCTCCTTCCCAACCCTTCCACCCAAGGACTAGGAGTGAATATGATGTTTTACCCCTATTTAATGCCCAATTAGACAAGAACAAATGCACCTCCATTAAGAAGTGCTGACTGCTGTTTGATAAAGCAGAGTACATTAGCATACACCAAGACTGGTCACTAGATTAAAATGGGTCTGTTTCTCCTCCAGAAAAAGCACTGCTATACTTTGCTTAATCTTTGGCCAGATATCACAGAAGAACCAAAGCTTAAAAGCCTTGCTAGAAGTGATCCACAGGTTGTGGAATACCATGGTTAATTAGTGTTTGAAAAAGCACTTTCTGGAAGAAAAAATACCCAACTACAATCAATATTATCAACTGCGTTTTCTTTCATCAAGTCCTTGCCAACAATCCTCTCAGTTGGTTGTTTTTTTTTTTTTTCAGGTTAAATTAAGCACTTTAGTAGTTCTGCTGGGGACAGCCAAGCAATTATTGCTTTTCAGCTCAGTCCTTCCAGGTTTGGTTTGATTTTATCTGGACTTTGTTTTATAGCTGGCTCCATTCTGTATTAAAAGAGCAGTTGAAGCTGATGACCTTTCCCAGGCTTATCCATATTTAAGATAGTGGGAAGAAGTGACTGAGAAAGGCATTTAATTAATAGGATTTTATGGAGGATTGAGAGCAAAGCTGGAATGCAAGAGTAAGTACAAACCCAGACACAAAAGAAAGAGGGATGAGGTATAGAATAAAATTGCTAAAGATAAATATGATCTCTTTTCTAGATAAGAGATTGATGGGGTTTTTTTTCTCCAAACCATGATGCACAACACCTCACTTTTGTGTGTTTGATGAACAGCTTCATGAAGAAATATTAGCTAAGGCAGAGAAGAAGAGGCTCAGCATGAGAAAGGGGACCCACTTAAAGACTAAGTGTTAAAACACTCAGATAGAGAGAACATTTTGGAATGAAGAAAGGATCTGCTGAAGTTTTTTGTGGCTCAAGCTTAGAAATACTTATTTCATAATTTGCTTTTATGCAATACTGTCTCTCCAAGAAGAAGAAGAAAAAAAAAGCTGGTGAGAAAGATCTTGCTTCAGTTGCTGACAGGACGTGCTGACAAGAATGGGAATATGCTACAGGAAGAAACAGATAATTTTGAGAAATACAGTCTAAGATATTAGTTTAATTGTACAGCGCAACCCAAAGAGGAAGATAATACACTTAGGAATTGCTAACAGGATTTTCTCATTTAATTAAGGTTATCATCAGTGAGAACTCATGAGAAAGGGAAAACATGAACATTATGAAAGTACCAATGAGCAAGCATAAGAAACCTCTGTGAAATTTCTTTCAAGTACAGTTCCAGCCTTCAAATTGCTTAGAGGGTATGAAAGTGTGACTCTCCAGGGTTTAGAAATCAGAATAACTTCTTTTTAATATCTCATTATATTTCTGGTGCTTCATTCATGTGTCACAGCCTTTATATGTTGATTGTGGAGTTAATATATCCTTCTCTTGTTAACTTCAGTTTGGAAATTGAGATAAATTTACTGTTAAGTAACTGAAGGGACAGAGTTGAGAAAAATGGGAAAAGCTTGAAGGAAAAAAATGAAGAAAAGATAGCAGCTAGCAGGTCAGGTCTGCACTTTGTGAACCACATAAGAGTGATTCAAAAGAGTGAATGACTCAAAAAAGTGCAGGTGACCACACTGTTATATTGTCTTCTTGTGAGCTCTGGAGGTTAAATTGCTCTTCTGGATTTTGAATTTTGCTTACACAAGGGATTTAAGTGTATTTTTTACATTCCTCACCAACTACCTCTTTCTGAGTGTTGTAAAAGAGCAGAACCTGCTGTTCTAGTAAACAAAATATTCTAGAATTTAATTTCAAAGTTTCCCCCACAGCCAATCATGGGGCTGTCCAAGTCATAATAAATATGAAGCAATAGAATTTAAGTGCCTGTCTGTCACAGTTTAATCTCAGATGGCAACTAAGTACCAGGCAGCTGCCTGCTCACTCCATGCCCTCTGGCCTGGTGTGGTGGGGAGGAGAATCAGAAAAAGGTAAAACCTGTGGATTGAGTTTAAAACAGTTTAATAATTGAAATAAAGTAAATTGCAATAATAACAACATTGAATATGATGACAAAAGGGAGGTAACAAAGAAAGGAATAAACCCCAAGTAAACCAAATGATGCACAATAAAATTGCTCACCACCTGCTGAACAGTACCCAGCTGGTCCCCGAGCAGCAGTCGAGCAACAATTAAAACATCAGTGTGTTATCAACATTATTTTCATCCTAAATTCAAAACAGTAGTATACCAGCTGCAAAGAATAATTAACTCTATCCCTGCTGAAGCCAGGCCGCTGGTATTCCTTTGTTAGGTCAATTCTCCAGCTTGACACGGGTCCTTCACCTGTTTTTACTGGATCTGGTGTTTGTGAGAAAGGCAAGCTGGATGCCTCTGGCTGGCTGGGTCAGTGGTGGTGCTGGACTAGCACAACCACAAGAGGTGGCAGCAGCACTTGCCCTGTGGCTGATGGATGATTATATGCCCGTGTGACTCAGGAGAGAGGAGATGAGAGACAGCAGAGGCACTTTTCGAGCAGCATCTCCTAACTCTGGGCTGAGGATGCCAGAGCCAGCACAGGCACATCAAACATAACCCTCCTCCCGTGAGAAGCTGTGGTCAGACTGCCACTTCTTATTCATCCTGCACTAACAGAGGGTGCTGCAGAAGCAAATAAAAGCAGCCAGAAAGCTAATCGATAGATAAAATTTAATCTGCATTTATTTTGAGAATTATTTGGGCTCCCACGAAGCACGAGGTTTCTCTACACCTCTGGCAGATAGTTATCAAACTGTCTTATGCACAGTCAACACCATCACAGAAGCAAACAATTTAAGAGCCCTTTCTGTTTGGTTCATAACTTTATTTTTGGAACAAAATTAGAACTTTGTCAGCCTGAAAACAGCACAATAAAAGCAAGATCATTACTCTTTCCCTGCTTGGTGAAAGCTTTATGGCTCACACAGCATGTCTAATCCTTTATGTCCTGTCGCTATGATGCATCTAATGAATAATCTCCCTTTCTCCTCTATAATTCACTTGACAGCCAAATAATGTATTTTTTAAATCACACAATTTCTTAAGCAGTATTTTGTCTCTCTTATGCTCACCATACATTTGCAGTTAAAACCTCTTCTCTGTTTCAATACCTTCTTTCCCCACCCAAATACTCCTCTGCCTCCCCAACACTGCCAATCAGCCACTTGTCTACCTCCACAAAGCACTTTTGCTGGCAGCCTTGCTGCTTGCTCCAGCTTTTTTCCCTGTGGCAGTTCATGCCTTCTCCAAAAACTCTGTCTGCAGACTGACACCTGCAGCCTAATGGCATTGAGAAAAAAACATATTAATGTTTTAATATTAATATGTAGCCCAGGTATTCAGCAGAACTGAATACCTGCAGGGTACAGTGACCAGCAGTGAAGAGTAGTGCTAGAAGTTTAAAAGAAGAATATTCAAGTCTTCTCAGAGAACCAACAGCTTTCTTCTACTACAGATACTGGAGTAACTAAGAAAAGAGGGATTGGTTTGGGATTGTATGGGTCAGTTGCAGAGAGAACAATTCCTGTGAAGATTGCTTTTAATCAGTCACTTGGCAAAGTGTCCCAAGGATGAGCAAGATTTATTACCTTCACCTTGAGGCTGATATATAAATGGTCTTAGTTCCCAACAACACAGATTTGTAACAGTGGGATTTCAAGGGTCATATGTCCCACCTCCCATCATCTCCACTAACAACATAAACTTTGGCAGGAAAATACCAAAAATTAATAAAAACTGAAATATACTGGTGAGTCAGGGGTGTCCTAAATTCATTGAAATGAAGAGATATAAATTACAGAAAGCTGTATCAAAACATGCTTCAAGTACAGGGGAGAAGCAACCCTGCCCACCAATTGTCCTCACCAGACCATACACACATCAGCTGGGCAAGTTAATAGCAGTGTAAGAGTGTACATGATAACTACTCACAAATAATTCTAAATAGTCTTAGATGTCAATTTTTAAAAATGCACAATTACCTGGGGTAGCTTTGGGTGAGAAATGAAAGAAGATAAAAACCAATGAGAAATGGATCAAGTTTAGGAAGGAAATTTTTGACTATTGAGAAGATTTCTTGATACTGAAGTACTCAAGTCTGAAGCTTTAGTCAGGTTCACACATATTGAAATGAGCAGATATGGAGCATCCAACACATTTGCAGGTGGAGCAATGTATCCCCTGGGAGCAGAGCTGCAGAGGGGCACGTCTCTGGGACTCCAGATGGAGGCTCAAAGCTGACCCCTACTCTCCATGTTTGCACACCTTTAATTGCATCAAATGGTACATTTTTACTGTCTTAAATTAACTCTTTGAATGTTGATTTCCTCTCCAACTGGAGAGACAGTCGCTCACTACAAAGAATTCAAACAATAACTTTCATGCAGACCCCTGACAGCACCGAGTCTGTTCTCAAGCACAGGAGGCTTCCAGGACAAGCACAAATTCAGCTCTCCACAGGTGCTTGGCAAGAGCTCAGTGGCCCATCTTCACCACCACAGCTGCAAGAGACACTGCTGCCTTGAAGGAAAACACACCTGAGAGACCAAACAGTCCTTCATCCCTTCATCTAAATGTGATTCAGCAGTTCACCTCAAAAGTATGTTAGAATGGAGATGAGGGGAAAGAAGAGAAAGAAACTGGAAATTGGAAATTTACTGTAACACATCTACATTAATATTACTTGTAATATACACATATGTAGCACCCACTTTCATGCTCAGGGCCATTTACTAAAGCTCTAGAAATTGTGTATTAGAGTGGAGGCTCAAAGAGAAAAATAAATGTATACCCTGCTCTCTACAATCCTGGCGTGCCACTGGGAGCCTGGGAAGCTTTTCTCCTCTTAGTACAACTTATGACATACAATGTTTTGGGCTCCAAAACACACCTGACTCCCCCAGCACATTTTTATCAAAGCTCTGCCTATCTTAGCCATAGCCTTGTTGACCAGAAACAAGATTTTTCACCTTTATTTGTGCTGGAGGAAATGCTGTAAATAGGTTTTCACCATCAATTAATGGCAGGGAAACCACTTTTCCCTACTGTGTCACCTTTCCCTCTTTCTGTCATTCATTGGGTGATGTTGGGAGGGAGTTGCAATCAGTAACTGGAGGTGTCAAGAGCACTTCAACAAATCCTGGAGTTCCACAGGGCCACTGCAAAGCCATGAGAGCCTGTGTCCTGCCATGTCCATTAGATGCAGGTGTATGTTGGCAGGCCAAGAATTCTTCTGGCAGCAAGTTCAAAGTAAGTGTTAGCAAAGGCTCCTTAGTGCTGAAGGGCACATCCATTAAATAAAGATATATGTGCTTCCTTTTTCTTACACTACACCCAGAATCCAAACCATACACTTTTATCACAAATGTAGTAAGAGCTGATATTCCTCTTAAGGTTCCATTTAATTTTCAAAGTATATTTCATTTTTTTTAATGTTTCCCAAAAACATCTGTAAAGTCCAGTCCTACAGTGCTCGCCAAAATAAGGCAGATAAAGGAAACCTTTCTATTCCTTTTAATGAATCTGGGGGGGCTGACATACATTTCCTGAATGCCTGAAGATGGCAGAGATTAATGAGAAAGGGAGGACAAATAAATCATGAGTCTTGTATT
This sequence comes from Zosterops lateralis, assembly GCF_965231275.1. Lineage (NCBI taxonomy): Eukaryota > Metazoa > Chordata > Aves > Passeriformes > Zosteropidae > Zosterops > Zosterops lateralis. Next base: position 14,881,241 of record NC_139764.1, read on the forward strand.
TTATAAATAAATTACAAAGTTTTGAAGAACTTTTCTATTCTTCATTTTCAGCAACAAGATTAATTTCCAGCTCTGGAGGACTGTCCCCCTTGAGCTGAGGGATGATTTTTTTTTTTTTTTTTCTGAAGGGAAGATGGAACAGAAGGAAGAAGGGGAAGAGAAGAGAAAAGAGGAGAGAGTGAAATAGATTCCAGGTTTAATTTCCAAAAATTTTTGTTCACCTTGACAAAAAAAAGGATTGAGAAGGTATTATCAGTGAATTTCTTTTTCCCTGCTTGAGACCTTTCCTTGAACCACCAGAAGTCCTGTGGACACAATATGTCTGACAAGGAGGCTCAAGTAGCTCCTCCCAACATTTGTTTGGGGTTGTATCCAAGGGACATGCCCCACCGCAGGGACTGCCCTGCAGAGGTGTCCCCAAAGCCATGACTCAAGCTGCCTCATCCCCCTGCAAAGTGTCACAGGGGGAGGCCTGAGGGCTTGTAGCCACCCTGACCCAAAGCAAGGCTCACAGGGGGAGCAGCTCTGTGGAGCAGAGCTCCAGGCATCAGCTTGAACATGGACACCCCAGAGCTGCCCCTGTGCTGCCACCCTGAGCCCACCACCATCCCCTTGGGCTGGCACTGCATGCAGAGAGCTGGCTGTAAGGTCTCACCCTGAGCAGCTAGAGAAAGCAGCCAGAACAGCCTTACACCCCTCTATGTCACATAACTCCAGTATGTCTAAGAATAAAAGACTGGGAAAAACCACTCTGTTTCCATTTCTAAATTTCATAGCCTTTCTTGAGAAGAGTTCTCCTTTCCCCCACTTCAGTGCTGTACAAGAGAAATATGGAAGCAGGGCACAGGATGGCACTGGAGAGAAAAGGCTCCTGCTGTGATCTTTGTGGAAACCAGACAGGTTTAGATGGGTTATTAGCACCCAAAATACTACAGCCAACATGTATTTCATCTGGAGATCCCTTCAAGGTTCATGCAATCACCTTGGAGCTGCAATCAAACACTCTGCTTAAACAGAGCTACAGCTGACCTTGACAGCAAAAATTTCCAAGTGCACAAAGTTTCTGCTGGCCTGTGACCATGGCCATAGGTGCAATTGGAAGAAGGTCATTCACAATCTCCCCCAGAAAACTGCTGCAATGGCAGCTCCACAGCCACCTTTGCTGCTGCACCTCCCAACAGATGCTCTTTCTTTAACAACAATTTTCCTTTCCACTTCTGAATTGCTTCAATCACTCATGTAAGTTGAGACCAGTTTGCCAGTCTGTGTCCTCAGGTTGTCTCTTGGCTTTCTCCCTCATTTTTCAGTGTCTTTTACTCATTCTTGCAGTTTCAGTGTCCTATACGTAGCAATTTATATATTGGACAGCGAGGCATCTAACAGTTTCCTTATTTATACAATGGCCTTTTCAACAGTTGCAATGTGATTTATAGATCTCTTTTTTTAGCTTCCAATATTTGACAGAGACAGAACGCATTATTGTACCTGTCAGTGTTTTCTAAACAAGATGTGAATTACTGGTGAGCAGATGCTGCAATACTGAAATTCATGGAATCATAGAATATTCTGAGTTGGAAGAGATCCACAGAGATCATGAAAGTCCAGTTCCTGGCCCTGCACAGAACACCCCAAGGGTCACATCATGACACTTTTGTCCAAATGCTTCTGGAACTCTGTCAGGCTTGGTGCTGTGACCACTGCCCTGGGGAGCCTGGGCAAAAAACCTTTTCCTAATATCCAACCAAAATCTTCCCTGACACAAGTTCATGCCACTCCCTCAGGTAATTCATCCTTCACTCCCATTCTTGAAGAGGAAGCAGGGGGAAAAACACAGGAATAATTTTGCACCTGGAAAACAGGGTTGCCCAGAGGGTTTTCTGAAGATTTCCAATGCCTCCTTTGTTATTCCTGGTGGCCTTTCTGCTTCTTTCCAAAAACTCAGTTCTAGTTTGTGGTGTGAAGCCATGTCTATGACCCAGCCTTACCATGGACAGCCTGGCAAGTGTTTGGACATAAAATCAGCTAGAACCAAGGATTTTGTGTTTCTGATGTCGTTCCCTGTGCATCCTGTTTCCTCTCTTTATTTTGCCTTGTTTTCTCTATTTCTTAGACACAGGTCTAGACTGAAATTGGGAAGAGCTCCACTCCGCAAAAGTACAGTCACAATATGGAGGAATCCAGTGTGAGATTTAGGTCTAGGAAACTCTAAATATTCTGTCATATTCAAAAATAAAATCAAAAAGTGTCTGTATTATAAATATTTTCACAAAGAACAAATAGTAATCACTAAACAAGAACTCAAACAGTAAATATGAAACAAGAACTAACGTCTGGAAACTAGAGCCAGGCAAATCTGAATTAGAAACTAGATGTACATTTTTAAGCTTCAAGTGTGATTAATCAGTGCAACTTACTGAAGTCTTTCCAAAAGACAGGCTTGAGTTAGACTCAGTGTCTTGGACTCCCCAGAAAAATAATTGGACTAAATTCTACTTTCACCTGATGATCAGAATATCCCCTCTGGTCCTAAGTGACAATGTCTGCATTAGTTGAATCAGATAGAACAGAGCTTTCATCAAGAAAACTTCAACATTTCACTGTTATTTTAAACCATTGGGGTATTTGCTTGCCTTTTCTGCCAGCTGCATGTTGACTTTTTTAGGATCTAGGTTCCTATGGAAGGCAGTGTATCTTCTTTTACAAAGCTGTCCAAATTGTGTAGCTGTCCTTAGGGCTATGAGTACTGCTCTAAGTCAGAGGAAAAAAGTTCTGATTAAGATTCTGAACTTCCAGCCCTATGGCATGAAGGAAAACAATGTGACTTTTATATTGCACATTGGTCATTAGGAAAAGTGTTTCCAGTTCATTCTGCAAGCAATCTCCAACAAAACTGTGTAGCTGCTCAAAACCATTTTGCAAAGTCACTGACACAGACATTTCTTTATATTTCATGACATCTTATTGGTCCTGTTACACTGGGACTTACTTCTCTCTACAGTACCCAAGAGGCAGTTTTCAATCAGTAATGGCTATTTTCTTGGTCCCTTCTACAACTACATCAAATAAAATTCCAGTTTTATTTCCCATGTTCTGTACAAGCAGGACAGTTTACAACTCAGCTGAAGCCAGTCTAGTTGCTTAGTTCCACTTTCAATGTTTAGCAAGAAAATCTTTTCCCTAAAGCAGTCATTATTTTAAGGGACCTGTTTATCCTATTTTTGAGAGGTCAACACACGCCTTTTGTCCTTAAAATATTCCCCAAAGGATGGGGGGATTCTTAGGTGACCAGATAACTCCCAATGGATAAGAAGTTCTGTTACTATTTCTGAAAAAAATAATAGTAATGTAAGACTCCATGTTGTGTTCTCAGGTACTGAGATATCTTGAGTTTTCCATTGAGCTTAAAAACCTCAAAAACCTGACCACATTTTAAGGTTTGATACAAGAGTCAGACCCTCAGCAGTCATTAGTCTTCTGTTAATTTACCAGATTGTAAAGGAATTCAGAAGTGCTCAGTAAAGATGGAGGAGAAATCTCTGATCCCTCCTTCTGTCATCTCATTTTGCTGATTTTGGTGCAGCTGCTTTTAATTAATTAAGTGAAAGGAGCCCCTTTAAGGTTCCCACCATAAAATCTCACTTGATTCCTCATAAATAATGTCTCTAGAGTCTCTAGAGCTCATTCATAGTAATAAAACTATATGGTGTGCTGATTAAAACTGTTATAATTTATATGCATTAAAACCTCAATTTAAAGACGTATTAAGGGGCAAAATTCTTTGACCATGACACTCTAGTTTGCATTTCATTACAAACTAAAGATTCGGAAGCTGAGATTGCCATGTACTGTCAAAGAACAATAATGGAGTGATTTTCCTATTCTTCTATGTTGGGAGCAAACCTTTCCCTGGGAAAAAAAAAAAAAAAAAAGGCAATAATACTCTTTTCCATAGATTTGCGAAGAGATTGTCAAGACAAGGTTCAGGAGAGCAAATAATCCGCCTCAGTGTCTGTGATGATGATTTAGATGGTCATCACAGTTCTTTTCAAAAAAAGGCTCACTCTTCTGGTTCATGTCAAAAGTCTGAAAGGGAAGGAAATTGCAAACTCCACAACCAGTCCCATGCCTGGTCCTACATCCCATCAAGTTCTTCCTGTCCTAATGATAATGGACACAGGGATGTCAACACTTTATGAGAGGGTACCTGATGTCTTAGAAGAACAATCTTTTTTCCAATGAGTCTTTCAAAGCAATCACTTTGCTTAGTCTGAAGGAGCATTTCACATGTTTTTGCCTGTTCTGACAGCTCATGAGTAGCCCACAGCATGCAGGAGCAAAAACCCTGCATTAAAAATATCAGAGCCAGAGGTGATATTTCACATATCAAGGGCTGAGGTGGCCAGCTGTCTAAATGGCAAAAGCAGCACAAAATTCCATGTAAGGTTCTGTGCCTGCTTCTCCCCTGGCATAATTCAGTTTATTATACTAGTTTATTTAACTGACAGACCTTGACCTGTGCCTTTCATACTTTCCATGCACTCAGGTTAAGGATATCTTTTCAGTCTGAATGACCCTGGGCTGGAACAAGCAATGCTGAGAAAGAACAGAAGTAGGATTTCAGAGCAAGGATTTGGACAAACATAGGACTCCTGTGCTGCTGCCTGTAGCAGAGCAAAATGACTTTTTTTCTGTACACAAGCAGAACACTCAAAGGCACAAAGCTGCCGAGCACAGAAAACCATTTTTAATGTGTTCAGTAGCTGTAAACAGAATTATCTGCAAAGTTTAATGATTAACTATTTCCTTCCCATTTGTTCAAAGGAAGACAAACGCAGAAATTGGAAATGCAGCAAGACTGTTCCCTCAGAGTGCACTTCATGCAGCCAGCACTGTAAATGCATTCCACATTAGCTGAGAGCTCATCTCAGGAAGGCTGCTAAGAGCAGCAGTCAGCTCCCACAAAACAAAACACAACAAAATAGAACAAAAGGCCACACCATATTTTGCTTTATTACAGAACATTCCTGGTGAGCCACACTGTGAGCTCCAGAACACTGAGGCTTCTGCTGCACAAGGCGATTTCCACCCCACAGCCCCTTATTGCAATGCTACAGCCAGGGGACATCTTGTGCACAGTGCCACATTCACTGGACTGAAATAAAGCCATCCACCTACCCAAGCAGCATCAGCCACTTCTCCATTTCCTGTGAACAAGGTGGTGGTTTCACCTTGACCTGCCTTCAACCCATCTGAGTCAGAGACCCCTTCATGTTTGTAAGGCTTGGATGAGTGTGCTTGGTGTGAGTTTCACTACCCACAAAGTTATTGGCTTCATGTTTTATAGTGAGATTAAAATGAAACTTTTTCCATGCCAGTAACAGTTCCTGTCAACACAGGGCCATACTATCCATTTCTCTCCTGTGCACCTGGCCTCGTAAACTCTCTACAAAGCAATTCATGCTGATGATATAACAGGCTTTCTTCCCAAAAAAGCACAGAACTGAAAGAAATCATTGCATGGTCAATGTAGTGAAGAGGGGAGGCTTGTAAAATCCAATTATAATTACAGGCAGAAACATTTCTATTCAAGATTTTTACTCCTGATATCAGCCAAGAGTGATGAGATTTGAATAAAGAAGGCTCCATCAGATTAAAATCACTCAGTGCAGTGAAGTGATGTCTGTGCCAGGTTTTAGGCTGTAGCAGAAGATCCTCCTTCGCCAGCATCCATTTACATCTCTGAGGGCTGAGCCATGCTGTGCCATTCCTTCCTCTGCAGCCTTTCCTTGACTGGGCAGAGGTCTGCAGGAGACCTGAAACCCCTGAAACCAAACAGAAATCTCCAAAGGCTGTGGAAGCCTGATGTGTTCGGCCTGAATGCACTCCCAGACCAAGATAAACTTCCAGCTAACCCAGTCTTTGGGATGAAGTGGAAATTTATAAATTTTAAGGCATGAAGACAAGGCTCCTGTCCTTCCCAAATGCCATCACTCACTATATATAGTTGTTCCCCTCTCTCCTGCCCCGCTCACCTCTATGGAACACCAGTCACCAGCTCCTCAGGAACCTTCTGTTGGTGAACATCTTCTTGCAGTGCTGTGCTCTGACATGCAAACAAAAACCTCTGATCCAGGGGATGGGTGTGCTTAACCTAAGCTGTTGAAGATGATTTACTCTGCAGATGTCACTGGGAACTATTCATGTGTTTCCAAATTAAGCCTGTGATGAAAGGCTTTTCTGGACAAGGGACAGAGCTCCTGGCATTTTCAGGATGAAGCCTCAAATTTGGCAGGTTTTTAGTGTTGCCAATAAACAATGCCAACAGCAAGAGGAGGTTTTCAAACTCTTTTACTGGGAATTGACTTAAAATAGATTTATTCACTGGGACTGAGAAAGCACTGCATCACTAGCCATTTGGGACAATACTGCTTCACAAACACATATGGTATGATATTGAAATTCCAGTTATTCAGCCCTGAAATTTTAGTCCAAAAAGCCAGTACCATTTTGGGCTCAGTTAGAATTTCTTTATTAGTTTTTAATTTCAAAGTTAACTGTCATCATAAAGCAGGAACACAATTTTGCTGTAGATTTCCCTGAGGATCCTTGCCTTCAGCCAGTTATGCTCAAAAAGAAGAGAGTACAGGACTTTTCACTGCATGTGTGGGAACAGGCAGGAAGTAGAATTACAAATCACACCTGGGCAATCTTTAGCCCCAGATCTCCCAAAAGATGCATCAAAAAATGCTGTGAAAGCAACCCACTTGCCTTTGAGAAATTGCTGAACTGTTAGTCCACTGGAGATGCAAGCAGGCAGAATTTCGTATGACCTATGGCCCCATTTATATCCCTTTTTCTTTCACCAGTGTCTTTATTATTTGTTGCAGTTATCTGCTTTCTTTGAGGGTGAAGGGACAACAATCATTACTTGCTGTCTTTTACATTTGAAATGTTTTCATGGATCCAGGATAATTGCTTTTTTGCAGAGTGCTAAGGTAAAAACTGTGTAACAATTAATGTAAAAGGTGAGGTTTGATTGAGTTTCCAGTGTCACAATATTGTTCTCAATAATATTGACAATGCTGAAGGCCATAATCCATTAATACCAGGGAATTTAATAACAGAGTCAAGGAGCTAGCTTATAGCTATCACACCTCTGCTGGGAAATGATACTGAAAGGTGCTTTATTGCAGAGGATTTGAGACTTACAGAGGCAGTGAAAGAGGTAAATGCAGCTTCTAACAAAGCTTTGCTGCTGCATAAAAGACAAGTTTGTGCAGAAGTACCAGATAGGAGCCGTGGGGATGTGGATGTAGTTTCATGTTACCAGGCAGGAAGCATGGCAGTAAACAATAAATCTTTTTTCCATGTCTCAATCTCCTAGCAGCAGCAATTGAAGGGGCAGCTGATAAAGACTCAAGTTTCTTCCTAGTAGAAACTAATCTTCTAATTCTTCTGAGTTGTCCTCTCATCAAGAAAATACTGATTAGAGAGGCTGGGGCAAGAGCACTAAAGAGGAGATCAATCTGCAGTGATTAGAAAATAAGGTCAATATGACAAAGTGTAGATGTGCCTCTCCTAAAAATGACAATATGATCATTCAGCCAACATCATTCCCCCATTTCTGGGCTTTCCCATTGTGTTTCACTGAGCTAGAACAGCCCCATGGACTGAATTTGACAGCTTCCCTACTCAAGAACATTTACACCTCCCTTCCAGATTTCTAAGCACAGAGATGTCTATTTTTTGTTGTTGTTGTTCAGGAAGGAGCTAGAGTGTGGCATTTAACAAAAAACTATCTAATAGTCTCTTTTCCCTCCTTTGTGATATTTTTATTCTTCTTAATCAAGCAAGAAAAAAAAAATCCAACATACTTCCAGTGGATCTGAAAGACAAATCATTACTTTAAATGTACAGACCAGGGTCTGCCTTGAAATGAACATCCAAGGCAATTGCTGTATTTTAAAAGCTCCCCAAGTTACAGGCTTAATATGAAGCAGTTCACAGCAGAATGTCTTTTACTGCCTTTCCAAATAACAGCCTAACCATAAGTATAGATCTTCTGGATATTCTCAGTGTAAAAGATCAATTGCAGAACAGGCAGCTTGATGTTTGCAATCTGTCTTTTAGTAAACATTTCTCTTTCTCCTCCTCAGTTGGAAAATTCCTGCTGGGTTCTGAACAGTGGAGACCTTGAGGAGCTTTCATGTTGGTAAATTATAACAGATATAACTTTTATTTTTTTTCCACTGATAAGGATGTTCTAGCAAAATCATCCATAGCCTTTCTTCCTAAGTGCATTCCTCAGCCAGCTTACAAAAGTTACTTGAGTTCCAAAAGTCAATATTGCTATAAAAAGAGCATGGAAATGTAACACCCCTTTTAGCGGTGATTGGAAAGAAACACCGTGTGTGACTGAGGTCTGTATGTTATCCAGCTTTAAATACCTGATGACGTTTTGGAGCACTTTAGCCATTAAATTCAGTTTACTGGTATTGCAGACATCACTTTATATAACACACTTCAGACTCCACCTTACAGTCAGTCCAGCTTTTCACTCTCATTCTTCCTATTGGAAGACTTTAGAAATTTGATTATTTCAATCAGCTAGGAACATTCTCAAATATTCTCTCAGTGCATTCACAGGCAATACATACTCATTTGCTTTTAGGCGAATGTTATTCTTTAGCTTAAACATATCTTTTCTCTCTCTGGCCTTCATCCATCTGATTCATGTATTCTCCAGTCCTAAGAAACCCAGTGTTACTTAAATATGATGTAGCCTAGAGAAAGAATCCTAAGGTCAGGCAGTCCCTGGGACTCATAACTCCTACAACTGTCAAATAATGAACTTCAAGGCTACATCTCTACCAGCTATACATTTCCAATGTGTGTGTGTGTGAGAGAGAGAGACAGAGACAGAGACCTAGGCATACACACTGGGAGCTCATAATTATTCAACACCCAATTGATAAAATCCAGGCACTCGTCTCCTCAATCATTTCCACCTGATTTATAGATTTATTTTGTTGTTAGGCTGAATCCCATGACACAGGTTACCACAGGCTGCAGTTAAGGTGATGATTTATATTCTCTTGTAGTGCAACAGCCCCTTTAAACTTCAGCATTTGATCAGAGATGGGAGAATTGGCTTCATGGGATTAATACACAAAAGTCCCCCTGACTAGTGTAGTGCAGAGTTTTCTTCAGGACCAGAATTGCACAGCTCCGGAGACCCTCCATACCTGCCAAATGTACTCACTCAGCCCAGAGCAAAAGGAATGTTCTGCAGTCCCAAACCAGGGCAAATTGTGACTGGGCCACCACGAGTCCAACCCTTCTGAAGTGTCATCAGAATAACTGGAATTTTGTTTATCTGAATCATGAGTTAAATCAAGAAAGCCAAATTTTAGGAAGACTAAACTCTGACAAATGTAATGTTTTCTTACTTGAGGGTAAGCATGATACAGGTGTGATCCCACAGGTACGCCCTGCAAAGTCCAGCCATCTGGTTCATCCCACAGCACAGACCCTGATCCAGCAAGAATTCTCACCAGCTCAAACAGAACATCTCAGTATGTCCGAGACCCACCAAAAGTCCTCACGTAATGCTGAGAGGTCTTTCCTTCTGCTGGAAAATACTCAAAATCATCTAGGATCATCCCCAGATTATTCCATTCTTCTAGATGAGAAAGTGCCTAAGATGTGACAATTGTCTTTTAGGACAGAGACAAATTTAGTGGTTGGGATGAAAGTCAGAAACATGGTTTGTAATGAAAAAGAAAAAAATAAAATGAACATATTTTGCTTGGGAAAACATGTATTTTTTTCCTCTCTGTTTCCATTCCGATCATATTTGGATCATTTTTACTCCTGAGGAAGGATGTAGACATGGGAAATTTCCTCTAGAAAACTGAATATTCCTTTTCTAATAATATTTCATACTGCAGAAGGATCTCCCTCACTTAGTGCATACCAGTTCTCTAAAGTAAAAAACTCTGAAAGCAGCACACTGAAACCACATAAAATAAATAATAACCTGTGATTTCTTGCCTGAGATTGTTCTGCTGCTTTCCCCAGTCCAGCCCACAAAAAAGCAGCTATTTGATTTCTATGTTTTACACTGCCTGTTGTTTGTCAGCAGGAAAAATTCAGAGTACTAAAAATGCTTACTGCTTTGAGAGCAATAATAAAATGTGTGCTTGCCTTCAGATTAGCCATCACTGTTTTTTTTCCTGCAGAGAATGAGAGAAATATAGAGGTGAAATTCCATGTTGTTATGTATAAAATAGTCTTTTAAGAAGTGCCTGGGGAGTTATATTGTATTGATATGAATGTGTCTTATGCAGCTAAATCCCTGCTCACTACTTATAAAACATAAAAGATAGGAAATCTAGAATCTTGGTCATAAAACACAAATTAAATCAACACAGTCAACTTCAGAGAGCATGAATATATTTCACTTCATTAGAAAATAATAACCCATGCTGGCATTTGGACAGAAATGAAGCCTGCTTGCTAGAATACATTTTTTTCACAGCACTTTCCCCTTATATCACTATCAGCATGACAAGGTCTGCCCAGGACCGTGGTTCTCACACCAGCAGGATTCTCTTTTATTTCCTTCATAGATGGTGGGAAGCTTGCCATGATTTCTCCATCTCCAATGGAGCTATGATAACACATCAAAATAAAAGCCGTTCTATTCTGGAATATTTCTCAGCCTAGGGAGAGAAACAGGACCAGGGTCAGAAGGGTAAGCAAGGCAACTGGAAGAGAAATTATTGGGGCAAGGTGATGCAATATATCAGCTTATAACTGGTGAGAAATCCATGCTTTCTAAGGCTGACTCAGATGGCCTGGCTGTTAGGCCAGGAGTCAGGAGCTGTGGATGGCACATGGGCTGTGACATGGGTGGCACAGGGTCACTGTAAAATGGGAATGGCTCCATCCTGAGATAAAGCCAAGAGTCCCAGGGAAGACAGCAGCCCCTGTGTGCCGGTGGGACACGACACTCGGCTGCTCAGAGGCAGCTCATTTCCATGTGGGACAAATCCCACATCCCCCAAACCTCTATTAGCCCACTGAACTTCTGATCAGGAAAATTAAAATACACTCTGGCAAGTGCTGCTTGAAAACTTCCCCACTCTCTGCACTACACCGTGCTTAACTCGAAGTCAGCACACCTGCAAGGGAACTGTGCAGCCGGAAGGAAATCTTTTGTGAGGACTCTAAGCCTGAGCTTCCAAAAAGCCTTTAAAGTCTGTTCTTCTTTCTAGTCTCCATCCCTGCCTCCTGCACTTCTCCAGATGCAGAGCTACAGAGGTGATCCCTCAGGCACAGAATGCCTCCAGAGTTATCACTATTTACTCTGCTTCTGAAGCCTCCACTCTCAGGCACCTGTCATCCCACTATTCCTTTGTGTTCAACTCATTCCTCACCTAAGCAATGTCTGACCCGAAGCACACCATGTAGTTTGGTTTCAATATTATATGTTCATTCTGCATTTTTATCTCCTATGCTTCCACTGATGCATTTTAACTAGATAAGTGCTTGTTAAATGCTAAATCAATACCCCAGTGCTCTAAAACCATAGGGAGAGCACTGGACACATTACACCTACAATGCATTAAAGCCACTGTAACAAGTTTAATCACTCTGCAGCACTTTTACTGCTCCTTCATGAAATGACTGCAAAACACTGCCAAACAGCTTCATTTTCCTCTAGTGCCCAGGTGAATATGGGCAGTGGCCATCTCTAAAAATAGGAAAATGGGAGGCTGAAGTTCATTTCCAGGCTAAGACCAGAGATGAAAATTACTCCGGTCCTAAATGTTTTCCCTGGCACATTTTTGCATGCTCAGTGGCACAGCAATTGTCTTTCTTTCATAAGATGCACAAAAAATGTTTTGGTATTACATATGAAACACCATTTATGTGGCCATAAATAACAGATAGTCTTAATCTGAAAGGCCTTTTAAAACCCTCTACATAGCAAACTGGAATTTTACTTTTTTTTTTTAAGCTTGATACATTTCCCCATTTGCTTACTGCACTTGAAACAAGAATGGACATCTGTAAAAGGAAGCCCTCTTCACCATGATGTCCTCTTCACCTTCTGCTTCCTAGCAGGAGCTTAGAATCTGTTCTAAAGATGATGTGTTTCTATCCTTGTATGTGCCTGATACCTGCACAGGAACCAAAGCCAAGTCTTCAGCCATACACTTCCACTCCACACATCCTTGGGAACAAACCAAGTTGTGTGAAGTTGCTTAAATCACAAGTGGAACCTGTTTATGAAAAGCTTACCAGGATAAATGACCTTAGAGGAACATTAGCCAGCACCTACCTGAAAGAAACAAGAGGGACAGGTCCAGGGCAGAAGGGACATTTTAACCTGTTTGGTGGTAACTGACAGGTGTAATCAGCACACAATTGCTCTCTGAAACTTCTCGCCCTAGAAAGAAAATCTAACAGGCCAAAGGGGTTGCCAATATTTTATTCGGTGCTGTGATCAAATGCTGCCTGTCCTGAACTTCTGTAAAGCCTCAGCCTGATGGAATGAGTGTCAGCTTAGCTGTTTTTATTTTGGTGCCACTGGCTGGAGAGATTTGCAGGAGTTAAAGCCACAGGCTCTGTCAAATACATACCATACATCTTCAAATGGCATGAAAAAGGTGTTTGCCATTTCACAACTTTGATTCATAAATTCCTCATGCTGTTCTTGGCTTTTATGTCAACAGGATAAAGTAGGCTTTCCTGTCTTGAAACTCCATCTGCCCAGCAGCCCCATTTCCAGACCCACATTCCTTCAGCTGTGGAGGGAGGGTGGACAGAGTGACCTTTGCCATGTTCACCAGCCTAGCTGGGTGAAATACTCACCTGTCAAATGCAGGAAGGGATGTGACATGTGAGGAGGCTCCATCCCCATGGATTGTTTCCCCAGCAGCATCACGAGATTCAGGGCTGCCGGCTCCCAGACAGACATTCCTCCTCCACTTTTCACCACGCTCTGCTGCAGCAAGGCAAGTGCTTCTGGGAACAGGCTGAAAAACTGGATCCCAGCTGAAAGTAGCCCTTCAAAAATAGCAATTTTTAAACTGAATCATTTTCCAAATCACACTCTAAAATTACTTCCCTTCCTGGCAAGCTCCCTGCAGCTCATCGGTACACAGGCAAGCACGGACTTGGAGGATGCAGATTTCTCAGGAGCTGCACCAATCCCATTCTGCAGGTTTTTTGCATCCATCCATCCATGCATCTCTCTGTTTATCCCTCCCCTCTGCACTGTGAAGCTCAACCAGAGAATACAGGGGCCACATCTCTAACCTGAACAGAGAGATTTACAAAGGGCTCTTCTTTCCTCCAAATGCTTGTCAAAAGAAATGGCAGGTTACAGAACTGCCTAACTGGCCTCTCAGTCCTTTTAAAAACTGAGCTGTTCACTTGGGGAGCTGAAGGATGCTGACCTCTGCTGAAAGGCCAGGCTCTGGTCAGACTGAACAAAGTGAGATCCAAAGAAAATCTGCTAACTGGTTTGTTGCCTAATAATCTACGTGAATTCAACAGTGGGTTCTACATTCAGAAATTATCCTTTGCAAGGTCTCAGAAATATTACAGAGCTGCATCTTCCTGAGTGGTAGAACGACAGCTTTCCATCATTAAAATGTATTAAAAATCCCTTGCATGCCAAGCCACTGACTGAGATTTCCCTGCGCAAAGCAATAATAGAAAACGAATTAGCAAAACTAATGCAGGAAGAGCATAAGCCACCAGAGTGGAAGGTTTTCCCATAAAATGCAAGATTTCATTCCAAAAATTGTGAGGAGAGTAAGTCATGTGAACACAGAGCTACCTGCACACGATGCAGGGTGCCTGTGGCTTGCATTGGCACCACAGGCAAGTGAGAACACATTGATGTGCTCAGGGTGCTCGGAGCACTAGACAGAATCAGGCCTCCTGAAATTGGCTATTCATCAGATTTAAATTGAATGTAATTGGCAGCACTAATTAGATCATTCTCTCTCTCAGTGAGAGCAGTGAAAGTGAGAAAGTAGTAGTTAGATCACTGAGCCTCAGGAAAACTAAAAACAAAAGGCCATTGCATATTCATAAATGAATATAAAGGAAGAATGAAGGAATTCTGATTTAGACAGTGATTGTTTCCTGTTTCTCTTAAACCTGTGGAAATATTCTCCTGGTAAAACCATGTCTTTGGTTAACAATATTGTTTCCCTTCAGCTTAGTATCCCCTACCAGTTTGATCCAGCAAACCAAAACCTGCACTGGCTGACTCCTACATCTCACCCTGACTTGATTTTGAGTTTAGGAGTACAATAAATGGTTCCCAAAGGATTCTCAAGTTTACCTCGCCAGCTTTTCCAGCTCTACTCCCATGAAAGCCAGAGTGCTACTGGCAGAGCAATGGAGGCTTACAGAGCCCAGCTACCTGGAAACAGCTTCATGCCAAGACTCCACACGGACCACCTGCTAATCAACACATAAAATGTCTTAATTTTCAACCAAATGGTCTGCAACAGGCAACTTATGGCCCCAAGACCTGTAATAATCCTGCCTGTTTTCTCTCTCCCCTCCCCATAAGTTCACCCTAATACAGAGAGAGCACAAAAGGCCATTTGGGTCACAGGACTGGTCTTCTGCTTCCAAACCTAAAAAGTGCCTGGGGAGGGTGAGGAGACACTAGTAACGTCTGAGGTTCCATGGAAACACACACTTATCCCCAAATACTGTGTAGTTAGTATACTTTTCACCATCTCATTCTGTCATCACACTAAGTCAGGCACTGGGAAGAGCCCTCTATCCTAAAGTATCCAGATTTCTAACTTAAAAATTGGGCATATTTATTTCTGTTATGCATTGTCACTGAAACCCTTGCTCACAATGGCTCTGATTGCATAGACTACCAACTAGATCATCCATTTCTTTTAATTACAAGGTAATAACAAAGATACTGTTCCCTGAAATCCAGTGAAGAAGAGCACCATCTCATTGCCTGCAGATTGTCAAGCACCCAGGCTGACCATAAGGCCACTCACTGAAAAATAACTTCCTTGGTACAAGTTACAGACAAAAACTAATTTATACAGCCCATACTGGGCTGTATGGAGAGCAACACAAAACCATCTGCACATTAATTCCAGCTGCAGGAGTAGTTACAAATCTATTTGGCTTTGGTCACTGTCAAGGTAGAAAATATGTCCAGCTACTGCAAACAAGCCATACATTTCAGGGACTATATGGCATATTTACCTTCAGATTTATGAGACACTAACAAATAACTACTTGAGGCATTTCCATGCCAATGTAGTGGTAAAAAGCTCCTGAACAATGTACTTGGTATTTTTTCTTGGCAAATATTTGCTACAAAGTCAGTGGGGAGATGTATGAGTGAAGCTTGTACTGGAACCGAGAACACAAATGTGGAGGTCTTGGTATTCCTGAAACTGAAAAAGTGGTCTTGCTAATTTGCTTGTGAGTCATACAGTCAAACCATGGTTGTGAATTTACAGGATTTTACCTCCCCCCCCAAAAAAAAAAAAAAAAAAAAAAAAAAAAAAAAAAAAAAAAATCCCACACCACTGTTCCCTTGAAAGGAATAACAGTAACTGGTCTTTTTCAGGTTTAAAGTATCATTTTAAACTTTATTCTTTAATAAAGAGCTGTGATGTTTAGCAGTACAACCTCTTTGCAGACAATGGTTTAATTAAACATTTAATGAGCCCATCTCATTTCTTTGCACGAGTTTTACTTTAAACAGCCAAGCTAATAATGTAAACACCATATTTTGGTTATTAAAATAATTGCTTTCACAAATACTGACCTCCTGACAAACCAAATGGCTGGTGCAGTGCATACAATACTCCCACAGCTCAGGGATCTAATTTTAGCATAAAGCCCAGTTTACAGCTGACCATCAGCTTTTAAAAAAATTCTGGGCAAACTGTTTTAAAGATACCAATATTTTCATTAAATCCCTCAAGATTTCATTCAATTATTCAAGAAAATGTAGAAACACATCCTTCATTTAAACACATAACAGCCTTTAAGAGTGTTACCCAAGCAGGGGCACAGCAGCAGCTTCAGGGTGTTTCCTCAAACTCTCATATTGGGATCAGAGCAACCAAAGCCATGACCCTCTTCTAAGCCACAGCTCTGGAGGATTTTTTTTAAGCTAGATAATGGAGTTTTTCCAGTAGCTAGTTACTTTGGAAAGGACCAAACACTTTCAGTGGGACTTTAATGAAACAAAATAACTTTTCCCCCCCAGCTTTATAACCAAAAAAACCTTAAGTATTTCTGCAAAACGGTGACAAATTTTCAAGACTCCAAGTAAAAAAATCTTAGTGAAATGAGTTGTCAAAACATTTTGAAAATCTGTCAACAGCTCAAATTCTTAGAAACCATGATTCGGTGATGCTGGAAATACAATCCTGTCCATGCTGAAGCAGCTAAACCACGTCCTTGACTGCTTCAACTGAGCTTTTTTCTTCATGGAAAGTTACTGGTAGGCTTTCATATCGATGATGTGATTCCTCAAGCTAATCAGCATCCCACCAGCATCATCCTTTCCCAAGCAGGACATCTCCAGAGCCAGTCAGCTTCTGCTGCTTGGAAACTGTCCTGTCACCCAAGGAAATGGCCAATTTTTCACTCCCCATTTATGGGCCAACCATCCCCCAAGAGGGGACAATGCATGGCATGGGGAGCTACAAGTCACACACACTTTGCTAACTGGCTTCTCACTAAAAACATCAGGGGCCTAGCACAGCAGGTGAAATTGCTGAGGACTCCAGAGAACTGAACCCTCATTTTTTAATGTTCCCAATAGGAAAGTAAAACACAGCGACAAAAACAACCAACCAAAAAAACCCCCTCCCTGTCTTACTTCCCCCTACAAATACAAAAGCATCAGGAATCTAAACTGTGATACCCATCTGCAGCAACAAAATTCCTGCAAATTCACGTAAACTAGTTTAGTTTTACATCATCTGACACAGTGGATTGCATGTAACCATTTCTGGATTTCCACAGCAGAAATTATTTATAACTACAGTCGTTGGCACTAAATGGCCCATTTCTGCCCTATTAAGCCCTTGACCATCCATGGGAGGCTTTGCACTCATTTCAATGGTCTTTTGATTAGGTCTGATTTACTTTCCCAATGTTTTTCTGCTTCTCGTGACCTTGAGATCTGCTATTGCTCTCCACAGCTATTGGGTTTGCGATTTGTTGGTTTAATTTTTTTTATTTTTATTCAGTTTTAGTATTTATAATGGGACACGACTGACACTTTGAAATAGGAGCCACTTTTTTTCTTAAGTGTTGAGTGTGGTATTGCCTTGAGCACAATAGGAGACTGGAAATCTTTGATACTTCTAGACACTTTCACCTCTACTGAGCAAAATGCTTTAGCACAAAAGCAATAACAGCAAAACCCCAAAGTTTAGACATGTTGGTAGCTATCAAAACATGATCCTTTGATTAGAGTACTTTGTAAACTAATTTATTGCCTTTTATATGTGCCCTGCTCCTCAGAAGGACAGGTGTAAACCCAAGCCATTTTCTACACCTGACAAGTATGAACAGTCTCTTAGAAAGCAAGGAAGTTCTCCTGCTATGGATGTGGCCAAGAGACAACTGCCAATAACGTGAAATCTCATGGCAAGGCAAAATCTCTCAGATCCAAAATAAGAAATAAACGTGTGAAACTGTGGAGAGAGGTTCCAGTGACAGCAAATAGCCCCTTGCTAAAAGACACCATGTAGCTACCAAGAGGCAGCAAATATTTTCCCATGGACCAAAAAAAAAAAAAAAAAAAAAAAAAAAAAAACAAAAAAACCTAGGCTAAAAAAAACCCAAAACCAGGGCACAAGCTCCTATCCCAGTGAGATTGACACAGGCGAATGTAAATTGTGGGGAGCATTTCCTCCTCCAAGCCCAGATCTCTGCTACACGTGTTATCAACCCCTACACATATGTTTGCAGGACTGGCATCGCTCCCATCCTCTTTGCAATACTTTTTCAGTGAGAATTCTCATTTTATTTTAAAAAAAAAAAAATAGGAATGTAATTATTTACTTCAAGTCTCCCAGGGAAAAGACTGCAGTTCTTACTGCAGCACAACAGATAAGAAAGGCTACAGTGTTTGTTCCAAGGCAAACAGCGAAGACAGAATCCAACACTTAAGGCGGGGAGGGGGGAATCACCTTTCAGACACCAGCTGAGATTAAATGGGCACTTGGCACCCAACCCAAAATGTGTCATTTTCTTGGGTCTACCTCTGCGGACTCACATCACAAACAGCCTAGAAACGGCTGAAATTAACTAATCAGGGTTCCACCGACCACCGCCACCAACTGCCTCAAAAACACCCAGTTGGCACAGGGAGTAGAGGAAAAGGTGTTGAAGCCAAACCACCCCCGAGGCGCGTCCCACACATGCCCGGCCGGGGCCGCGGTGAGAGGAGAAGCGGGGAGAAGGGAGGAGAAGGGAGGAGAAGCGGGGCTGGGCGGGGCAGGGCAGGGTTGGGCGAGGCAGGGCAGGGCAGGGCGGGGCAGGGCAGGGCACAGGGCAGGGCAGGGCAGGGCAGGGCACAGGGCAGGGCAGGGCGAGGCAGGGCGGGGCAGGGCGGCTCCGGCGTCCCGCCCCATCCCATCGCATCCCATCGCATCCCATCCCATCCCTCCCCCGTGCCGGGCGGGCGGTCCCCGGGGGCGCGGCAGCGGCGGCTCCGGCGGCCGGGCCGGGGCGGGCGGCGGCGGCATCGGGGCTGCGGGAGCCTCCCCGCCGGGGATGCGGCTCCCGGGGGGCCGCGCCGCTCGCTCCCGCCCTCCGCCCGCCGTCGACCGGGCGCCGCGCGGAGCCTCCGCCTCCGCCTCCCCGCGGCGTCTCCCCCGCGGCGGGGCCGCCGCCGCCGCCGCCCCGCATGGCCAGAGCGAGCCGGGCGGTGCGCGCCGCCCAGCAGCAGCAGCAGCCCGCGGGCCCCGTCGGGCCGAGGGCGGGCGGGCGAGGCCGACGGCCCCGGGGCGCCGCCGCCAGCCGGGCGGGCGGCCCCGCCGGGGGATGACTCAGAGCCGCGGCCCCTGCAGCGAAGCCGCCGCCGCCGCCGCCGTGCCGGGCTCCGCGCGGCGCCGCCCCATGCCCGCGCCCCCCGCCCGGGGCCGCCCGCCGCCCGCCGCGCCCGCCGCGCCGCGCACCGGATGATGCCCCCGCGGGGGGCGGTGGGCTCCTGCCGCCGGCGGCGCCTGGCGCCCCTCAACGAGGACAACGGGCGGTTCCTGCTGCTGGCCGCCCTCATCGCGGCGTACCTGAGCGCCGGCGCCACCGTCTTCTCGGCCCTCGAGAGCCCGTCGGAGGCGGCGGCGCAGCTCCGCTGGAACCGGACCCTGCACAACTTCAGCCGCATCTTCAACATCAGCCTGCCGGAGCTGCGCGCCTTCCTGCGGAGCTACGAGGCGGCCATGGCCGCGGGCATCCGCGTCGACGCCCTGCGGCCCCGCTGGGACTTCCCCGGCGCCTTCTACTTCGTGGGCACCGTGGTCTCCACCATAGGTGAGCGCGGACCCGCCCGGCCGGCCGGGGGATGCCGCGGCCCCGGCCCGTCGTTATAGCGACCAAAGTTTGGGGAGAGGCGGCGCGGCGTTGCTGCGGTAACGCGGGGCTCGGCGGCGCGCCCGGCTCCCTCCGTCCCCGGGGGTCGCGGTCCCGCCGCCCCCTCCCCGCACGGAGCCGGGAACCGGCGCTGCCCCCGACCCCGCATCCCCCGGTCCCGCGGGTTCCAGCAGCGCCGAGCGGGACCCCGCTCCTCCCCAGCAAACTTCTGCTGCCGGCTCGGCTCCTTCCCGCCGAGCGGGGTTGGCGCTGCCCGTGTGGCGCTGCCCGCCGGGCCGAGGGCTCGGCACCGGGTACCGGGTACCAGGAGAGGCGGCAGCAGCGGGGCTGATGGAGATGCTGAGCCACAGCCGGGCTTTCCCCTGGCCGCTCAACTTGGTACCGGCTTGAACTGCTGGCAGAGTTAGGATTTGAATGTGTTTAAAGACACCAAGCGGTGTGTCTTCCAGCTGTAGCAGGATGCTGTGCTCTCGGGGTATTGCTGCAGCCAGCCGCGGTTCTGCATATCCCATCGGTGTTTGGGGTGAGCAGCACTTTGTAAAGCAAATGATGAGTTTTGGTGAGATAATTTTTTATATTATTTTTTTTTTAACTCTGTAGCTATCTACTACTCTTGGACTATTGCTTGAGAAACCCTGTCCCTGAACACAAGATCTTAACTCTGCCAGTTTTTACAGTTTTTTTAAGCCAGGTGTCTTCTGTGTTTTCCCTTTGTTGTAAAGGATGAAACTCACAGCTCATTATTGCATTTGCATTCATTAGGTATGGAAAATGTTTTATCAATAATGACTAATCCGTATAATGGAGTCGTGATGGTGAGTACAGCAGTGTTGTCAGGTATTGTTACTTTTTGCATTGAAAAATCCACTTAACTTTTCCTTTGCAATTACATTTGGTAGCCCGGTCATTAAAACACCGTTTTAATTAAGCATTAAGCTGTCTTCATCACAGGAACATATATTTAAAAGATCATTTTGACTGATCAGCATGAACGAACAAAAAAAGCCAATGTTTTAACAAACCTGTTCGTTCTTTACACCTGCTGTGGGAAACAGGAATCTTCAGATGATGTGTAAACACACTGCTTCCCTGCCAGCTCCAGCTTCTCCTCTCTGAGGTTATTGAAATGCAAAATGCTTCCTCTTACTTTGCATTTGTTTCCATCTCCACTTCATCTGCAGTCATTTGTACTTGGGCAGAAGGACTGAGGAACTCAGCACGGACTTTTGCCCAGTCTTTACAGGTGTACATGGCAGAACCAAGAGTTGTGTTTCTCCTATTCCTGTAGCACCAACCCAGGGCAGTTCTCTCTCCTTAGAGTCACTAATGTCATGTCTCACATGTGAGGTGGGTGCTGAAGACTGGGGTTTTTTTAATGTGCAACAGAGCTTGGATACTGATAAGTGTTCTCTCAGTCATGCCTTCTCTTGGAATGCTACCTGCCAATGCTTGCTCCTGGATTACTTACACTACTTGGTGTGAGTTCAGAGAGCCACAGAGTAAGGCTTTGCTCTGAGTGAGGAGATGCAGCAGAAGGTGGCTGGAATTGAGGCTGAGTTGTGCCTGTGGGCACAGCAAAGGCCGTGGCAGAGCTGCCCTGCTGCACACCCAGCCTGGCAGGAGCAGTGTCTGCATCCCGGGGCTGCTGCGCTTCATCCGGCCATGGCTTTTACCAGCTACGTGTGCAGCTCCTGCAGATGAAGAGGAACTGCTGCCCCCACCTCAGTGCTTCTCTTCACGTGCCTCTCGAAGCTGCTGCAGCTTCTAGAGGCAAAGCCCACGGTGAGCTCAGCTGCAGCAGGGTTTCTTCCACCACACAGTTGTATTCAGTTATTTTTGGCAGTTCTGCCCAGCAAAAGCAAAAAAAACCCCAATGAATTAACTAGTCGTTCCACTAAAACACAACACTGTGCTCTTAGTGCACAAAGCTTCTGGCTCGTGCTCCCAGCACAGAGAAACCAAATGGCAGTAGTTCCAAAGCTACTCTTTCAAGGTCCATTTTTCTCCCTCACAGCCAGCTCAGTTATGTACCTACCCACCTGGACTACCTTTGATTCCACTATCAGCTCACACACCACATAATCCTGGCTCTGAGCAATTTGATTTGCTTTTGTGTCATGCTTAATTGACGAGATTTCTGTTTTTACCCAACCTCACCGAGAACTACCAGACATGCAGAGTCAAAACAGTTTGCCTTCCTCAACAGCTTCATCAGTTACGTGTGTCAAAGCAACTTCATCACTCCAGCTAAACACACCACCATCCTAGTGAGCTGGTGGAAAGCTTCCTTACTCACTGCTAAACAAACTGCAGGTATACTCAATGCCTCTCAAGGGTAAATCACTCTCAGGTTACTCAGCTTCTCATCTGTAGAGGATTCCAACTTGCAGGAATCTTGCTCTGTCTTTTCAAGCCCTCACTCTGTTCTCAACAGTTGTAATAAAGCTACTGAATCTTTTATACGTAGGCACTGAAATACTGTCATCCAGGCACAGAGCTGCAAATTCTCCTGGAGCTTGTGTAAGCTGAGCTGAGAAAGACTCCAATTCTTCATCCTTCTTTGAACACAAGGGTTAGGAGTTGCCAGGCTGGGAGAGAACTTCCATCCATGCTACTTGAGCGGGACCTTTACAGAGCCAAGTAATTCCCCTCTCTTAGGTGCTTCTTTGGGTGCAGTTCTGCACTTCCCTAATTCCTCAGGGACACAATCAAACAGTCTGGGTGAGAAGCATGTTAATATGGGGTCTTTAAGAAGCAAGAGTTGAAATTCTAATTTTAAAGCGTTTTTGTGAAGAGCTGACAAAGTGTGTGGCTTACAGTCCATAAAACACCCTCTTGATAGCACTCTGGGCATTCAGTTTTTATTACTGTATTGTTTATGCTTGAATAATGAAATGTTGAGTCTGTTTTCATTAGACACATCTGGATTTTCAGAGCCATGTAAGAAAATTCTTCGGTCTAATTTCAGATTGCTTGCTGTCAGGCTACAGCATCTATTCAGACATTCTTTTGCACTCCAAAAGGTAGTGGGTTTCTGGGCAATTACTATTATTCTGATTTCTTTAAGGAGCAGCTGGGTGAAATTTTTCCTTGATTCTTTGGTCTGACTGACTTGTAGACTTTGGTTTTCAGTTGAGTTTTTTCCTTCCTTCCCCAAATGCAAACCACCTATAGTACCCAGCACTTTGTTAAAGACTAAAAGAAAAAGTATAACTCAGACCAGATTTCTGATTGTTACAGTTGCAGGCATAATCAGTCCTAGCTTTCCCTGTATTCTGGTAGCAGAGACTTATTCTGCCTAGCACACCAGGCAACTCTGGAAGGCCTGAAGATCTAGATTTCTGACTCAGTCCATGAGTCTAGACTTTGTACCCAGATTTTTTTCCTCTCTCAAGTGTTAGAATAAACCTTCAGTGCCTGTATAGTAAAGTATTTTGAAACATGGACCCATTGAAATTGGATTCTAAGCTGCTTATGTGTAGATACATGCTTCAAAAATCAAGTGAAAGAATTGATTTATAGAAATCCAGACCAGGCATTAAAAAATCAGGTCAAGTGAAGTACTCCAATATATAGAAGTGATTTTTTTGATAGAATATTTTTATAGCACATTTACTGTGGGCAGATGATTTTAGGATGGAACATGTCTGGGTTATGTGTGCCTGAGAGGTGCCCCTGGATAGAAAAGATGCAGAGATCTTCTCTCTGTACAGCTGTGCAGAGGTTACAGGTGTTGGGGGCACAGTGTGTAGGAGTGAGCAGGACTGCTCATACTTGCCTTATCCCTGAGGTATCCTGTTAAATGACTCAATATTCCTGTGGACTGACAATTGGGATGGGGCATGCTCTGCTCTTAAGTAAGAGGCACAGCATTCTGTGTTTTCTGCCATCTCACTGGCTTTGGCAGCTATTCTCTGCTTGCTTAGGATGTCAGCTGGGTTAGACCTTCTTCTCTCTGGGCCCTCTGTAGGGACCCAGCATACCCAACCCAGCATTTCTGCTTGTGCTCCACAGCCTAAGCACCATAACCACTCACTTCTAAAATATCCTCTATCTGTGTCATAGTCTTGTGAGAATATCTTTCAGTCCAGATGTTCTGGAGGTGTTAATTGAATGGAAATGCAAAGCACATTTGGACAGCTCAGTAAGCACAGGTCAGATGTTGGACTGTGCCAGGGGGTGAGCCTGTGAGAGCAGGCACTACAGAGGGTAATTTGACAAGAAATCCCACAAATAACCAAGATGGCCTGAAGGTTTGAGGGGTAAATATATTTGTCCCATCTTCTTCGTTGTTGTATTCCAGGATGTGAATCAGAGCCACAGGAGGTTCTGGCTCTCTGCTTTCCCTGATTGCAGCCTCGCTGTCCATAGGGCCAACCCCAAGGTGACAGCCAAACCAGGGTGTGCATCTGATAAGCAGCAGTGTTCCCTCCTCAGGGCTCTGCAGTTCTCTGGGGCTTGTAGGCAGCTTTTGCAGAGGTTTCAGATTAGGGAGGAGTTGCCTCCAGAGTTGACCTTCTTAAAGTTAAGAAATAAACAAAACCGAATGAGAAAGCAGCTGGAAGAGCCAGCAGTGTTATTAAGCTGCAGTGTCAGGTTATTTGTCTTTGCCATCCTATACACAGTCTGCAGGCAGAAGGAGAGTGTGTTTCAGGCAGATCAGATTCCTTTGGTGCGTGTCATGTTTTGATCAATGTGCCCGTGGATTTCTGAGAGTTATTTTCTCACTCGGGTAATCTCGATAAAGAACAGAGAGCAAGAGGCTCAGAGGGCAGCAGGTCAATGGTCAGCATATTTCTGTGGAGAGTTCTGATCCTGCACTGATTTTCCTCAGATGAAGAGCTGTCACCATAGCAATGTTTTCTGCTTGCCATAGCTGCATGCCAGTATTAACTTCTTTGGGTGCCACTGATAGGAATTTCCTAAGTGTGTGGGCATAGGTTGGGTGCTCGGAGCAGAAAGGTAATCTAAATCACAGCTTGCTTCCTTGTAGTTGAGAGCAACAGCACAAAGCTTTATTTGGAATACATCCATGTAATTATGCAGGTGACTTGAGTCCCCACTGAAGGGTCGTGATTAAATCATTTTGATCCTAAATTTGTTGGGATTTTATTCTAGAGGGAGGAGGAACCCAAATACTTGAAATAAAACCCTTTCTAAAATTAAAAAAATTGAGAAAAATATTATTTTAGTTTCAGTGCTTTTTAGGGTTTGCCTGCCCCTGTAGGGCTATGCCAGCCACAGAAAATTAAGCTTTCACTGTGGTTTGGTCACCTAAACTGAATGATCTCTACAGAGCATTTCAATTCAGCTTAATTAATCTAAGAATTTCAGATGTTTCTCTAATATTAAACCCTAGCTAAATGTTTCAAAATATTAATATCAGTAATTGATGGAGAAGTCAGGGACAAACAAATTGATCTTCTTTTTGCCCTGGCTGTGGAGTTTGAGGTGCTCAGCTGGAGCACTGAAATGTGGGGTCTCCAAATTAAATGTCAAGCACCACAGCTTCATAGAACCGTCATTCAGAAACCAAGTTTTATCCAGCATTATATGAGATATGGGCCAGCATCTCGGAAGTTAGGGGAGATTTTATACTGACTTTACAGGGTGCTGGTTCAGGTTCAAAACAAAGACCAGCTGGAGTTTGTAATGATGGATTCTCCATTTTTGCAGCCTTCAGGGCGCCTCTAGCTCGGGTCATTGAAGGAGCAATGTCTGCTTAGGGGGCATGTACCTCCTGCTTAGCAGAACATTCCATTTGGCCTTCGGTGATAGTCCTGCAAATACCTCTGTTTCAGTTCCCTGTGCATTTACAAGAGCCTGTAGATGTGATTGCAGACTCAAGCTCAAGCACCCCTTTGACAGCTCTCCATCCACATGTGGCTCCAGCCAGTCCATCTCTTTTACCAAGCAACCTCCCTGTAAACCAGTTATCATGCCCGTGCTAGCTGGGAGGGATGGTAATTACTGGGCTTATCAACTGCCCTGTTTGCTGCAGGCTCATAAAGCCTGCTTGACACTCTGTGGCCTGTGTTCCCATGGAGCCCTGCCAGTCCCTGGAGTCTTCCCCCCACTTTGTTCTCCTGGGGATATTCCCCCTTTCCTTCTCATAGGGCTTATCTACTGCTGCCTGCCAACCTGCCTTTCCCAGCCTGAACTTCTCCAGCTTTTCTGCCTTCTGTGTCCTTCTCTACTGGTGATTTGTTTGCTTGATTAACTCTCAAATATTTGTTTGATGTCTTTACAGTCTTTCATGTTAAGAACTATCAAAGAAGTCAGAAGCAAAGCTTTACTGTTTCTCTCTGTTCCTCATCATGCCTGTCCCCTTTCCCTGGTGTTAATCCTGCTATTGACCCTCATTTATTTTTCAGTTTGTTTCTTCCTTCTCTGATTGTCTTCCGTTTGACACAGATCATATACACATCATAATTTTTTCTCACTTGTACCACAGGGTCATCTTTTCTAACACACAGTCTTTTTTTTATGCAAGCTTTAATTGCTCTTCATTGTGGAGAGAAGAGGAAAACAATTACTGAGTAGTTCTGTTGACAATTAACTTCATGTAACATTACCTACTGCTGGCGGTGTGCTGGAAAATACAATGTCATTTCTTTATTTTAATGAATGCAGGATTACCTTATCTTTGAAGCTGTTAAGTCAAAGAGAATTTTGCCTCTTGCCATAGTAGCATCAGGGTTAGAGCAACAGAGAAACAGCTCAGAACATTTCATATGCAATTTTTAGACTGAAACAGCTTGATATTATTGAAAATGTAACCTTTGGCCATGATCTGAATAAGCCTTGCTTAGCTATATCAAAAGCGACAGTTTTTGTAGTGTGTCAGCACCAAGCACATATCCGAGAGCATTTTGAGAAAAGGTTTTTAAGGACAAAAATTAGGGTTCACGCTGGTGAACATTTGAAATGTGAAAGTCTTCCTGAGCGCAGTAAATGTTTGAAGTGATAATAAAAACCTTCTATGGAAAAAAACCACTCTAGTAACAAACAAAATTATAATCCAAGGGGCAATTGCATAGCAGTCTACACATATAAAATACCTCCTCAACAGCTGACTTCTGCTGAAGTCAATAGCAGACCAGTCTGCAGAGCTTTAGGAAATCCTACCTTAGATTTTTTATTGGCACACCAGGTTTATAAAACAAATGCACTTGTTATTACCGTGTAAAATACATCCCCCTGAGCTCAGTGGGTCTGTTGATGGCACTGGCTGGTACACCTAGGTTTCAGTGCAATCTTTCTTGAGTCAAATGAGAAGTAGAATGAAAATTAAATCTAATTGCATTAGACAAGGCAAAGCATTAGCAGCCTTTACAAGTAATTAAAGCTTTGGAGTGGAATAAGATAAGAAATTGAATGGTTTGATGTTAACATATGGGATTTCTTATTGTGGGTGAGGCACTGCTATTGCTCATGTTTAAAAATCCACAATAAGTGCATGAAAGAAGCAGTAATACCTTGATAACTGTTGTAGCTCCGCAGCAAGTCCTCACTGGATTTTAACCTTTCTGAGCTTGTTCCACTGCAGCTTCTTCCTCTTTAGAAATTATTGGCCAAATGTTTCCCAATCATTCTCAAGTCTTACACAGGCAAATTTAATCACAGCAGAAACTGCAGCTAGAAGAAATTTGCCCATGCGAGAGCAGAGTGAGAAACTAATTCAGTAAATTTCGGTTAAAGCCAGATAAAATGTCTGTGATGGTTATTCATAACTATATATCCTGTCATCCTCTTGCTCAGCCTGAGCATTGTTCAAGCAATACATTTCTCTCCTGAGGTCAAACAAAAAGCACAGTGTCATTCATGCTCAGTGTGCACGCAGTCAGGTCTGCTTTAAGCCTGATGGAAATAGCAGGGAGTGACGGCAGTGTAACGATCCTAAATCCGAGTTGTGATTTTCATGAGAGAGGCAGAAACAAGCTGTTTGAGATGATGATTTGTTCATTTACAGAAACTGCTACTGGCAGAGCTGCGAGGACCAGGAAAATCTCAGATAAAATCAAAAGCTCAATATTGTCTTGGTAATGTGGTGGAGTTGTTCAGTATCATTAAATTTAAAAATAGTCAAGAGAAATGCATACTAAGGAAGGAAGAGTTAAATGAAGAAGTAGAAAATGGGAAATAACTGGTTAGTCAGCAGTGCTGTCACCCTCTATTTCTGTTACAGTAACTTAAAATCAGGTCTTTGTGCCTTCATGAATGAAGAGCTGCCTGAGCAAAAAGATATTTGAGAATTTGCCTCTTTGCTTTCAGCTGAAACTTTTTAAAATAAGGGACCCATGAAGGCATATTTAAACCATTAAGAAGCCCAGGTAGGTTTATCAGAGGCTTTTTTTCCTTTAAATTGTAGCTGTAGAAGTTTGTACAGAGATTTAAAAAAAAAAAAAAAAGGCCTTACAGTGGAAAGGATGTTTTCATGTTTAGGGCCTTTTTATCCCTTGGGTACTCTTTATAGGAGACTCTCTGTAAAGCAGAATAGCTGAGACAACTATCAAGAAACAGATGTTCTCTGAACACCTACCTACACAAACACCAGTGGCAGAAGAAAAATATGCCACAAGTCTGTTTAATGCAGTCAAAAGATAAGCCAACAGTACAACCATTGAACAGCCTTTCCCATCTGTAAGGCTCAGAAAGCCCACAAGTGACATCTTCTTTTATCAGACTTCTTATGCAGGGAAATATGACATAGACCCAAGATCACTTGTGAAATTTAGATAATGCTGTTTCTTAGCCTAAAAGGAGAAGTACTGTGAGGTTTACTGGCACTGAAGTGACAGTACATGTGCAAGGATTCTTTAGAAGCCAATGATTTCTCAAGAATGTAACGAAATTTGGATGCCGTTATCCTTTTTCGCTTGGAGTTCAGAAGAAAAAATGGCTCAACCTTGGGTGTACAAAGACATCTGAAATGCAACTCCAGGTTACAATAAGCAGCACAAACATGTGTGAATGCTAATGTTTGAAATGGCAGGGCATAAGCTTTTTTCTGTTAGGGTGTTGCTTAGATACACAATTATCCGCACAAAAAAACATTCTCAAAAAAAAAAATAGGGAAATAAGAATGGAAGCAGCTTTAAAGGATGAAAAATTATGATTGCAGTAGAAATCCACTTTTGAAGCAATGTTCACTTAGAATCATCAGCTGCATGAAGACTGTAGGAGGGTCAGAGGAGGTGGCAGTGTATGGCTTCAGATACTGGACTCATCTTAAGAGTGAGAAGGAATTGGTGGTTCTTGGGGTCCATGAGCTCTGCCATCATGTATGTCCATGGTTACTGAGACACACTTCATCTATTTCTTGGTTATCATGCTTTTGTTTTCTGTGTATTCTTTAAAACAGTTGCTCTAAATGCAGGAGTGTTTCCTCTGTCTGATGGTGTTTTGGAAACCCCTGTGTTTTAGGTGATATTGGGCAGTGCAGTAAGGCAGATGCTTCTTCACACAACCTGGGTGGTGAGCAGGGGTTTGATACCCCTCTGACAGCTGTCAATGCCAGAGTGTGAAGACCCGAAGCCTGTAGTGCAAAGGGGAGATTTTTTTCACAGTAATGCAACTTTGTCAAACAGCTGTGAAGCGTGTGGGATAAATTTTTCCATTATTAACACCATCACCATTTCAGAAGAGATTATAGCAAAATGTTTTTCTCCAGCTGTTAGGATGAGAAAAGAAGACAAGCTAGAGACAGGACCCTGCAATCATCAGGTGTGGAGGCAGCCAGAGGAAGCAGCTCTGTTTAGTAATCTAGTTTAGATCAATGAGACAGGCTGCCACCAAAAGAAGGAACATTGTGCTCTCATCTCCTTTTTCCGGAAGTCCTCCTCTGTGAGGTGGTTTAGGACTAATTTAAGCTACACTAACCCATATTCTTTCTGTTTTAACAAGCCATTAGAGTCCTTTGGCTGTGGCAAGAGGCAGAATAACTGACAAAACAGGAGGGCATTTAGCAGCATCTTGCTGAAGATTTGTTCAAGAAAGGCAGCATAAAATGAAGAAAATAGTTTCAGTCTTGGTTTTTATGACTGTAAGCTATTGACTGGCCCCAAGAGTTTAGCAGACAAGAAGATTTTATTACTTATAAGAACAATAAAACCTTTAGTATTGAAAGAAAGTTTATGAACAGTATGTTAATAGAGAAGGGACATTGTCACGCCACAGAACACATCCATCCCTTTACAGTCAATTCAGCAAGAGTACTGCCAGTTTGTGGGTCCTGACTTCCTTTTTGTTTGTGTAGTTTGAATTTCTACTCCTGATTTTCATCCTTCTCAGAGCTTTATTCTTCACCATCTCCTTTTAGGAGAGGCTCCCTCTCCCTCATTCAAAGCTGTGTTCTGTTGCAGTAGGATGAGCCAGAAAACTGAACATAAGCTTGCCAAAGATTTTCAGCCTAGAGCCTGTGACTCTCCTCACATATTCCCTCTTCAGGGGGGCTTGCTTAGCAAGACCTTGGGCCAGAGCTGCTGCTCAGCTGGCAGCACTGATGGCTTGGCACAAGTCAGCCCCCATTTGCTTGTACAAGGTGTATAAAGAGCAGCTGGCCCCAGCCAGGGAACCATAAAACTGATTTAGAGACACTTCTGCTTCTTCCTTGGCTTGGTTCTGTGCCAAAGCAACTTCAGCAGACCTCCTTCTGTATTTATCTTTAGGATAATGGCATCTAATAGTGAGTGAGGGTGGACTTGTTTAGTTGGTCTTCGGTGTGCACTTCTTTGCAGGCTGTACACAGAAAGGGCAGCATGCAGTACAGCTGAGAAAAAAAAAAAAAAAAAAACAAACTTGCCTACTTCTGCTGAGTGAAAAGAACAAGAATACTGCTGCTGCTGGTGAAGCTGAAGCCCCAGTGTTTATCTTTTTAAGGGCCATGTATCACTCAAATATATGAAAGTTAGGCCACTTGAGCTGATAAATGTGCCTGCTGAGTACCCACTAGAGAATGAAGATCTTTCTTGGAAAGCTCAACTAGAGGGTGTCAGCTTAGAAAAGCACACTTGGGAAACCTACTCTGAGGAGGAGAAGTTAAACATTCACGAGCAGCCAGGCTTTGGGGCGTTATTCCTCTCTCCCTCCTTGAGGTTTCTTTGGAGTCATCCCCCTTGCCTTAGACCCCATCAAGGTGGTAACTGTTGAGATGAGGGGGATTGAGTTGAGGTGGTTTCTGAGATGAAACTCCACCCTTACTCCTCTCAGTCCAGCATATCCTTCACCCTAAATACGTTACTCTGGCTGTATCACACATGGAAACTTCTCCTTAGGCTGTGGGGTCCCCTCCTCACCCCCCTGACCTTGCCAGGTGTCAGCCCCACAGGGAGCACCTCTGTATGCAAATGCTCTGTGTCTGGGATCAGTCTTCACATTTCATCTTCAGGGGATTCCATGGGAGAGGTTTTCTTGCAGCTTCTTATCCCTCAGTTGGCTGCCTAGTCCTCTGTAGAGCAGAAGAGGTTCTTCATCACCCTCTCCCTTGCAAAATTTCCTCTCCAGAGCACTCTGTGAGTACTCTGTTCAATCCCAGCATCACAGCCACCAGCACTTCTGGTTACCCCTGCAGTGCTTTCCATCACACCACTCTCTTGTAGGAGCCTTGTGCATCATTCCCATCCCACGTCCCTCTCTGGACATCCACTGGTCTCCAGGGATGCCTGTGGGAGTTGCAATCCCCTTGCCCACATGCAGAAAGGACCAGGTGCCAGAGAAGCAGGGAGGTCCCAGCACCATTGCCTTGATGGAGCTGGCCTGGTGCATCCCAGCTCTGGCACAAGCTGCTCCTGCCCAGTCCTGTCTCCTTCCTCACCCAAGTGACAGTTGGCAATAATTTTGGCTTCATCTTTGTCATTCACCTCTACAGAAAAGTACTGATCTCTCTCAGTCTCTTTTTTTACCTTTCATATGCATCTGGTAACCTAACAACTATTTATTACTTCACTTTTTGATTATTTAATGTGATTGTTACAAATTTAATCTCTTTTTTTCCTAAGGGAAGCTTGTCTTATTTTAGGCTTACAATTCTATTAACTATTTTTAAAACCAACATAGATTAAAGAGGAATGGATATGTGGCCATGACCTTTTAGTCTGTGGTTTAAAGCATGGCCAGCAGAGAAATGCCAAGGGTGATTGATTCTGGTGTTCACTGATGTAAGGCATCACAGCACTTTGGATAACCAATAACCTGATCACTGGTGTGTGTAAATAGTATAAAATTGGTACTGTAGAAAGCCTGTAATAATCACCTGCAGCTCTTTGAAACTCCTTAAAGTTCAATTAATCATCTCCTGGCACTGTTCTGGCAGCGTGGCTCCTTCTGAGTAGCAGTTGTCTCAAACACCTGACTAATGTTTCACAGGTGGAAATGAAACAAGGAGCACCAGCAGAGACACGAGTGGTTTTTAACTACATTCATTAGGCTTATCATGGTGCTCTTTCCTGGATGAATGGATAGATAGAACAATTATGGAAGTCAGTCCTTATTTGCATGGTCACTCTGTATTTTCTCCATAGAATATCTGCCCCAGTACATGGATCACCAAGGAGTGCAAGCTTGTGTATGATACAGGTTAGGACAGCCTTAAAAACTGCAGTTGTGTCTCATTTATTCAGAAATAGCACAGGTCCAACTTAAGGGATCTTAATTCACACAGTGCTGGACAGACCACTGCTGTTCAGGAGGTGTTTGCAGATAATAATCTAAATAAGATCAAATGGGATTTTACAGCAACCTTTATATTAAAGGCTTTGCAATAGAAAAGCTCTAAAAAATTTACTGTTTGAGCCCAAAGGGGGGTGTTTTAGTAAAGCAGGTTGAGAAAGATCTTAAAGGGAAAATAACTCTTTCATTTGTAGTCTGAAAATGTGGAGCTGGTTGGAAGAACTGACTTGTAGTATTCCCACTCCTTGGGTAAAAGCTCTGGATGCAGCAGTTTTGTCAGCTCTGAGCTGTGACCCTGTATCCAAGGCAACTGTTTCTGGATCTTAGGTGGTAAGGAGCTAGAGAATAAATGAGAGGCAGTTGTAAAATACACAGGTATGACTCCCAGGGGAAATAATGATGAAATGCTAACAGGTGGGAAAGGGTAGAAGGAAGCACCAGAACCCAAGTATGGGATTCAGATTAGCATCTTTGGTTCCTGTATACATGTACAGTATAATTTATGTGTTAGTCATGACCAACCAGGACTATTGGAGAGCTATGAAGTAACGCTAGTGCAGAAAAAACAGGAAGCAGAAAAACATGGAATTGGTAGCTCTTTGTTTCTCTGTCTGTGTTCTGTAACCCCCATCTCTTAGCCTTTATGTTGCAAGAACTTCTTTCCCTCTGGAAGCAGCATTCTGGTTATAGTTGTTTCTGTCATTGTTTATCTCTGAGGAGCCATTTGTTTAAAAAGTTACTTTAAACCATTTTAATTTCTTTTGATTTCCTTAAATGTAACTACATGATGGTTATATAATGGTACAGGGGTGATGCTACTCTGATGATCTACGTGCTGTTTCACTCTGGCATTTCAAATGATTGCTCCAGTGTGCTGACCTGCTGTGTGAGAGAAGTCCTATGGCAGGACACCTGTATAAGAAGAATTGGGGTGGCTGAAAGAGGCTGGGACACGTTATTGTGTTCTTGTGTTGTGTTTTGTGACTTTCTCGTGTTTAGTTTTTGAAGTGACCAAAACTTTATTGCATCTCTGGGTGAATATGTCTTTACCATTTATGCAAAATTGTCACCCCCTTTAATCTCAAAATATAGTAAAACAAGGTAATTGCCAAAGTAATTTCACTGAGAGAAGAGCTCACAAATACTAAAGCTGCTATTCCTTTCTGTCTTCTGGCATCAACCATCTCTTACTCACAAGGAAGTGGGTAAAGGAAAAGAAAGCAAGAGCAACAGGAAGCATATGTCACAAGTTTGTCCATCTGTTCTACCTCTTGAATACATCCCTAGCTTAAGTAATTTAAAACTCCAGGTGAGCAGAACTGTAACCACAAGCCTGTTATGCAAGTCAGGATGAGGGCCTCATTAAATGCCAGCACTTAACCGTGAGAGGCTGCTGAAGAGAGTTTTTATCAGCTCATCTCTACAAATTCTCTGTGGGGAGAGAAAATATCAACCAGCTGAAATTAACGCTGCTGTACAGCTTGTATCTGAAGTGGTGGGGCACAACTGGCATGAGGGAGGTTCAGATATTGCAACTGAGCCACACAAAGTCAACCCCAAGGCACCTGTAAAATATGCCTCAGGGCCATGAAAAACACAAAACCCTGTTGTGCTTTTTTCTTGTACTGTGTTGGAAGCAGAGGCGGTTCTGGATGAGTTTGCTTCATCCAGGCACCATGGTGTTCTTAGCCTTGGGTGGAGGCTGAGCTCAGAAATGAGGTACAGAACACACCAGGACCAACTCCTCCTGGCTGGGGGGACACCAAGGGACAAACATAGCTGGCAGAGGAGGACCCTGCCCTTGACAGCTTCCTTCAGCCAGCTGGTGACCTAAGGGATGTGTTTTAGTGGTGGCTTGGCAGTGCTGGGGTAACAGTTGGACTCAATGGTCTTAAAGGTCTTTTCCAACCTAAATGACTCAGTGTTTGCCTGGCATCATTTTTTGCCCATTTTATGTATTAGCATTCTCTCTGCTGTAATGGGCCTTTTCACCTTGCCTAGCTACATACTGAATTTTGGTAGCATTTTGCTTCAGAAAAGCCTGATTAAACACACAGCATCAAAAATATAAAACCACCACCTCTCTTGAATGATTACCAGAAAATACTAAGAGCCTTCAGCACATTTACAGCTTGATCCAAACTGTCGCTATCTCTTTTTTTTTCCTCCTAATTAATAAATGTGTCTAGCCGTATGTGTGACAAAAAACCCATTTATTTTGATGGTGATGTTCACATGCTTGCTGTGAAGCACATGTTTAAGTGTTTTGCTGACAAGGCACAGGCGAACAGATGCCTTCTCCATAACAAGTTGGCTGTGTATCCCTAGCTGGCAACCACAACAGGCTCCTCAGCTCCTTCTGAGGACCAGGCACTTTTGGATATTCATCATTAAATGAGAAGTCTCCTGCTAGCATCCAGCCCAATCCAGAGAACAGGTCCACCCCACAGAGAGGAAGGAACTTCCCAGAGCCCATGGCAAGGTTTGTGAGGTCTGCTCAAAGGTGGTCTTGTTAACACTGTAAAATGGAGAGACAGTGGGTCCAGAAAGCAAAATGCAATTACTTCTTTGGTAATATTTTCTGGTAATACTGTGCAAGTTTTTCACTGACTTCTACACAGAATACTTCTTTTACAATGATGCTTTTGATCATAAAATCATAGAATGGTTTGGGTTGGAAGGGACTTGAAAGGTCATCTATTCAACACGGGCAGGGACAACTTTCATTAGATCAGGTTACTCAAATTATGAGGTATAGGCTGACTTGCTGGCACACAGCTGTTTCTGAGCCTGCCAAATCTGTTGTGAAAGTAGGACCACCTCTTCCCTCATGCATCTTCATGTCACTGAAAAGATACGTCTGAGTTTACTTGTCATGAGCATTTACATTCTTCTGTTCACCAATGGGAAATTCTCTATCAACAAAATAGAAAGGGAGCACAGATAAACTACCCAGAAAAAGACAGCCATTGCAAAAATAGATCGGTAGATTTCAAGAAGCAATCTCAACTCATTATATATAGGCAATATTATCCTGTTGCTGTTTATAAAGGTGTGTCATGGTAATAAACTGGATTTAATTATTTAATTTTGCTCTGTAATGATTTCATTATGCTTTATGCTTTTCTTCACCAACTTGTGTTTATATAGTCTGGTGTTGATATTTACCTCCTTGAACATGATACTTGCTTGTTATTTTGGTAGAACGATATAGCAATGAAATTTCAGAATGTAGGTTTTTCACAGAACTTTTAATTTAGATTAAATGTGGTTATTTATTCATGGGACATAAGCAGTCACCTCAATCCTGTCAATATGTTTTTTGCCTGAGCCACCAAGTGTTTGTACAGGGAAGAATAGCAGAACAAACCCAGTACCTGCAGAACGGTGTTTCAGAAGAATCTTCTTGAGATAGAATGTGAAATATATGTAATTTTTTTGTAAGATAACTGGTATCAGCAAATAACATGGAGTAAACTTACTGTACTTATTTGCATGCAAATTTAAGTTCACTTTAGCTGTTATTTAACAATCTGTATGTTACAAGGCATTACTGCTTCCTTATAAAACTTTGTGTGTGAGTAGTGTTACAGTAATAAGTAATATTACAGTAAGTAATTCATATAAAGAAGAGTTGAATTAATATTGTTGCTGGATCTTCACAGAGTTTGTATACTCTGATTTTTCTATTCAACTGTGCAGCAGTGTTTTTCCCTGCTGTAATTTTCCATCTGCAAGTTCTCAATGCCCCCGGTCTGCCAGGCAGCTCTGCAGCCTGATGGCTTTTCCTTCCCTCTGTGATGATACCAGGTGGGCTAGTCACAGCTGGGATTTGGAAAAGACTTAAGAGTGCTGTTATTTTTAAAACAATATTCGGTATTTGCAAGGTGGTTTTTTTTTCCTGTTATACAACCCGAAAACTTCCATCTCTCAGTGGGAATGGTATAATCAGATTCCTATAAAAAATGTTACACTAGGTTGCAGATTGTGAACAGAGAACTTAAACTTTCCATCAGGTCGTGATGGCTGACGCATGTGGGAGCAGGGAAATGGCCTCTTCACCTCATCCCACCTTGAAAAGGTTTGGGTTCAGTAAGTCTTCCACCTGCATGTTGAGTGGTGTTGGTACAGATTAGTACAGATACTAATCCTTTCATCTTGCAAGGATTTTTTGGTTGCTTTTGAGTTTTAGTCATCTCATTGAACTTTTGGTGCCTTCTTCCTTCTTTACCGAACTCAGTTTCGTGTTGGCCTAAGCTGACTTAGAGATGGCACTCCTTTTGTCCAGTGAGATGGGAGCTTTGTTAAGGTACATATATCATATGTACATATAGGTACATATATACATATATTTACTCACGAAAACCTGTGTTATTAACATTGCCCATTTATCTCCACACCGTAGGCTTTGGAATGACCACACCAGCAACCGTGGCTGGAAAAGTATTCCTCATCATTTATGGCCTTTTTGGGTGTGCCGGGACCATCCTCTTCTTCAACCTCTTCTTGGAGCGCATCATCTCCCTCCTGGCATTTATCATGAAGGCGTGCTACGAGAGACAGCTGCGAAGGAGCGGCCTCCTACCTCCCAACTTCCGCAGGGGGCCGGCTGTGTCCGGGGTGGGCAGCCTCGTGGGCTGGAAGCCGTCCGTTTACCACGTGATGCTGATCCTGGGAATTTTTGCTATAGCCCTTTCCTGCTGCGCCTCCGCCATGTACACGGCAGTGGAAGGATGGAACTACGTTGACTCCTTGTATTATTGCTTTGTCACCTTCAGCACCATCGGCTTTGGAGATTTGGTAAGCAACCAAAAGGCTGCGTACCAACATCAGGGATTATACAGATTCGGGAACTTCATATTTATATTAATGGGGGTATGTTGCATATACTCCCTTTTTAATGTCATCTCAATCGTAATCAAACAAATTTTGAACTGGGTGTTGAAAAAATTCGAATGCAGATGTTGCCCAAAGTGCCATAAATCCAGTACCCGCCTCAGCCGTCGCAACGCCATCACCCCGGGAGCGCGCCTGCGCCGCCACAACGTCGCCATGGACGCTGATGGGCAGTACGACAGTGACACCGAGGGCAGGAGGCTCTCTGGAGAGATGATCTCCATGAGGGAGCTCACAGCCTCCAATAAAGTCTCCCTGGCCATCCTGCAGAAGCAGTTGTCGGAGACGGCCAACGGCTACCCGAGGAATGTCTGTATCAATACAAGACAGAACGGTTTCTCTGCGGGGGTGGGGGCTCTGGCCATCATGAACAACCGCTTGGCAGAAACAAGTGATTCTAGGTAGAGTTTTTGGAATTCCTTTTGTTTCTTAAATAAAAATTAAAAAATGGCAGTTAGGGTGGAATTACCGCTGTAAGCTACTGGAAAGTTTTACATTTCAGAGACAGCCTTGGTATTCATTGGGTGTGTTCGGCGTTTTACTTTCTGGGGGTTTTATAAGTGTTCTCTAATATGCAGTGAGATCTTTACCAGTATGTTACAATTTTCCCCTAAGGGAGTTTTGAATGAGACTTGGATGTCTTTGATGCAGAGTCTGGCACAGTCATAAAAGGATGATGCCCATGGTTAGGATGGTGTCAAAACCAACATGTTCTTCTTCAGAACAGAGCCTGAACCCAAACTCCGTGTTAACAGGCATAAAGTGAGCAAATTGGGCTCCAGATTCAAACATGGGGTTGGTAAGTTTTGGCTAACCAGTATCTCACAGTTTGCTGTAGTCTGGATCTGGTCCTGAGCCTTGTACTCAATGCTCTTCAGCAATTCCTCGTAGCAGGCCTCTCTGACAGACACGTAGGTGACTGTTGTCACATCAGCTTTAGGGCAACTATGCTTCACTTCAGTAATCCCAATGACTTCAGTGGCAGAGAGTGGAGTGGGCTGAACTCCCCCCCTACAAATGATGGGGTTTAGCCAGCCTTGTCTGAAAGACCACCTGCCACCCAACTCTTAAAAGTCAGGGGATTAACAAGGACCACTTTAAAGTGTGCAAAACTGTTCCTACCTACTGAATAACAGAAAACAGGCAATTGTTATCTTCAGAACTGACTTTGTTTAATGCAAGAGAAGCTGCTATGCACCTCTGGGGTCAAATGTTTGCATCACTACAAAAATGCTTACTTCTTTACTTTCTCATTGAAATAAGTCACTAAAATGAATGTGGGCTCTCTGTTGTCCTAAATTTGTATCTTTTACTTCTGCGGTGTTGCTGCAGAGATTCATGCCAATCATTTCCTTGCAGTTCTTTGAGGGCCCCAACCCTGTACTTGTTTCCCACAAATCTGACTGTGCAGGTTGTACAGAGGAGCATTGTTTTGGAGTTCCCCAGAAGCTGGCTTCCCCTAAAATGTTGATACCAAGTCATAAATTGGCCTTTGGCTGTTGCTACCATCTTAAGCCATATTTAACCTGTGCTAGCCCAAACCACTGAAGAGCCAAAAGCAAACCTGATCTAGAGTGTGTAGTTTAGCATGACAAGTGGGTGCAGAGGATTTGCTGCAAGCCTCTTTCAAAAATACATGCACAGCTCTGGATCATTTCTCTAAATACTCTCTACTATATTGTGTAGATAATAAAAAGGCTTCTGCTGATTCCAAGTAAGAAACAAAACTTAAGCTTATATTCTGAGAAGCCTTCTCCTGGAAACTTACTGGAAAATTGTAGGCAAGACCATGAGTAGTAGGTTGGTCAATGAATAAGTTGAACAAGCTGATGAACATGAACTAGGAATATTAGAAATGTTTGAAAATATTTCCATGAAGTTTGATATTGATTTTTTACTCTATTTACTTATTTTTTTTTGCATGGATTTGGAGTAGCAATCATTTTTACTTTCCTTTAAATTTGTAGCAGTGCAAAATGTTTTGGATTTCAACCTTGGAAAACCAACTTTAAATGTGAGGCTTTGCACACCTGAGCCTGCCAGCTGAATTATGGCAGTGAATGTATCTTTTTCCTAACAAAAAGGAATCAGAGCTGCAGATAAACCATCACACATGGGTCTGTATCACACTGTAAATGTCACAGCTTTTATCAAGATGTGTTTGGCCAGAAACAAGCAATGATGATTGTAATGTGTTTCCAGCTGGCACAGACTCACATTTAAGATTCTGTGGTATGGGAGGGGCTGCATTCAAGAGGCAGGAGCTTTCCTGGTTGTAGAGAGACTCCTCAAGGTCCATCTGTCAGAGTGCCTTCCTGTCTGTGCACTCATCCTCTTTAAGGAGGCAGGAAGGTGTTTGTTGCTGTTTGAAGCTCACTGAAGGATAAATGTAGGCAGGATGTACAGGGACAGGTCATGGTCTGGAGAAGACTCTGATGGCTGGAAGACCCAGTTCAGGCAGGTGCCTTAGAGAGACTCTAAGGGAAACAGATCAGGCAGGGAACCAAAAGAGTGAAAATTTATTTCCCCTTGGGATTACCCCCACACGTACTTTTACTATGATGATTTATGTGTTTGTTTATTAAAAGTGTAAATGGGACCCTGCTCTTTTTTTGCAGCCCAACGTCTCTTAGGGTTGTATCTTGGTGCATTTGTCATCATGGGGGCTATTACTCATTAGAACAATTACATAAATCAGGGCAGACAGGCCCTGTCCCAAAGGACTTAGGAGTTTTAACAGATAGGGCCCCAAGCCACAACAGAATTACCTATTTATTATTTCACTCATAAAAACAAGCTCAAATGTGTCAACATTCTGTGAGCACAAGAACTCTTATTTTTATGGTTACAAATTTGCAAATTAAGATTTTTTTTTCATTGAGCTGTTTCAAAGGGTAAATATTATAACTATGATTAGGATCCTGTTTAAACTGTAAATTTGTGAATTGTTTTCAAACTACTTACTCCAGCCTGGCAAATACAGTGAAGTAAAATGAAATTGTACATACCTCCTCTGTACTTTTTCTGAGTCCAGGCAAAGGCAGACACACAGTCTTCTGTAACATGATTGAAGTGTTTCCAAGCCTTTCTGGTACCATCAGTCACAGGGGTGCCTTTGCAGGACCCTTTGCAGTTCCTGTTAACTCCAGAGGAAGTTGGACCAGCTCCTGGAGCTGGGCATCTCAAGGGATTTGGGCATCAGATTGCTGTTCTCTTCACTTAGATCTAATGTCTACTTACACCCAAGATCCTTGATAATCTGCATTCTGCTTCTCTTTAGCCTCAAAGGCGTGGAAAGTGCATGCCCAGTTATTTACCAGTGGCCCTGTTGCTTGCAGGTCACATATCCCCAGATGCTGACATAAGTGAACCACAGGGACCTCCAGGTTGTATCTAAGTCCTATAAAAATCCCCAAACCCATCTGGCTTAGCAAAGCTCAGTTTATAAGAGGGTCAGAGCACAGTTACTGACATGGGTCTCCCTGGGAAGCATCTGCTGAAGGGTGGCCTTACAGTTCCCTCATACTCAGTAGCAGAAGTATTTTTCTAGGATGCATGGAAACCAAGCTCCAAATCTCTACTCATCAGCCTGCCAGCCCTGCCTGGGGGCACCCATCACCCCTGTGCATGACAGCACGAGCCAAGAGGACAGAGGAGGTTTGAGATCAGTCTTTCCTAGTCCCTTGTGCTCTTCCTTTAACTTTTTTTTTTTTTTTTTTTTTTTTTTTTTTTTTTTTTTTTTTTTAATGATGACTGTTCTTCGAACTTGCCAGGCTTGGGCACCTAACTCCTCTTTTATTGTTCGTGATCCAACTCGGATTCCCCAGGGCAGCCTGCTCCATTCATGAATTAACCCCTAAATGTGCACCAGTTGCACCAAGTGCAATTCCTCCTGGTATTTCATTTTCACAGACAAAGCAGATACCAGCAATACCCGGACACAGACTGAAGCACAAGAAATCAGAAGGAAATGGGAGGAACTGAGTGGGAAAGTGAAAGCACACTGCACTAGATTGCACTTTCTTTTCAGGTAACTTGGGAGTAGTATTACATTCTTTAAATGGGTTTGGGTTTGTTGTTTTTTTTTTTTCACATTTAATTATGGATAGCCTTGAAAGAATACAGTTGACTTAGGTTTTAAAAGTTCATCTTCCTTGATACAGCCCCCTCTGCATCACTCTGTAGAACAGCAGCAGTAACTCTTCGCTGACACAGACCAAGACATCCCAGCTGCCTGCTGAGCCTACAGGCAGCACAGACCTGAGCTCAGACCCTGTTCCCCAGACTGGTCTTTTGCTGCCTGAACCCAGGGACGAGCAGCAGAAATCTGCAGGAATTAGGATTTGCCTGTGAGCTGGCCCCTAGTGAGAACAGCAATGGCACGGGTGTGAGCTGCTTGGACAAAGGAGATACCATGTTTGCCTGGCACCTGCACTAATACCTTGGAGATCAAAATTAGAACTTAGGTGAAAATTAATGAGCAACAATGACCAAATTCAAGTGGCATCTTCTCTTAAGCCTGGAGGTCAGTGAAGAACAGTCACAAGAAATAATTTCAGTGAAACCTAGAGCATTTGGCAAGCCACCGCATTGACCTCTGGGGTCTGTCTTCCCTGCGTGTGTCTTGGACAAAGTTTGGAGTCACACCAAGATATCATCTGGTTCTCACTGGTTTCTTCCCATCTGCAAACACGGTTCTCATTTTGAAAAAATTCAAATGGCTCTTTATTCCCTTGCAGTGCAAAGGACATCCTTCAGACCATGTAGATGTTCAGAGCAATCGCAGTGATCGAGGGACAAGGCTGCACTTTGCCTCCCTGCAGAAGCAACATTGCACAGCAATTCATACAGAGGTTCTTTAGGCAGTTACCAGCTCTGATTGCAACCAGAATTCCTGGTGGAAGACAGGAATCCCACTAGAACTCTCTGGGACTGGCCTGTGCCGTGCTCAGGTTACCCAGAAATGCCCCTGTTGGTGCAGTGCTGCTGTCCCAGCACAGCTTCAGCCCTTGAAGCCTTTTCTCCTCCCCAGCTTTCTCTGCGTGAAAATTTGAGTATACTATGACCATTTACCCATATTTCAGTCATGCCTTGCTGCTGAAAGACTTTTAACAGCAGTGGAGGTCATATAGCCAGGCATGTGGGCTCAGTATAAACCTGATTGCCTGTGTGGGATGAATTTATGTCTATATGGAAATTAGCTGTAGCAATGAGACCATTCTCACATTTTAGTATTTTTCTAGCCTTTAACTTGAAAAATGTTCAGTGGCAAATCATTGCAGTGAATGTTCAGAGCTAATCTCAACAAAATCATACTCTGCTGATTGCTAGCCTAGCAAATCTGTGGGTATGGCTGCTGCTCTAATTGGATTACTAATGTGCCTTTCCAAACCAACACACGTCTGCAGTGTTACATTTAAATAGTACAATAAATGCTGTGTTACATAATAAATTCAATTAGGAAAAATTACTACTTGACTCACACAAAATAACTAATTGAGGGTGCATTGCACATTGTACAACTAATATGCAATTTCTTTTCTTTTCTTTTTTTTTTTTTTTTTTGTAAATATGTCCATATTTGAGCTCAAATTATGCTTTCATGGATGCTAGGAAAATAGAAGCACTACATTGCAGAAAATAAAGGAAAGTATGGGCAATTCCACTGAGATTTGATGCAAAGGCTATGCATGTTAGCACATACACAGTTAGTGGTTCATTATGCATCATAAATGTATTGTGTAGCAATGGCACTGAGGAAGGACTACTCTAGTTTACATGGCCACAGTCTGAACGCAGCTACCAATAAAGACACATCCCTTTTTCTTTCTCTGTTTGCTAAATGGGTAACATCCACTTTTTCATTACAATATCTCTTTACCCTCAAAAAGAAAATGCAATTGCCCTACATTTGGCATAGGAAAAAAGTGGTCTAAGGTCAAATCCAAACTTCCAACTCTAAGGATCCATTTAACTTGAAGTGAGGCTGCAAGATGTGCAGCCTTCAAATGTTGTTTATTTTTCGTCCTTCCCTGGGAAAAAAGAGGGAGTAAATGCAGTTACAATTTATTGCAGATTACCCAAAAAAGTCTGGCGATTTAGCATGAGGGGAAAAAATTACAGCAAGTGTGCTGCTATTGAGGAATGAAGAGCATGGTGAAAAGGAGAAGCTTGGAAGTGTTCTCCACAAATCCAGCCGAAAACCAAAGACTTGCTTTGCATTCGCTCGTGCATTTATTCCTCGTCACACGGCGCTGTGACACTGGCACCCCCCAAGGAGCTCCTGCAGCATCGTGGGCTCAGCTACCTCATTTAGAACATGGAGAGAGGTATTTTGTGAGACACAGGGGGAAAAGGGACCACACATAGTCACCATCTAAATTCAAAGCTGATTTTAGGAAGTCAGTTGCCCAGCTTTTACTGGGAAAGCAGCCCTGCTGGTCCGTTACAGTGATGATCAGTATTTTGGGTGTGTCAGATGTGCAGATTCTCATGCCTCCAAGTCCTCCTAGTCCCAGGGCCATGTCATGCCCAGGTGTGTCCCAGCCAGCTCCCAAGCCCAGACTTGGGGTGAGGATGTAGCTGGGTTTGAAAGTGTGTAACATCCCAACATCCCATCATCAACATCACAAGTGTTTTCAGGATCAGACCTTCAGCAAGTGATGCTTTTTCAAACCTAAGGAATACAAAGATGTCCCCATATTCCTTTTGTACTTTGCAGACTATAAGAGTACTTTTTAAAGCCAGTGAGTCAATGCAAAATTAATGCTTTTATAATAACATACACAAACAACATGAAAAGATTACTGGTATTTCTGACAATGTGCAAATCAAACACTG
Source organism: Zosterops lateralis (assembly GCF_965231275.1). NCBI lineage: Eukaryota > Metazoa > Chordata > Aves > Passeriformes > Zosteropidae > Zosterops > Zosterops lateralis. The sequence goes on from NC_139764.1 coordinate 14,925,278, forward strand.
GGTTTTCTCAATGGGTATAATTTCCTATTCCATGCAAGTAAAATTATGTCCGGGAAATTTTTGCTCACAGTAACATCCATGGGCTGCAGAGACAGTGCAAGAATTCAGTTCCAGTTTTATTGTAAATCCTCAGTGTCTGAAAGCACAACATCTAAAAAATGGTTTGGGGATTGATTGTGGAGGGGGGAGGTTGTGTGTGTAAACGTTGTTTATTTACAAAAATAAAAATGCTATAATTCTACATATTCAAACCCATTTTTAGCTCACTAGAATACTATTTTGTTGAATACTCTCAGCAAAAATATTCGTTCCAAATTTCCAGCCAATTTAAATTACTCGAGTTTCGAGATAACCGGTTGAAAAGTATTCCTGTTTGTTTCTTTTTGAAAGGGCACGGTTTGGTAGATATCTTTAGCTGAGCTGGCATTGCTATCCCCTACTACAAACCTCAAAATTTTACTTCTGGAGCCAATTCCCCTGTTTTGGTATTTGTTCATTTCTGCATTGAATTCTAGAAGGAACAACCGGTTCTATGTTTTTTTCTGGTTGGTATCGCTTCCCTTTTTGCATTGTTTGCAAATAGCTGAAATATTAACACCAGCAAATGTTCCCAGACACACCAAAACTAGTCACTTTTCTGAATGTTTTTCTATCTTAAATTGTTTTGTAAAATGTAAAATCTGATTGTAAATGACATCGTGGTTGGAATTACCAAACTGAGTATTTTTTTTCTACCAACAGAATTGTTTGACATGAATTCTGTGAAGGATGCTAATGATTCAGTTTTGTGTAAAAAGACCTGACTGTTTCCCCATTTTGTCTAATTTGTTTCAAATTCTTAAAGTCAGAAGTATGTAAATCCCATTCGGAAAATGCCCTATGCTGTACATTTGCTCCTATGAAGAGAGCTTTTAGAGGGATTAAAATTGAGCCTGCCTGATTGCTGCAAACAGAACTGCATGTATAAACCTTCAAAACCTGAATATTTGTACCTGTTTGGCCATTGCAAACCGAGGACATGCTGATTTAATTCCAATTGAAGCAAAAAACGTAAATCACGGGGCTCAACCGGCTGCTAACCACTTTTATCAAAAAAGCCACACAGCTACAGGGCCAAGGGTGGTGGATGGACTCTTGATACACAACAATGTTATTTTGGAGGTGGATTTGGTGGCTGGGAGTTGGCCCTGGGGTGGTTAAAGCAGCTTGGCTGGGTGGATCCAGGCAGTTCCCTTTGCTGAGCCTCAGGAGATGTTCACCAGTACTAAAAAAGTAAAAAAGATAATGGACATAGCATTGAGCCTCTCCTGAGAAGCACAGCAAAGTGCTGTAGCCTGTGCTAAGCTGGTTTTGGCCAGCTTTGACCCCTTGGTTCTGAAATTATAATGTTTGGGACACAGGTGCAGCTGTCTGCACTGGCAAAGCAGCAATCCTACTGTGATCCTTCTTTCCTCCTAAAATGGATAGAGAGATTTGTTTAGACTTCCCATATGATGACAGCATATATAAATATTACAAGATGAATCAATTACTGAGTCTGGCTATATGTGCTAAGAGGTCTTTATCAGTAAAAACAAGAAAAAATGTCTTACCAATACAGCGAATCAACAAAAGCAAATGTTGTTCTGAACAGAAAGTAAGGTGCTAAAATATACAGTTGGACCACAAAGATCAGGCATGTGTCACAAAATTATCATTCTTTTCCAATGCTCAATGCATCTGCGTCTTTTGGGAAAAAAGCCTTGGTTTCTGCCAGAACTAGGGCATGCAAGGCTTGTATCTTCTTTATCTGTAAGAAAGCAAAATGTATCTGAGGACGTGCCTTGGTCTGCATAGCACTCAGGCATGGGCTTGTCTCCATCCCCTAATTTAAGCATGCCCCTGGACCATGAATACTGGTCCAGTCCCCAGCAGAAAATGGACAAAATGGCCCTGCCTCGGGGTGTTTGTGGTGTTTGGGGAGCAGTTGAATGTCATGGCAAATCACAGCTGCCTCCTCCAGCCCAGCCCCCAGCAGGGTGGGATCCATCCCACTGCCAGCCCCTGGTCTGCAGCCAGGGATTGTACTGCCAGGAGAGTGGTGCAAATCATCAGCAATGTGCTCTTATCCCTGCCTTCTTAATGGGCTAAAAACAGTGGAAAACAGAGAGATAATTTTCTATTTTAATGATCAAAAGGGTGTTGCCCATTATTCACGGCCTACACACAAGATGTTATGATTTTCAATTTTCCTGCACTGATTGTTCAGTCCATTTGGCAGCTGACCTTCAAGTCGTCATGGTTTTTCAAAAAAAAAGAAAAAAAAACCCAAACAGAAAACCCAAACACCCATTATTAGCATTTCAGACAAGCAAAATAATTGCGAATGAGGCGGTAAGGATCTCACATGCAAAAGCTGTGGGCAGAGCTGCCTGTTTGCAGCAGCTAGATGGTTTTTTTCATGGTAGTGGGAGAAGTTTGGGTTCAGGAGAGCATCAGCTGGATGTTTGGCATGCTGGACATTGCCCTGCCAACAGCTGCAGCACCAAAATGGCACTTTTAGAACAAATATCTGCAGCTGTTTCTGCACTGTTAGGGACATTTCACATTCCTGCTACTGAAATCAGAGGATGGCAGCAAGTGTTATACAAGCAATTTACTGTCAGTGGTGCATATGGGTATTAGCCAGGGACATTTTTAATAATCAAGAGAAATTTCAGCTGAGTGTTGGTCAGAAAAAAGGACATTTTGCCATCCAGAAATAGCTGCAGCAGGTCCCAGTGCCTGACATCACACAGCATACTCCCAAAGAAGTACCACACAGAGACTACCTAAACAAGCCAAAAGATAGGGTAGGGTCTAAGAAGCAAGTGTTCCTGTGCTTGAATCTGGAGTAACTTGATTGAATTGCAGGTAGTAAATAGTCTAATTAAATAGATGTAATTACTTAAATGCCTGCTAGAAGTCTAAAGGAGATGCATGTACTTTTCCATCACAATTTTGATTGTGTTTACCAAGTTAAGAGGTAAAACGAAGAAACCTAAGTTCCTGTAAATCGTTGATTGGAAAACATAGATTTTTACTCTCTTTCAGATAATGCTTCCTTGCAAAACAATAAACTGGAATAAGTTTCAAGATTGAAATCTACTTAAATAAGAGGCAGTTTTAAAAATGCTTTAATCCTAGGTTGACAGGAACTTAGCCTCCAACTCATACCATAATTGTGAGTGCTCTTGGTGAATCAGTCCCACTTCTGATGTCAGCTCAGGATTTTTCCACTGTAAGATCTTTGAATGAAGAGGACTAAAAGCCATATAAAAAGCCAGTCAAACATGGACCACGCTTCTACTGGTTCATTATACACAGTTTGCAAACAAAAATAGGTATTTTGGGCTTGGCACCCCTTCATTCACAGAAACATGGTTATGGATCCAGGAAGGAGAGACAGCTAAGGTGCAGCTGCTTTGCAGAGTGGTGCAGAGGCATTAGCAGAGGATGTGTAGAGCTGGTGGTTAAGGAGACTGTGGAAAAACCCACTGGTGGTGTCCAGGGAACATTCCTGTGTGTTTTTAATGCCATGAAACATGATCAAGTATGAATTCTCTACATTTGGGAGGATGTCAAATTCCAGGTGACGTTTGGAATGTTGCAATTAAGCTACTACAAAGACTTTTGAAATAAACAGGAGAAAAAAATGTTGCCTGAGATGTGTATGTTTCTTTTCTTCTGAGCACAGAGAGTGAGAGGGGAGGCAGAAGCACCTCCTGGGTGAGAAACCCCCTTGGAAAGGTATGGAGACCTCAGAGCTGTATGTGGAGACCCCACAATTCCCCAGATGCTGGGTGAACTCTGTATGGTCAAGGAGAAGCAGGTGGGATAACAACTGGTGGGATGTGCTTCCAGTATACCCGATGGTCATCTTAAATTCTGTAGCTGAGTGATTCTTTGCTTTGCGATAAAATAGAGAGCAGATGGAAACTGTTTGCTCTGTAAACAGTTACAAGGAACTCCTGATATATCCCCTCTCCACAACTTCCATTCAAATCAATAGAAGCCATCTGTCCAAGGGATTAAGATAAATCTTGGGAATTTCGATATTGACTAGAAAGGCACTTAAAAGATCAATAACACTGCGGACAGAGAAATGTCACTTCACCAAACATGCAGGCTTGCTAATCTTGTCAGATAACATGGACCCAGAGGGCAAACCTTTCTGGTTATAAACCCATGCAAAGCCCTATTGCTCTCCCCATCTCCTCAGCTAAATAAAACAAGCCCCAGCAAGAGCTAGTGCTGGGCATAGGGTGCGGATGGCATCTGCTGCTGCAGTGTCCAGCCAGACAAAAAACCTGTGAGGGCTGGTGTGACAGCCCCTGCCTACCAAAACACAACTTATTTTACCAGCAGAAAGGATAAGGGTGGAAGAGTTATGCTGGGCCCAACAGTGAAGGGGAGGGGTTTTTTTGCCTGTTTAGCACTCATTTCACTGATATTAGATGTTCCCAAAATTGCTGTGCTGGGAGTCCAGTTCCCCTGGGATTTATTTGGGGTCTGTTTCAGAGAAGTTAAGATTTTCAGACTGTTTCAAATTCTTCACAATTCCAGCCATAAAGTTCTCCATCATAGAGTGTGGTGGGGAAATCCTATTAATCTGGTAGATATTCACAATTACAGAAAAACTTCTATTTTTTTAATAATTACCATTTTTACACCACTGTATTTTGATGTTACTCTTGGAGTACCTTCCTGATTTGCAAATATATCCCTAAGGAGGCACCATCTACCTCAGCCTATTTCCTAATGGGACAAAAAAATCACTGAGCTCTGCTCTCCAAGAAGGTGACAAAGCAAATGAGTGGAAGAGAAAACTCACCTGGATGAGCAGCACCAGCAGCTCCCACAACTGCTCCTGATGATTCTTGAGTGGCTTGTGCTGGTGCAGGCAGAAGGCCACTCTGAAAGCATCCAGTCTTGGTGCATATCAAGAGGTGGAAGAAGGCAGCAAGTTCAGTGGGAGATGATTTCCCTTGTTTCTGCTGCTGGTGGGGAGTTCATCCATGCTGCCCTCAGGTAAGCCTGGGTTGGCTTGCTCAGACACTTGGTGACTCCTCTAGGAGTGGATACAGGGCTGCCAGTACCCAGCCATGACATGCATCTGTCTCCAGGCCCCCAAAACCCTCTCCAGAGGCAGGAATGTAAAAATAGCCCTTAATCCAATTTATTACAGCAGGATCCAGCCCTCACATAAAGGCTGAATTTACATTTACATTACTGGGATGATGGGGCTGCCTCGAGTTCCCAAATGTGTTGCTGTGATTTTATCCCATGCTCATAGCAGTACTGGCTTCGTGTCCAGGCTGCTGGCTGGCATGTCACTGCTGTGCCACACTGCCTTCCCTCCTGTCCAGCATCCGCCACAGTGGGCACATGTGCATTTCTGACACTCCCATCCTGTTCCCAGCTCACTGAGATGTGGCAGAAGACGCGGCCCTAATTCTGAGAGAAGGGAATGTGATGGACAGAGCCCTGCATGGGGCTGATGTTTAAGGGGTGAAGCAGGTACAAATGATTCATTAGACCTTGTGCACTGAGATTTGGGGGTTTATCATGTATTGTCAGTGGTTCCACACACTGAGCTGCAAATTTCATTGGGTTGAGATGACTGCTGCTAGCTTTTCCTGGGACTGGGTTTCATTGTCCTTCCATCTCCAGTGGGCACCTGATCACACACACCCAGAAACATACTGACACCTTCAGGGTGCTGGAGTGAATCCAGAGAATGAAGCTGGTGAAGGGTCTAGAGGGTAAATCCCATGAGGAGTGACTGGGGGAGCTGGGGGTGTTTAGCCTGGAGAAGAGGAAGCTCAGGGAAGCTTATCACTCTCTACAACATCCTGAAAGGAGGTTGTGGCCAGGTGTGGGTTGGTCTCTTCTCCCAGGCAACCAGTAACAGCCTCAAGTTGTGCCAGGGGAGGTTCATGTTGGACATCAGGAAGAATTTCTTCATGGAAGGGGTTGTCAGGCATTGGAATGGGCTGCCCAGGGAGGTGGTGGAGTCACCATCCCTGGAGGTGTCCAAGAAACAAGTGGACATGGCAGTCAGTTCCATGGCCGAGTTGACGTGGTGGTGTTTGGTCAAGGGTTGGACTGGATGATCTCAGAGGTCTTTACCAACCCAACTGATTCTGTGATTTCTCTACACCAAAAAGTACATTTTGTGCAACTCTTGCGTTTATTCAGGAAGATTATATAAAGGTTAAAATCCACCTCACCCTAGTCATGTAACCAGTTATTTTGGGGGAAATGACGCTATTTGAATGAGTGTTCCAAAAGAGGTTTCACCTGAAATACCCTTGAAATGTGCTGTACAAGCCGTTAAAGCCCTCACCATGCCCACTGTTTTTCTCTTTGCTTTTATCCACTTTAATTGGTGTCTTACCCCATTTATTCCTCTGCCCGCTTCCAAGTGTCCTCTGTTTCCTTCCCACTGCTTTATTCTCCCAAACTAATACAAGAGCTGTATGTGACTCTGTGACCTGCTGAAATCGGTGCCAAAACCTCCCTGGCTGGGCTGATCACCACACCAGCTCTAAAAATTTATCACACCCTCGCATTTGCACTAAATGTCCTTGTTCCCCTTCACACCCCGATTCCTTCAAAGGACAGAATTCTATCACTGGGGGTAATTAAAAACAGTTCATATCCTGCTAGGATTACAGGTTTAAAAATCTGAGTGCCAGGGAATCAAGGCGTTTGCTGTTTTTGGAGGAAACGAACTCCCACAAGAAACATATAACTTAATTTTGCTGTCAGATGTTCCCACAGACTCCTCTTGAAAGTCAACCAAAGCTGTATATATGTGCCTGAAGTCAGTTTTAAAAAAGAAATTACATTTATATTTAGATTGTCACCCTCCAGTCATTTAAAATGGTTCATGTGGGAAGTTTATAACGCTATGACCAAACTCTTTATTTTGGTATTTATTGAGTGTCACAGATCTTCTGCATGAAAATTTCTGATCACCTTTAACACACACCAGGAGAGATGGTCCTAAGTGATCCAGCCCTGGAGCAGTGGCAAACAACTGGGGACACTTTCCCTTTGGGTATATTGGCGGAATTAGGAGAAGGAGCCCCCTCCCCTCACCCCAATAGCTGCAGGTGGATGTCTGTTGGGCAAAGTTTTATGTCTATATGTCCATCACCACCTAAATGTAAATCAGCTGGCAAAATACTACATGTATGGCTCCCTTGGCCAGGGAAACTCTTCTGACCTTCTCATGCTCCTAGTGAACAGGAGAAAGGAATAACAAAATATTTGGTGGGGAGGATCCAGTGCAGCCGTAACTGATGAGCCTGGGTTTGCTGTGCTGAGAGTCATCTAAAGGCACCTCTCTGCTTTCAGAATGCTTTGGTCTCCTACCAAGGGCAGGTCTGTGCACTAGAGGCACGTAGACACTGACAAACCAGTTCTGTGCTGTTCTTTGGATCTTCTGTCTCCCAAAAGAGATAAATCCTCCATCTTCACTGAGCTGCAGACCAGTGGCCATCCTTACCCCTTCCTGGGGAAATTATATGGGACAAGTGACTCCAAGTCTCTGCTCTTTTAGTAGGAAACGTGGTAATTTGAGTGTCTTTCAAATAAAGGATTTCTGCTAACCTGTGATGTCCAGGGAAGAAAAACAATTCAGCCTAACACCCTTCTGCAGCTTAATGACATGGAAAAACAAATGATGAAATCAATGGAGGGACCAAACCAGGAGGACTCCTCTGGGGTAAGATGAAGAGGGACCTTTGCTTTATTCATGTGCTTCAGGCTCTCCCCAGCTCACTCCTGTCTGGTCAGATAGAGCCAGAATTCTTCTCCTGCACTCCTGGCCAGAGTTGCGTGCATGCCAGGAGCTGCAAAAGCCCTTGTCTCATTTCATCAACTGCATTTGCAATGCAAAATCAAACCAATTCATCTAAATTGTGCAGGGAGAGAAACACTCATCCCTGAAATCTCTGCAAATCAGGTAAAAACCATCAGCAATGGAAAAGGAAAAAGCCAATATGGACAAGATTATTCATACCCGTATAATCATGTTGATTTGTACCAATATTTATTTTTATCTCTCTTCTTTGAAAATGTAGGTATAATTAAGCAATCTCTCATGAGTATCATCTGTTGTAGTATTGAAGAAGTGAAATATTCCTACGTAGACCTAATAGTTGATGGTAAATGTTAGCATATCCTCAAGATCTGCGAGATCATTAAAGCAGAAATTACCTCATATTAAAAATGGTTATAGGCAGTTACAGGCTGTATCCACAGCCCTTTAGAGAAAAAAAAAATGAACCATCAAGGATAATTTTTTAGTCATTGTTTCCATCTGAAGTGCAATTACTTTTTTTCTAGCCCCTCAGAGCATTTTCAGTAATGAGAAGCCTGTGGATGAATCAGGTACTCCATCTCAGCTCCCTTCTGTTGCTGGTGATTTCCAAGCATCTCGTGACCAGCTGCAAGCTTCTCCACAAGCCTCTGAATGAGACATTTTTGGCATCCTCATTTAATATACATTATTTGATGGTCTCATGAGCCTTTTCCAACCTGAATGATTCTGAGTCTATGCATAGGAAGATAGCAGAGAGTCAAGGACTTATCCACCACAACATGGGAGACCTGTGCAGGAATTAACAGCAAATCCTTGAGCCCCAGACCAATGTTGTAGGCAGCACATTTTTCTCCTGAAAATGATCAGAGTCTTGACCCTAAATCTTGAGCACCTTGGCTCACACAGAAACACAGAGTATTCAGCAGTTTCTGAATTTTCACCAGACCAACTCCCTTGTGCACACAAAGTTGGTAAAATGGACACCAGGCCACTGAGAGTATTATTATTAAAGGCAATTGAAAGAGCTGAAAGCAGATGTTGCCACGTAAAAAGCTGGTGGGGACAAATCCTCCCATCGTGAAGGTATCAGAATTAGGAAGCAGGAATTGGAAAGCAGCTCAGCTCACTTGGATTGTAACAAAACATCCATTTATCAAAGTAGTCTAAAAAAAGCATAGCTCTAGGTTTTGAAACTGCCAGTGAAAAGACAGCTGCATCTCTCAGCAACTTTTAAAGCTATCCTAAAAATTACTTTGTTTTTGCTTTGTACCTAGGCACTGAAAAGTCAATGAGCTAAATTTTTAGAAGTTTTCTTTATGGTATCACATCCCAATCTAAATGCATTTTGATCTATACTGCAATGCTGTAAAAAAATTTCATCAAAAGTGCACGTGGAAACAATCGTGAGGGATTGTTCAGTCTTTTTGATTGGTTTCACCTACAAAGAGCAGAGACTCCAGAGAAACCTGGAGCCACAGACAGGCTCTGCTGTAAAGTCCACAGGAATATCACAGCACCTTCTTGCTAGATCACATCATTTTATTTTCCAAAGCAAATGGAAACATAACCAGTGCAAAATCCTGCCTCATGTCAGGGGTGCTCCTGCTTGCTTTTCCACAGAGGTGGTGAAGATGGCTCCAGCCAGCACATTCCATCAGAGAGGGCTCATACACCCTCTGAGCATCTCCCCAGCAGAAAATCCAACTTACCCCAGGCAGATGCAGCAGCCAGTGCAGGTGGGGATAACTCCCTGTGCACTGCCATGCAGGGGGTCAGGTGCCTAAAGCCAAAGGTGGGGAGACCTGGGGGGCTCTGGTGGAATTTAGGCTGCATTTGGGGGCTGTCCAGCATCCATCTCAGTAGATCCTTCTCCCAGGGCTATTCCTGCACAGCCGAGAAGGACAGGGACACCATGGGGGTCTCAGCACATCAGCTGGGGTGTTTTGGCCATTTCTCACCTTCCTGCCTCTCACTTTGGTCAGACCTGCAGGACACCTCAGGATCTGAGCAGGGGAATGGGTGTCACCACAGTGCCCAGGTCTCCCTGGCAAGGTGGCTCTTGGGCACCTGCATCAGCTGCAGTGCCACAGGCGTGGCAACAGTTGTGCAGACACTGTGACTCTCAGCTCCCTTGTCAGCCTGGGGCAGCATCCAGAGCACAGCCAGCATCCATCCCATTTGCAGGCAGAAGATGGTTTGGCACTGGTGCCCAAAGAAGTGCTCCTGGATGCCCTTCAAGCAAATAAATACATAACAACTCCAGCAGAAGAGATCCAAAAGCTGTTTTTTAAAGAATATCATTTTATTAAAGGGCTTTAAAGTAATTGTCTTTGCCCAACAGAAGGAGAGGAGGGCTGGTGAGTTGGCAGGAGCCTGCTGTTCAGGGTGACACTGCTGCCCACAGGAGGTCTTTCAGAGAATCATAGAATTACAGAATATTAAGGTTGGGAAAGATCTGTGAGATCACCAAGTCCAGTCACTAACCCAGCACTACCAAGCCCACCACTAAATCATGTCCCTGAGTGCCACATCTACATCTCTTTTAAATACCTGCAGGGATGGAGACTCCACCACTTCCCTGGGCAGCCTGTTCCAATAGTTGACAATCTTTTCCATGAAAAATCATTCCCTAATATCCAACCTAACCCTTTCCTCTCATCCTGTTTATCTGGCACATTTCCTCTCTGCCCATCAGCCCTTTGGCTCAGCAGTGGCACCATTCCCACATCTCTCACTTCTGATGAAAATGTGGTGCTGACATGGAGGATCTGCACAACCTGCCAGGAGAGAAACAACTCCCATAGAGAAAATCATTCCAAGACACTGCTGGTACCCACAGATGCCCAGGGCCGAGGGGAAGGTTTCTCAGGGCAAGAGATGACTTTGATATGCCCAAGTCAGCACCAGTAGCACCCCATATAGTTAGGACGGGATGCATTCACTGCATCATTCAGCACTGTCAGTCATCTTTGCTCTAAAATCTTTTAAAACTCCAGAAACTGCAGCTGGGTGTTATCAGCTTCAGTCCTATACCCTCCAGTATTTTTCTAGCACCCCATTAGTGTTTAATACACCAAGCTGGCAGCTCTGGGAGTCTGGGAGCATCATCCTTCAGAGCTTTCTCCTGCTTGGTTCAGAGCTTTCTTGTGCAGGCAGGAAATTTCTTGTGGGCGGTATCGAAGCACCTGCAAGGCGGATGTTGAGACCATGAGGAGAGCTCTGAGTAGGCAATATTTGCCTTGTGAGTGGTGTGGTGTTCAGTTCAAACTGCAAAGGTTTTCTCTGCTCTGATTAAATGCCATGGGCTGTGGAGAGACTCCAGGGAGAGAGAAGTGACAGGTCCCCATAGGGATTTTCTTCCCCCATTGCTGAACAAATGTAATCATTCAAATCCCAATATATTGTCAATGGACATTTCTATCTGGACAGGCGATAGAGTTGCAAGCCACTAAAAATAAGGGTTAGAATAAATGCTGCTCTCCCCAGAGAGGGGCTGAGTGGAGAAGCAAGGGTGACCTCCAAGCGGTTTTACTGAGGGAATTCAGGGGAGAAACAAGGAGCCTGTCTTCTTTCAGGATATCAGAGAAGATGCCTGTCCATGTGCTTTTCTGCTCTGAACTGCATAAAGACTAACATCTTTCTATACAATTTCTCCAGCAACCATTTTTGGCCACTCAGTCCATTTTAAGACAAGAACTGCTGACTTTCAGGGTACATTGAAGCTGAGAATTTATTTCTGTTAGGCTGGTTTCTAGCTGGTCTCTGAAACTGCTACAAGCAGAGCCCAGCCAGGGTTTTTCCACAGCTCACACTCTGACACAGAGACTCTCATCCTACTCATCACAGCTTGTCCCCTCTCATGGATGTTTTTAACATGCCCTGACAGAGGGTGCAGAACAGTGGGAAAAAGCATTTCTAGAAAAGTGAATTGTCAGCAGGCACAAGACAACCTGATGGCATCAAGCTTTCTCCCATCCAAGTCCTGGAGCTGTTCTGCCTGCACACATTCAGGAGCATCAATCTCTGCAGCCACTTTCCTCCTCAGGTGGAATTGAAATGGAATTCGCCAGTGTACACAATCCTTTAAAAGAAGAAATAGGACTATTTTAAAAGAAGAAATAGGACTATTTTCAGAGTGCAAAGAGTGTTTGTTTGTTTGTTTGTGTGGCTTTTTTAGAGCAGCATGTGAAGGGCACCCAAAATTTACAGCCTCTCCCACCCGCCCCACACTTTGGCCTTCAGGTTGAGGATCTCATTCAGTTTCAAAGGGCTCAGGGCTTGTTTTCACTACCCAAGGAAGTGAGAATTGAAACATCACACATGGACTCATGGTGACCTTGTCCTGCTCTATTCAAATTGGTGCAAATTTCGTCACTGACTCACAAAACAGCAAAATCAAGCAGCCTGTGGTACATGAAGTGAAAACCCTGTGGTTCTCCCTTTGTACCACTTCACTTTAAGCATATGCTCCTCATGGCTGGGCTCTTCCTTTCCTCCCTGTTTCTCTATCCAATTCCACAGCTCTAAACTCAAGGAAATTTACATTGAGCATTTGCACTGTGCTGGCTACAGTGCAAAGCAGGACTGTGTTTGGGGATACACTTAAACTGCAGGAGAGGCAGAGAAGAGCATCCCTTCTTCACCAACCAAAGGTGTCCAACACCATCCTAAAGGTGTACAAAGGCATTTACCACCACAGCCATGGGGAGGTTTTCCAAAATCCTCCTGACTGATGGTTATGGAGATTTCTTTGAGCTCCCTGTGAAGTGCATTATTGGCTGTCTGCTCTCTGCAATAGATGCATTGCAAACTATTTTCTGGACTAGATTTCCCTATTTGGATGAAGATCCTACTTAGGCAGGCCTCATAAAGGGACTGGCCCAAAGCAGGCACAGCAGCTCAGGATTTCATACCAGGCATCCCTCCCATGCTACTGTGTCCTCTTGGAAGGACCAAAGAGCAAATTTTCAGGCATTATCTGCAAATGTCAGATTACTGCACTGGTTGTCATACTCCCCCAAAAACTCCTTGTTCACATTAAACACCTTCAAGCAGCCTGTTGCCTTGCAGATATCCTTTGATAAGGGTAATAGGAAAAGAAAAATCCTAAGAGCATGCCTCAGGATGCGTGGGAGGTGCAGCAAAGCCTTGGATGGTTTGATTTCCTCTCGTGTGCACAGGGTAAATAAGCATCTAGCACTGATGGAGATCAGTTTTCATTCTTAAAAAAAACCAGTAAAACCAAACTTTGTAATACTAATGGCTAAGATACTCATCAGCTTTCGAAGTTTTCCAGTAAGAAAATTACACTTTTATCTACAAACTACACTCCAGAGAGAAATTAAACCATTGAGAACTACTGAGAGCACAACAGCATTAGCGTGGATTCATGGGCCAAATCAACAGCCACTCTAATCTCAGGGTAAGAAAAAAAGCCTTTACTTCATGCAGCTCCTCTGATTCACAGTGAATGAGCACATCTCTTACAAGAGAGATTACAGAGTTAATCCTGTATCTCTCTACAGCAGAAAGATAAACAGCACTGCAGTTTTCTCATAACCAGTGTTGTATCGTACTACATCATGCCTGAAATCCAGCCACAGCAGCACAGAAAGAGGGGCTTCTGCAAGGTTTCCCAAGACATTAAATTGTTACTGTAGGGGAAACTGTACATCAGATGACCAGGAATATGACTCAGGTCTGCTAGAGCCAGGTTAGCTCTGCTCCAGAGCTGTGTCTGCACTGCAAGGGCAGGTCCAAGGTGGGGTCCCACAGGAGCTTCCCTCTCAGAACATCAAATATTTTAAGCAAGCCACCCAGCCATGCAAGTGTTTCATAGTGCTGGTGGTCCACTGCCTGCTTGGCAAGTGGTACTCATTTTATGGGGCAACCTCAAACAGGTGGTTTTGGTTTCAGATTACTTTCTTTAAGTTAAAGGCAGTAGCCAGAGCAAAATGGCAGTGGCCAAACAAGTGCTGAAACAGCACCTTCCAGAGCACTTCCAGAGGAAGGCCAGCCTGTGCTGGGGGCCAGGGCTCCTACAGCAACCCCAGGATGTCCCAAACTGGACCAAAGGAGACCACAGCGTGGACTCTGCACTACCAGAGCTTCCCCAGGTGGCTGCTCCCACCTGGTGCAGCCACTCTTGTCATCTCAGGCTTTTGTGCCAGCATGGAGAAGTGCAACTTTTAAACCCTGGGGGCTACTTGAGTTTCACTGGGGATGCACATCCACAGAGAGAGCAAGCATCTCACAGGGCTCTATGCACCCCCTGATTCCCTGCCCCTACATCCCCAGCCTTGGGTACTATAATACACACCCTTTCATACAGCAGGCACAAAGTAAGCAGAAAAGGCTTCTTTTTTTAACTTTTAACGTAATTGACTGCTACCAAGGTGCGAGTGAATTGCAACAGTGCATCCCAGTGTCCCTGAACTGAATGATAAATGCCACGGCAGAATGAAGAGATGAAAGATGACTTCCTGCAAGCAGAAAGGGAGTGTGAGCTTGAACAATCTATTACTGCCCAAGGGGAAAAGAGTCACTAGGTACAGAAACCAAAACTCCTACGCTGCCTTCCCAGGTCATGGCAAAAAAAGACTGCAGCCAGAGCATCTGCACTAAAATGAGCATCAGAATAGTCTCGCTGGTAATTTGGGTGTTAAGCATCGATATGAAGCTTGGTTTTTATTTCTGCCTTCTTCATTAGCACATGAAAGCATAAGGAAACTACTTGCCATTATGTTGAGACCCTGAAAACCAAGAAAGGGACACTCAGGTAGGCAACAATCTCCAGCAAAAAAGACACGAGGAAGAATTACTGCAAATATCCAGGCAGAAGGGAATTGCTTCTGAACGGCGTTTCCCCAATCACCTAAAACCCCCAAGGCTTGCACCATGGTAACACATGCTGTCATTCCTTGCAAGGCTTGGGACCACATTCTGACAGCTACATTTCTGATCCTTTGTAGTGTTTTTCTGTTGAACCACAGGCCCTGGGGAGAAGGTGCAGCATGTGGCATGGTTTGCTGGCTCTGTCTCCCTACAGTGTCACTCTGGCTGCACCTGCACAGGGAGAGCAGGTCCACAGGCAGCTCTGGATGGGGTCAGGTGGGTGCAAAGAGGTTTAAAAGCTTGGACTGCCTGCTGTCAGAGGCATCTGGGAATGCCACACAAGGGAAACCAGCAGGCATGATGAAAAGACTGACAGTCTCTGGTGTGAAGTCCACAGTGGTGGACGTTTTCCTGAAGTTTTGTGCACAAGAAGAAAGGGGCAGGACAGAAGATATTTCAATATCTCAGAATGAAAAAAATTCATGTTCCTCAGGGTGTAAAGCAGCATCATCAGGCAGGCACAGACACTTTAGGAGTGCTGCCCAGCATCCTGCCTCCTCCACAGCACAGTCCAGCAGCAGGTTTGAGATGGGACAGACTGCCAGAGTGATGTGCAGCAGCCCTCCCTGTGCAGGTCTGCTCTTTGCCATGGCAGCTGGGGCCACTGCCAGAGCCCACAGCAACACACAGGGGAACAGTTGCCTAATTGGAGAAAGAAAGAGCATATTGAAGCCAGCTCCTGTGCTAGCACATCACTCTGACAAGCAATGACTTTCCAGCATGGAGCAGGATGGGTGGATCAGCAGGGGAAATGTTCTCATAAGCACAGGCTATTTATTCTCAGCTTTTCCCTTGGCTCTAGTTGTTTAGCACAGCTGTTTCCAGTTTTCCAACTGTCCCCACAAAGACAAAACTATTATATCCTTAAGGAAACTGCCACAGAAATCCAGCAGCTAAAACCAGGTGCCAAGGCACCTCTTTTCCCCCAAAGGCAAAGAAGCAAACACATTTTCTCACCTCTAGGAAAGCACTACTCACTGCAGCTGGAGGAGCAAACACAACCTGTCATCTGCTCTACACCACTGCTTCCCTCACCTACAGGCACTGCTGCTGGGAGTCACGAGGGTAAGTCCCAGCTGCCACTAAAAATGATCAGAAATTGTCAATTCCCTCTTTAACAGCAGAGGCTGGTCCCTCTCAATTTGACTGGCAAAGCAGCACATGCAGGGATGTACCTACCCCTGTCCCACCCCATGCAAATAAAAAGCTCTGCTGGCAGCTGAGAGAGACACACATACATAAAGCACTGCAAGGTGCTCCCCTGTGTACAGGAGCAGTGCAGGATCTTGGCAGGAATAGAGATAGGAAAGGTAACAGGCTGGGAAAGGCAGCTGCAAGGCTGGGAGAGGAACAGGAGTATCTGAGAGACAACTGCTAACAAGGCTCTTTCAGCAAACAGCGTCAAGAGTCAAGTTATACCTGCAAGGTTTGCAGCCATCTCAGAAAGATGACAGCACCTTGCCCCTGTCTTTTAAGGCTTCAGGCTCCCGAGGCTGCTTCTTTTCCTTCTTCCCAGGTCAGCAAGAGGCAAAGCATTCAAGGCATGACCTTACACTACTTCAGATGCAGAGCAGTGACTGCTCTCCCTTGATTTTTCAAATAAATCTGCTCCACTGCAGAATAGCAAGACCAATTGTCTCACTGCTTCACAGCCAGAGAAACTGCTCAGCCTGTGTAGTGTCTGGGTGTTCAAAAACTCATTAAATTAATGCCATGAAAAACAGTTTAAACCATCATGGTAATCTCGCATCAAACTGGATGAAACTGCTCATACAACCCCAGACCTCAGCAATGAACTCTCCCCAGGCTTCCCAGTGTCTGGAAAAGTTAGACCACGAGCACTCCCAGTCACTTACAGAGTGGCTGTCAGCCCAGAACAGCTACACGCACTAATGCAAAGTTGTGATGCTCTGCAAAGCCAGGCCACCAGCAGGGATCTGGAGCTCTCCAAGGATTAAAAATCTCCTCAAAGCAGTGTCAGTGCAGCTGCCAGTGGCAAGGAAACCACCTCAGTCCCATTCCTGCCATTTCTGATTCCAGAACCACCTCAGCTCCAGCAGAGGAAAGAGACACAGAGTCACTTGGCAACTGCACTATTTGACATTAACAGCTGCAGGCACAGCTGCAAGCTGGAACATGCAGAGACAAGTCCAGATCTGGCAGGCAGAATTCCCTGGACTTGTGAGCTTGATCCCTGGAGTTATCCAATCATAACAGGAGCCTTTGACCACAACCCAAGAGGTAAACCCAACACTTTCTCATCAAGCTGGCTACCAGGTGCTCCTGATCACTAAAAGGGCAGCGAAATCATCAAAGGAAAATTAATTCCTTCAGTGTTTGCTCACATCCCCTGTTTTACCCCATCTAATGCAGTTTTCTTCATAAAGAGCCTTCTAGAACAGTTCTAGAATACCTGCAGCATTCAGTGCCCAGCTTTCTAAGGTGAATGAGCAAAGAGAACCTTGCATCCTTATTCAAGGCTAACAGTACGTGGCCTCACCGCTCCTCAACAGCCTCGTTAACTTTCTTTTGAAACTGATTATCTTTGCATCCCTGGCACAGCTCTGTAATAAGCAGACAACTTGTGGAATTGCTCCTGCCCCATAGGTACATTTCTGAACAAAAAGCTAAATTGGAACTAGCAAAAATAGCCACCCCGCCTGCTCACATGAAATCACAGTACCTGTAACCCAGTTTGCAAGCAGCACTGACATATGGAGACTTAACCCTGCCTGATCTTCTCTTGCCTATATCCAGCAACAGAGAGAGGGGGAAGTGTAGTGTAGAAGAGAAAAACAGTTCAAAAGATTAGTTTTAAAACCTTGCACCCTTCTTCCTTGTGAGTGTTGAGCATGAGAAACACTGAATCTTCTCTGCAGATACACGAGACCCTTGATGAAGCACACAGAAGGTGCTGCCCAAAGCTGGTCCATCACTCCTGAGTAACACATGACGCTGTTCACCCTGACAAACCTGGCCTGGAATACCTCTATCAGCCTCCAATTGCAATACAAAAAATAAAAGCAGCCTGTCCTCAGCTCTCGGCAGACACACAGAGCTGATGCACTGCATCCAGAAAGAAAAGAGTGGACACAAAGAACATTGTTGAAACAATCAAAATTGAAAAAAACACAGACTGTTACTTCCTGCAACAGATTTTTTCATTTGCACGCTTATTCCAGACCATGCTTCAACTGTGCTGTTTGTAAATGCAAATCTGTTTTTGTCTTTGTAAGCAGAATGCATTTTAATTTAAAGGCCAGAAAGGTGTTATGCAGCATCTCAACCTCTCAAACAAGCCTTTAGTGCTTCTGTTAAGCAGATCCAGTATGTCCCACTCCTGGTCTAAATACAAACATTATCCAACAGGAAATTGAACATTACACCTCTTTTATGACTATTTAGATGTTTAAATGCAGACCACTGCAACACATTAATCCCTGACACAGAGCTATAGCACAGCTTTAACACCAGCACTGCTGTCCCCAGCACACACCCACTGATGCAATCTCTGAGCACAGCCAGAGCTTGCCTAACATCTTCAGCATGATTTTATTTCTATCATCTCGTGCAACAAACACCTTTTCCCATTAGTCTTTCAACGCTGACAGTTTTAAATATAGGTAGTATTCTTCAGTTACAATTTTAAATGCTAAATTTCAAGGAGAAAATAAACTTGTACCAGCTTTAAAACTGTCTCAATGAGAGAAGCATATCTGATAAAAATCAATGTATTCTTATTTTGTAGACAGCCTTCACTAATTGTGACCAGCTCAAATATATCAGTTAAAATGTAATTTCACCCCAGTCTCTGCTTACACTACAAAACCACAACTCAGGCAGGAAGAACAGGCCTGTAAGTATGTTTGATCAAGTATTACCATTCACACAGCAAACAAAAAAAATCCCTCTCACCCACCCACCCCACCCCTCCCCTCCTGAGCCTGTGCAGGTACACATGCAAAAAAATTCTGACAAACCACAGAAACATGTGGTTGGAAAAGACCAAAGATTATGGAGTCCAACTATTAACCCAGCACTGCCAAGGCCAGCAATGAACCATGTCTGTGAGCACCGTATCTACGTGTATTGTCAATACCTCCAGGTGGTGATTCTGACACTTCTCCTGGTGGCCTGTTCCATGGTTTGACAACACTTTTTGGGAAGAAATTTTTCCTAATACCCAATCTAAAACTCCTCTGGTGCAATTTGAGGCTGTTTGTTCTTGTCCTATTCACTTGTTACTTGGGAGAAGAGACCAATCCCCACCTGGATACAATCTCCTTCCAGGGAGTTGGAGAGAAGGATAAGGGCTCTCCCCTGAGCCTCCTTTGGTCCAGGGTGAACACCCCCAGCTCCCTCAGCTTCTCCTCAGACTTGTGCTCCAGACCATTCTCCAGCTCCACTGCCCTTCTCTGGACTCTCTCCAGAACCAAAATGTCTTTTCTGTAGTGCAAGACACAGCCAGTGTCCAAGGGGACAATCACTGTCCTGGTCCTGCTGGCCACACTGGCTGATACAGGCCAGGATGCCACTGGCCTTCTTGGCTACCAGGACACACTTAGATTGTTTTTTTCTAATGGAGCACTAATGCAGCATTACTAAATCTTCAGTGAATTAATTAATATAACTACATCACACAAAAATGAATCATGGTCTAGGACAAAGATTTTGTGTATGCACCACCACTTTCCAAGGCTCTGGCAATTGTTTGACACCTCAGCTGTTAGACTTTCTAGCACATATCTGGTCAAGTATTACACATTTTGTTTGTGCAGTCAATAACTCTCAATATGAAAAACCATTTTTATTGCAAACTTCTAAAAGGAAAAAAATGATCCCAACTACAGCAGGAATCTGGCACATAATGTGCTCAGAATTTTTTACAAAATAATTACAATCCAAGAAAAAAATGCCTACATAAATCAGTACAAGTATCATAAAGTATAAAAGCTACAAGACAAGAAAATTATAGTTCCCTCAATACAAAATACAGCTTCAAGAGCTGTATCCTGTTCTCGCACATTTCATGATGTAACTTTCGTTCGAGAAATTATTTCATTCACAAAACTGTTGTTCTTTGCCAGCACATCATTTCTCAGCTGTTTCAACTTGACTTTGATGTCTTCTTCTGACATATCTGTCAGGGGCAATGCTTTCACTTGACAAAGAAAATCCTGAATTATCTTTTCACCTTCCTGAAATGGAGAGAAGAGAAGGAAAACAAAACAGAAAAGATGTTTAGATTACAAGCAGGAATTTTCTAAATTCCCTATAGATATAGAGTATTGTTCATCAGCAGAAACTCAGTGCAGGCAAAAATCACGGTTATTTTTGTCCTTGCTATCAAGTTCTGAACACCAGAACAAACCACTTATGCTGGTACCAAAAGTTCTTTTTCAATGCATGAGCAAAGAGCACCAGTTGATCAGCATAAATACAGTATTTAACACTGAGATCTCCTGTAAGTGTTCCACGTTTAATTCCAGTATGCAGCCACATGAGTTGAGGACTACCAGCAATAACAGCACCAGAATGGTCCCATTACCCAAACCAGTTACTTTTAGAAGGGACTGTCAATCAAAAGCAATGTTTCAATATGCAAAAGGAAAGGACGAATTGTAACCAAGCAACTGCAGAGTGGCCGTCACCAAGGAGAACAGATGATAATTAAGCTTTATGCATATGCTTTTACACAAACAGGCAAAGTGGAACTTCTAAACAATCTGACTTGAATAACAAGAACAAACATTGCAATGAACACTATTCAGAATCCCTGTGTTGGAAACAATTGGTCCTGAATGCAGAAGTTTGTCTAGTCCTCTGCACTGTAGAATTCTACTGGAAAGTTTACTTAGTTTTGCTCTTATCATTTAAGACTGATGCAGTAGTTTTCAGTGCAGAAGTTTCCAAAAAGTAATAGCACCATTTCCCCTCTACACAAGATGTTAACCAAGGCAGACAAACTCTCTGGGTGAGACATCTAAAGCTCTGCCACTCTACTGCCTAGAGCGCTAATGGAATATTATGTATTACTCAAACTCCAAGAACAAAACGTGATGCTGTATTTGTCAGAAATGTTTGCCGTGTCAATTTAATTTACACCAACTTAGGACCATGTAGCCAGATCCAAGTAATCTGAAAATTCCTCCACCATGATACCTGACACAGGAAAGGTAACAGTGGAGCAACTGAGGTAGCTGGAGGGAAAGCCTTCAGGCAGTAAAAAAGCACAACAAACCAGAAATTGTTCATCTAAAGCATCAGATCCACTTACTGAGCCAGGAACAACAAATGCAGTTGACCTCTGAAACTGAAAATAAAGTAACAGGTAACAGCCTCTCCCTAGAGCAAAGGCTTTTTAAATGTAGAAAGTGTTTTGGATATGGACTAACACTTCAAGGCTTCCATACACTGGAGCAGTACTGAGGTTGCCAGAAGGAGATAAACGTGGTACAAGGCTGTGGAGTTTCAGGCTGACTGCTGGGACACAGAACTGAGCTCTGGAAGCAGGTTTGTGTGCATGCAGCAAGGAGGACCCAGCCACTGACAAAAACCAATGCAAGCCACAAAGCAGCAGCACTTGGATTTCCCAGGAGGCTGCCACAGATGCCACACTCAAGATTCTTAATCCAGCAACAGGAAGACACAGGATATTCTGTAAAAGCTTCCTGCAGCCTTTGTTTTCCTCTACACAACTGCCTAACAAAGCTTCTTTAAAGACACTTGCTTTGTGACACCTGTAAATCCGACATTCCAGGTGCTGATGGTTGTGGTCTTTGATATCATCAGCTTCTGAGATGTGACAGTTCTGATGGGACACGGAAGGGCACAAAGGAGAAGGCTGGATATTCAGCTTTTCTCTGGTGTGAACAGATCTGATCACACTGGGCTCTAAGAACTCAGCACCAATGAACACTCAAATAAGGGGGAGCAAATCCAGGTGTGACCCAACTGCAGAGCCAAGAATATTTAACATAATGGTCACAAAAGCTGTATATGTTTAACCTCTATTTTTAGGTAACTACTTTAACTTAAAATTCATCTAAATCAATCCCACTACCCCTGAACATCTCTTCAACTCCTAATGAACATCATAGCTAAGCCATTTTGATACAGAAAAATACATTATTTTTATTACAGGTAATTATCCTCAAACTTTGGGGGAATCTGGATCCTTAACCGATTTTGCTTCAGCTATTCATTCATATTTTAAAAATTATTTCTGATAGCAAACCTCTCTTTCTCTGTATAATTTCTTGGCTGGTGGTTCTCCTTCAGAGTCCTTGGACTTGCCAATGTTTTGAAACTCCTCCAGCTCCAATGCTTTCTCTCTTGCACTTTCTATCACATGTTTTGGGAAAGCTGCCAGCTCTGCTACATGTATTCCAAAACTCTGGTCACAAACACCTGGATGAAGAGAAGAAAAACAAGAAAAACAACAGTTAAGAATTCTCACAGAGATTATATGGACATGCTTGTAATAGTTCTCTGTTCCGAAGAATTAAGTGCATGACATTATTTGGTTCTCCTCAACACTTTCTGATTTACCTTTTCTACTAAAGACAGTAACACAGAATAAAGAATACGCTCTTATTTAATTAAGCTCTATTACAGCAGTAATTGCAGAGCACCAAAGTGCTTCAAGAAGAAATGGAAAACTCTTCAGGCAGAAAGAATTTTCCTCTAGTACTTGAATGAAATTGAACGATGATTTTTATTAAAATATTTTGGCACAGTCTGTAGAATATAATAATTTGCCTGTTTTTAATAGGTATCTCTGACATTTACTCTATAAAAATACATATATGTGTGTGTATAGATAAATATTAAATATGTATTCTCAATCATCCCTCTCCTCCTTTGCATCATCCTCCATCTCCAGGAGCCATCTTTAATTATATCAAAATCTTTCAACTGTAACTTCACACTTACTTACTTCAATTAATGCACTGTTTATAACATATTTGAGAAAAGTCCTCATAATTGCTCAAAATACATAAATTACATACAGTTACATAAAACAATTTTCATTTCAGTATCAAAAGCCCTCTGATAAAATCTATCAACTCTTATTTGTTTACATTATCATAAATTCCATTTGTCCTCCCACAGGTATTACTACATCCT
Source organism: Zosterops lateralis (assembly GCF_965231275.1). Lineage (NCBI taxonomy): Eukaryota > Metazoa > Chordata > Aves > Passeriformes > Zosteropidae > Zosterops > Zosterops lateralis. Next base: position 14,948,154 of record NC_139764.1, read on the forward strand.
TTTAATTCTGGTCTCCAGCAAAGATTTAAGAATAAATTAATTACACTTGCAAAATGACAGTGCTTTTTTTTAACTAATCATCTATTAAATACTGCGTAACCAAAGATTAGGTGAAGGAAGACAGCATTTCAACTTTTTCTGTTTTATTAACCCTGTAATCTCTCAGGTCTCTTAAAGGAAATTAACACATTTAAGCAGAAATTAGTCTTCTTGATTTTGTATTAAAGACACACTTCCCCAGACGCAGAGCTAACTCAGTTCTCATCTCAGAGAATCCTGAGCAGAAGCCTGGAGAACAAACAGCACTTCATGTGTCTCCTCTTCTGGTGATTTTGTCACTCTTGAAGCATGAAGACATGGTCAAAAACACTGTATCAAAGTTCCTTGTCATGCTTTTCAGGTTTAGTTATACATTTCAAATGACACAAAACCTGTTATTTGTTTCAAAACACAGCTGTATCTGAGCTGCCTACACACACATCTGTGATGGAGCAATGTAAGGATTCTAAAAGGGAGACAGCACAACACTAAATGCAAAAACTTAGGTGAAAGATGGACATCTGATTGGAGACCAGCTATTTAAAGATGAAGATTTCATAGTGTTGTATCCTCCTCTGACAGAGATTTAAGGAGACAGACAAATAATATTGTGTCTCCATGCTCAGTATCACTTCCAAGAAAATGGATGGAATAAAAAGATATTGCACGTACAAAGGAAAGATGTGTACGACTAAAAATGGCAAAACTGATTGAAGAAAAATATGAAACTGGGCTTCTACAGTTTTTATCACAAACAGAATGGCTGACTTAATGTAGGTTTTAAAAATAAAAGGAGTGAGTTGAAGAAAGAGAACTCATCCAACTGTCTGGGAAATATTAGGGGGTACAAGCTGCTGTTCCAAAGGATGTAGAAGGCTTTGATACAGTGTATATTGATTCCCTGCTCAAAATAAGGCACCTAAATCTGCTTGTTTGCAGATTTTGTACATTGCCATCTCCTGCTGCACCAAAACCAGTTGGTTTCCATGTACACTTGCAGCAGTTTATGACTATTTTTCTTCAGTTCCAATGCCACACCAAATCACCTTTTAAGCACCAATTTGAGCAACGCCTTCAGAGGGCTATGAGCCTTCACTTTGTGGAAGGAGCTCAATATGTGCTGGAGAAGATGGGAAACAGCAAACTAGGAAAGAACCACAGACAGTTCCTCTCCACTAGGACTGGCTGGGAACCAGGACCACAGCAATTTGGAGTAATATTCAAGCAAAAACTGAGCATTCCCTAGGAAAATGCACCCAAAGAACCCATTTCTAAGGAACAAAGATACCAAAAGACAAGGACACAGAGTTTAGGGGTATAGGGCTGTGGCAGACAGAGATAATCCACCCAGCTTTGAGTAGATTCTCAGCAAAGCCAGAGAGAGGAGACCAGTACTTCTGCTCCTGCTGTGAATCCCCTTGCTCAGAGAAGCCTCCCAAGTTTTACAGAAAAGTACCCAAAACCTAACTGCAAGACTATAGCCGGGGGGGAACATGAAATTAGAAGTGGTCATACATGTAATCTAAGGGCAAGAAATGAAGTAATTTAGTGGATTTAAAACTGGAAGAAATGAGTAAGAAACAGCCAATTAGTTAATGTCATAGGAGTAAAACCAGCAAGGTATCAGATCCAGGATAGCCAGAGTGTTCTGCAGTAACGCTGTTCTATCCATTTGAGTGATTATCTAACTCATTCCTTCGTTGTGGAACTCAGAAGAGAAAAATTAAGAGGTACACAGATTAAGAAGGAGTACTCTGCCCACATTTTAAACCAAAATCTCAGCCCAGAGGTTGCCAGTCAGACTGAAAGTGAGAAAAATCTAGTGAGATAGTGGGAACAATCCAAAATCACTGCAGAGTTCACAACTAACTTAGAATGCCATAAATGGGCACACCTTGCAAGCCACAGTTACAGCTCTGCTTCATTTAGCAATAAGTACAGGCTCTAGATGAAGGGAGCAAAAACAAATGATGGGGGATATAGACAAGCAGGAGGAATAGATGAAATTGATGTCTAATTAAAAATTGTTTAATTTAATACCACAAGGAATAACTGGATCCACTAAAAGACTTCAATTAAATACATCCAACTGATCTTTGACTAACAAAACAGCTAGTTGTTGTTTCACTGAAACACAAAATTACCTTCTGAAACTCTCATCTCTGTCTTTTAAAAAGAAAAAGGGAGCAACTCAAATCCATCAACTTGAGTGGCAGAAATAGTCTAGAAAGTTTAAAAAATAATCATCAATGTCATCACCTACTGTCTTCACAGATGGACAGAGCTCCTGTCACACACACTGTCTATGGACAGAGAAAAAAAAAAAAAAATATATATATATATATAATAAAACCCAAGCCTGGAATATGACACAGATTTTCGGGGGGATTTTTTTTCTTTTAAGATTTTTCTCTCTAAGGGCAAAATGAAGTTGAGTCACGGTCTTACCTTCCTTGACACGATAAAGCATCGTCAGCGTGTCATCGCTGGTCAGAGCAGTGACATGGAGGTTATTCACTGTTGGCACTTGGTCAGCAAGAGCTGTGAGCTCATGGAAGTGTGTAGCAAACATGGCAAACCCACAGATTTTGCTGGCAATGTACTCTGAGATGGCCCATGCTAAGCCAAAGCCATCGTAGGTGGAAGTTCCTCTTCCCAGCTCATCAATGATTATCAGGGAGTTTTCAGTTGCTGTCCTAAAAGTACAAGAGTGTTTGTTACTGTTTGATAGCAGCATGAACTCTGGATATTGTAGTATCAAAAGTTATGCTGTGGATCTAGAGCATGGGAGAGGCAAAAGACTCTCCTTATTTACAAATATAGTGCAGACACAGCATCACACAGATCATTCCAATTTAGGTTCTTTGTCACATTTAAACTTTGGCTTCTCAGTAGCAACTCTGTATTGACCACTGGAATAAGCAGAAGGCTACTTCAAGAACTTATGTACCAGCTAAAAGTAACTTGAGATTTTTCACTAGAATTCTCACAAAAGAAAAATCTTAAATGCATCTCTCTTAGAACACCTCCCTTCCCATCAACCCCAACCAACACAACCAAACAAAAGCACAAGACTTGCCTAAGGATCGAAGCAGTTTCCAGCATTTCAGCCATGAAAGTAGACACTCCTTTCAGCTGGCTGTCTCCTGCTCCCACCCGAGCCAGGATACAATCCACAATGGTTATTTCTGCAGACTCACACGGCACAAAACACCCAATTTGGGCCATAAGAACAATCACCCCTGTCTGTCGGATGTATGTTGATTTTCCCCCCATGTTAGGGCCTAAAGAAGAAATTTTCCAAAAATTAATTTAAAAAGCATCATCTTTTTACAATCCAACAGTTCTTTTAAAGGAGAACAGGCTCTAAATTAAAACAAAGAGGGCTTAAGCCTACTTTTGCCAGAAAAGAGCAACAAACTTGTCTAACAGGTGCAACAAGTGGCTCCAGGGCAAACAAAGCTTGCTTGTTTCTCTTACTGAATGCTCCTTTTTCAAGATAAAGGAACATTAGGGGCCTTCATAAGTTTTGGGACTTTTCAAAAGCATAAGCAGTCATCTAAAAAGTGTTCGTGCCTAAAAGTAATAAGCTTTAAATTAAAAATAATGAGTATTTATTTCTGCTTAAGAATTGTGGTAATTTGTTTTCACCTCAAACAACTATTAAAATTTCTCTGCAAAACAAAACAGCTTAGTTACAGACTGGGTACAAGCTAATGGGTGATTCAGGATCAGCAAACCCAGATATTAAGTAGTTAATTGTAACCGAAATACAAATGAAATAAAAAGTATTAGGCAGAAAACTGATCATTAAACCCAATTTTAGTTTTTGCTAACCAGAAAAAGAAGCGTGTTACCATGCATTTATTCAGATTTTCGGGTTTTCTTTTTGATTATGTTAGAAGTGCTCATTAATCATTCTCTAATTTCAGATCTTTGCTACTCAGAACGTATGTTAAGGACATCTGGATGGAAATTAAAATTCAATTAAATCTACAAACACTAAAAATGTTTTTGCGTGTAGTAAAATTATCTTAATTACACCAGAGAAAAGGGTAAAAAAATGGTACAGTCATTGAATCATGTTTTACATTTAAAATCAACTTTAATACTTCACAGAGAAAACACTGACAAAGAAGCTACTTAAAATCTTGCCTACAAAAATGCAGCTACAGTACAGCTGATGCCTAGTGGAATTTTCCAAATCCCTTTAGCAGGGTCAGGCTTCCCAGCTCCTGAGGTTGCCTGGCTTGTGGAGTTACATTCACTAGGGCCTTACTTTAAGGAAGGACTAATTTCTTATGTTTTACTGTCCCAGCAGCCTCTCTTTTCTTCACAAATTAGTGAAGAAATTAGTTATAAATTAGTGATCACCTTCTCCAAACAGTGCACTACAACTAAAATCACAGTAACTAACTCCATTACTATTAGTTTGGATGAGAAATATGCCTGTATGTACAGAAACATGTAGAATATCCACAGTCAAACGTAACATTTCACATGAACATTGTGAACAGTTTTTTTTAAAAATATAATCAATAATAGCAATAAATAATAGCTTACAAACACCTTCCCTTCTTTTCCAGAGCTAAATCTTATTCCCCATGCAGAAAGGTGAGTAACTCAGTAGCTGTTTGCCCTTGACGAGAGAAATTGCTTTGACAGAATTTTATCAGGTTGCTGATTTACTTAGCTTGTTGCTGGTTTGTTTTTTTCCTTTTCAAAAAGACATCATTATTGGAAATACTCGAGACATTTATAAAGTAAATAACAAACGAAAAAGAGAACAGAAATATTTACCGGTAATAATGTGGAACATCTGCTTGCCCTTCTCAAATGTGATATCATTGGGGATGAAGGCCACCTCATCCTGCACTTCGATGCAGGGGTGCCTGGCACCTTTCAGCACAATCCTGCCCTGTCCCTTCTCCAGGATGACGGGCCGCACGTAGGGCACCGGGGCCCCGTTGGACACGTGGGCAAAGCTGACGATGGCATCCAGCTGAGCTATCACATCATTCATCGTCTGGATGGGCTCTGCATAACCTGGTTTGCATGGAGGAGACACAAATTAAATGCCATTAGCTATTCTTCTGCTTTATACTGAGTCCATCAAGTTCATTCATCTGCAGTAACAATTTTCTTCAAGATGAAAGGCACCTCCTGGGAGAGTCTAGGATGCAATACTTAAGTTTCCACACCTTGAATACCCAGGAGACTTCCTCAGACCAAGAAAAGGAGGTGAGGCCACATGGATTATTTTCCCTCAGCTGGAAATCCATTAAGTTTCCTTCCTGAATAATGCACTGCATTCTTATGCTCATACAAGCAAAGACATCAGAGACACAGCACAGACAGTTCAGACACAGCAGCCATCTGTGTTTGTGTGAATGATGGCAGGGGGAGGTCTGTCACATACAGTGCTTGTGACACCAGGCTAGATGGCCCAGCATCACCAATACCAGCTTTTTAAGTTCTTGTGTTCAGTTTTCTTCAGTGAAAAGGGTGAGTGACTGGAGTCTTACAGCCCAAATGCTCCAGTGTCTCTTCTGCTTTTGGTGAAGGATTGTAAAGAATGCCCTGTAAGGCAATCTTGGAGCAAAATATATGGAAATAACTTAGGGAACCAAGATTTTTTATTGCTACATAAGCAATGACCAACTTGATCTTATATCAATGTTCTTAGACATCAGGTCCCACTCCTTAAGTTCTCTGCTGTCCTTCACCTCTTCTGCTGTTTGGGTGAAGATGCCCAGAGTCAGGGAGGTAGGTGGAGGACAGATGTGGCCTTTATGGCCTTATTTTTGTTCCTATTACAGGATTAGCATTTGCACAGATCTCATCATTGCACATCTGCAGCAATGCCAGGAAAGGGTCTGGTGACGGAAGACAATTCACATTTCAAACTTTCAACAGCTGTCTGAAAGCCACACCTCACTTTTCACACTAAATCTTTGGGCAGTATTACCGTTTTGTCTCTGTAAAAGACCCTCAAAGAAACAGCAAGTCCTCCCAACACTCCAGACTGTGACACACATCAACAGTGGCATATTCACCTGAAGCAATGTTAATGATTTCCTTAACAATTGCATCCTGAGCCTCTTCATACTCTTCCCTGTTCTTTATATATTCATCATTGATGGCACTCAGTTTGCTGTGAACAAAACAAGAGTATTTAGAAGCTGTGATGTTCTGCCTTCACCTACAATGCCAAACTTTTGGCCTCCTCATCTGAGTCAATGCTAAATGTCCCCACCTGTTTTCACAGCAGGGTTCAGCACAAAGATCACAAAGCAACTGACCTACAATTCATCCACACCAAGACAGCCACAAAATTAATTCCAAGTTTAAGATCATCCATAAGGGCCAAACCAGAAATTTTAGCATGAACACATGACTCTCAAAAACATCTATGTTTGTTATAGAGCTGCTATGTGATAACAATTGAGTCTTAAAACTGAATTTCTGGTGATTTTGCTACATTTTGCTGCTAAGCAACTGTGTAATTAGCCCAAAGTCCCACAACAGACTCATCAGATCTGGAGGCATTTACTTCTTTCATTTAGTAAAAACCTAAGTTAATTACTGTCACTATGAACAGGTTCTGATTGTCAAACTAAGGTAAGCTGAAATAAAGACAAGAGTTTAACCAAGTTTTTATTCTTCTCAAGCTTGTCTCCTAAACAAAGAACAAAAGTCTGCAAGACTGAATAAGAAACATACCCAAGTAGTGTGCCCACACTATAGGCAGAAGTCAGTCCTGTGCTTCTAGTACCACCTACAGAAGCAACTATAACTTAACTAAGCACAGAGAAGTCTTTTTTATTAGCTGCTTCACTAGGGGAAAGTAACAGATGACACAGTACAGGTTCTAAGTACATCTTCTCAGCTAGAAAAGCCTAACTTCATCATACATTTAGATTCACAACGTATTTAGAACCAGAAAGAGCTGTTTCACATTTCAGGGATGTTTTTAAAAAATATCCTCCGAGTAAATGTTAAAACAAAATGCAATTAAGGTTTACACTTTGTTCATTTAAGTAAATTGTCGTAAAATACACCAACATATTGGCTGGTGTGTGAACCAGTAGGTTTGCCCTCCTTTTCAAAGATAAGGATTGGTAACTGTGGAAGTGAGTGATTAGCAGAAACCAGTCACTGCACCATCACACCCAGTGGACAAGAAGCTGAACACAGGCCATCAGTGCCCCTGAGGCAGAGGAGGCCAAGCCCATGCTGGCTGCCCTGTCTAGAGTGGGCCCAGCATGTTGAAGGAAGTAATTCTTCCTCTTTATTCACCACTGCTGAGACAACATCTCTGGTTATGGGTTTTGTCTTCCCAACATGGAGCAGATGGTCACCACAAAGGTACAGAGCTGGAGCACGCAGCACACAAGGACAAGGCTGAGAGACTCCTGCCCAGGCTGAGAGAATCTGAGGTCAGCCGGGAGGGAAGAGGCAACAGACTCTCCTTGGAGGTGCAGAGCAAAAGAATGAGATCCTAAGATCCCAAGTGTCTGTGAGGAAAATTCTCATTAGATCTGATTAGGAAAGTTTTCATAAACAGTAATTCAACACTGGAACTTGTGTCCCACTAGGCTGTGAAGGATACTTAGAGAGTGGGCACTTGGGCAAAGCCTTGGGCTACCCCATCAAAGCCTGATACAGGAGCCAATTTCTAAGGTGCATCTGCTTTGAGTGGGGGATAAGAAGTAGCCTTCAACCCAGGTTATCACCCAATTCTGCACATGCAACTTTCCACTTCGTTTGCTCTGTGTACAAACTCTGAAGAACAGACAAACATCTGGTGACTGTGATGCAGCCCTTGCTCCTGCTAAAATGCTCTAAAAGAGCTAAAATTCAACAAAAAAATATAGACTTTTCAGCTGATCTGTGTCAGAACTGCTGTCCAGACAAGGACAAACTGAAACAGCCTCAATGCAATTAGTCTGAAGACTTAAATTTTTTAACAGCTCAAACAAAAGAGCCACAGAATTGAAGTTCAATACACAGGACTAACAGAAATTAGAGAGGATTTGGAACAAAGGGAGAAAAAAAGGTAATCACCAACAAAATTTTGCATGTCACATTTGGTGACAAACATAAATAGCTCTTTCCCTACTGCAGCTTGTGTCTGTATAAACATTCACAGTGCAAGCAATTATGATACTTGCTGCAGCTAAAACAGAGAAATTAGCCCAAGTCAAAGGACCAAAAATAGATAACAGTTGGCAATGTAAATGGCGAATTAAGCTTTTAACATAAACTCTATGCCAGTCCTGTCCAATATTTCAATCTATGAGCCAATTAAAAAAGGTGAGATTTCACCATTCAAGATGTAGGGATTCCAGTTTATCAGCATAATTATAAAGGAACAATTCTATTACTTTCAAAACAGGCTTAAAAAACTACCAATATCATCTCATACCTGTTAGTAAATTTCACACCATTCTTCTGTGTATCAATGATTGTATATTTTGAATTGTTACGGAGAGCTTTCTCCTCCTTACAAGTTATCCTAAAGTGATGTCCAAACTGTGAATTTGTCTCCAATTTGATACTTTTGCCAGCTTCCAAACCTTTCGGATAAAAAGAAAGAAAAGTATTATCACAAATCCTGCAGCCTGTGCTATTCCTGCTCACTAATTTAACCTCACTTACATGACCTGATTCACTAGACTTGCTTTGGTTCTGTACAGGTATGAGATATACCCAGATCAAACACAAATATGTGGATTCCATTCTCTGCTCTTACTTTAAAATGCTCTCAAACTGCATATTCAAATCAGGCTCACAATTACTGTATTGCTATGAATTCTCCAGGAAGGTGAAAAATGCAAGGACATTCTGCATTGCTGCTGTTTAGCACAGCAGCACCTGTAATCCTTCTACCAACACACAGTTCCGTTATGAGATTCCTCATTCCATCCCTACACAATCTTGGCTTTCCTTCTTCTCATTCAGGTATCATCTTTACACTAAAAAAATTCAAGACAAAAAAAATGCGAGCTCTTAAAAGTGTAACCCAAAGAAAGTATAGTGTTGCCAATTTTCCTTGCCATATTTGCATTAAAAGTTGGTGGCTTTTTCTTGAAGTTGCTCTTTCAGTGCCCAACTCATCAGCTGCCCATGGAATTTTCTGCATAGGATAATCGACTCTTTAAATGTCTCATTTGCTTAAGAATTACATTTTGCAAGGAACATTCTAAGAAAACTGAATGGACACTCAGGATAATGCACAGAGGGAGGAAAAAAAGTCTCAGTACAGGTCCTCAAAGAAGTAAAACAGAATTAGACTTAGCCAAGAGTTGGATGAGTTCCACTTCTACAAAATGGATTCTGCAACATATATGATAATTTCTGAAATATTTTGGAATGCTGTTTACAAAAAAAAAAAAAAAAAAAAAAAAAAAACCACAAAGGCCAAGTTATAAATCAAAAATCCCTCTGTTTTCAACAGCTTGTACTGCAACAACCAAAGTCATCCCAACTCAATAATATAATAATGCAAACATCCTTTAACCTTTTAACTCCTTCATACCAGTTTTCATCACCTGACTGCAAAACATTTTACAAAGCAGACATGAATCAAAGGCAGTTCCAAACCCTACCTAGTTCCTTAGCTGCAGTCTTTAGTAAGGACTGCATTTTTTCTTCCAGTTCATTCATTTTTTCTCTTAATTCTGTTAAATTAGGATCAAAGGAAGCCTTGACAAGAAATTCATGATTCTCCACCTAGAGAAAAATAACAAAAAAATTATATGGACATAGGCAATTAAAAAAAAAAATCATCTCCCTGATCATACACAGTGAAATGAATTTACTTAATAATTCACTCATTTTTTTACATATATATAATGTTGTCACACAATGTTGTTTGTGTTAGTCGATGTCTGGTTCAACTGCAAAACAAATACATCTCAAATACTTGTTTTCTCAGATAATACACTTCATAGAAGCAAAATATACCAATTTAACAGACTCCTTTCTGCTGAAATGGAGCTGTCTGCATATTTATTTGCAAACGAATAACTGAGCAGTAGGCAGGGCAAAAAGGGAAGTCAGAGGGAATGAAACTGTCATGTACATAATCTGCCTGCTACCCTGGACTTCAGGCAGCTAATCAAGACAGTGTGAAAGGATGAGGTATGTCAAAACAAGAAGCCTTTGGAAACTGAAGTTTCTGAAACAGTAATTTCTGCCCCAAAAGATACTTTAGAGGTTCAGGAAGGAACCTACACAGTATCAGCAAAAATCCTACCAATTTCAACCCAGCTCTTGAGTTGAAAAGCAGATATGGTTCCTTCTAAGCTTAACATTCTCAGAGGCAAGGATGAAGCATGTTTTTCTCTCTCTTCCCCGTGCTTCCACTGCCAGGTGGCTGTGCACCAAAAGCACCACCAAACTTTGAAGTTGCTCTGACTTGAGGAGGAGGTTGAAGTAGATGGTTTTTCAAAGGCCCCTTACGATTCTGTGATAAATAGGAATGGAAGTGACAATTTCTCAACTTTTATTACAGCTAGGTAAATGAATAACCATATCCCACGCTTTTTGAACTTAGATGTTTCTTTTTATATTAGAATGGATTATTGACATAATTTAGTTGCTATGACAACCTATCCCTCAATCGCACTCAGAATAGAACTGCGTATTTTATTTGAACTCCTTCAAAATCCAAGAGGAATTTCAAGTCAAAGTTCAAATTCTAATATTCACAGGGACAGTAACAACCAGTGCTGGCTTATCTGTAGGCATTTTTCAGTACCTTGCAGCAGGCAGAAAAACCAAATCCAACATGCCAGATTCTATGGGATTTGACTAAAAATAACTGACTTGTTATTCTGTTTAGAAGGACAACAAAATATTTTTAAAGTAGAACCTGAAAAGAAATTTGAAGAACTGGACTATGAAGGGTGAAGGCTTAAACAGCTGTTAGTTTTAAAGAAAACAGAGTCCCAGGGCACACAAACTGCATCAACAGATGGTCTGTAACTGGTATAAAGCTATAAATTTCTTCATTACCATACATCACAAATTACAGCAACATGTCAATCAAACGAGTCTTTCCATAAACAGTAAAATGCATTTGATGGATGCACAACACAATACAAAGAAAGAAAACACAGTGCTCCTGCCTTTGGAGAAAAGTATGCATGTGCAAAATCTTAAAGCCATTGCAGTTTTCACAAGTTCAACAAATGGCCCTTATTACCATGTCTGGCACTTTTAGGTAGTTCTCTTATTTCTACAGTCAGCTGAGACCTTCACTCAGGATAATCCTGATCCCTGGTTAATAAAAAAAGGAAAATCCTAAAAGACTCCCCAGGTAATAAGCATATCCTGGTTACATTCTAGATTTGAGACATATCTAATAACTTTTAAAACACAAAGAAGTAAAGAAATTAGAAAATTACTTCTCCACTTTTAATACTGAGGAGATCTTTAAAAAATAGTTTCGGGTCCACATCATCAATGCATCCAAAGCACTTTTTCACTGGCTAGATAATTTCAGATAGTGAGTGAATATCCTGTTGAGTACCCTGATACAGTAATAACACTCTTCATGTATTTCACAGCAAAATTATCACTAGCTACCTAATACAGATGATCAATTAAATTTAGTGCATATGGAGTAGATGGCAAAGCTCAATAAGAAACTTTAATTGCTGAGTAAACCCCACCCACACAACATTTCATACCTTTTCCATGTCCAATGTTGTTTCTATCATCTCCAGAAACTTTGAGAAGTCAGAGCAGATATCAGTAAGAGGTGTTATAAATATAGCCAACAACAACATCTGGTGAGTTCCTGTTACGAACAAACAAAAAAAAAAATTATAATTCACAAACCTTCACAAATTTACCAGAATTCACTTACCCAAGATAACAATTGGGTAAACAACACAACTCCTTAGCTGGTTAATTTTTACAAAGATGAGCTATGACTATTTCACTAAAACACATGTACCTTCTTCTAAAATTTGTATTATCCCATCTACATTCTGATTAATCTTGTACCTATTCTGTCATCTTTGTTCATACCTGGGGGTATTAATTCCCTTCTACTGTAAGTGAAACTACAAACAACAGTACAAAAGCAAACCTGCTCTGTCTTGCACATAAAAAGTTGACATGCCTTCTGCGAGAAATGTAGGTCTTATCATCCACACTCTTAGTTTTTAGTTCTTCTTAATAAAATGTTACATAATATTGGGAATATTTGGTAGTTATAATATGGACATAGCAACTGAAGTGTATGTTACCTGCTTTTGTTTTCCACAAAAAAAGATCACATATTATAACCAGATCTTTAAAGTAACTTCTTTCCACTAGATAGGAAGCCATCAAAATTATCAGAGATACTCTGTAGCACCAAGTCAAACTTCATAGAACACATACTGGCTGGGAGTTCATGGAACACCAAAAGCATTGCACACCAAGAGCAGTTCACAGTTAACAGGCACAAATACTGCCAAATTCGTGAAAGAAATATTTTCTTCAGCTACACAAAAGCTACAGTTAAGCACCTACATCCAGCAGTCAGCTGTGGAGACGTTCTGTCAGTAAATGCATGTTTACATCTTTGCAGCCACTTCAAGTTATGCCTAATCACAGAAAGATTAGCATTATTGACTATATGATTTACAAAAAAAAAGCCTCAAAATGAATTCAATACTATGAGCTTATACTCACTGAATTATGTACAGAATTATGTTGCTTGCCTCTAGTGTTTACGGGGAAGGCTTTGAACATTAACAGAGAAATACAGAATTAAGCTCTGGCTATTCCAGAGCCTCTCAATTTCTTGCCAGACTAAGAAAAAAGTCCTAGCCTTTCCTAAGAAAAACTGCCACAGAAATTTATAGAAAAATTGCCACAGAAATTCATAGTAAAATTGCCACAGAAATGCATATAAGTTACACAGTGAGGACCAGATTACCCAAGTGAATCTCTCGTCTCTCAGCTGAAGTAGAAAGAAAATGTTTAGTTTGATTTCTTATTCTACTGTGCCTTTTTGCCTTCCCAATCCCTCAAACTTTTAAAGTGAAAGCTCTAAACCAATTAGTATCTATTAATAGAGAAAAAAAAACCATATTGTTGAGATTACTGAACTTGCAAAGATGAAGTTTACTGCTGACTAAAAATCTTCAAAACCAAGAGGTATGACATAAAGATTGTTTTCAATTCCAAATTTCCTGCTTGCTCTCTTAATATCTTGTGGTTTTTTTCCCTTCCTGTAAGAAGACACATCTAAACCAACCTATAAAATAAAAGCAATTGACAAAGAAGGAAGAGACTGAAGAGCAGAAAAAGTTTCATGTCCATTCTTCAGACTGGGCTTAGCAATTCCCAGGGCTCCAGCTGAAGGAATACATGGCACACACAATGAAATGATCTTCAGGATTCTTCAATCAATGAAAAATGATTGCACTTGGACTTGAAGCAGCAATTTTAATTTCTTCTTCTGAAAGGACTAAGTAGGGAAGCATCACAATGCCATTTCATTATTTAAGCTTGAAGGGTACATTTCAGACACCATAGGAAGATGTCATAGTCAAAAGTTAAAATCTACTGGTTTATTAAGTAAATAAAATACTAACGTATTTACATACAGGCCAAACTGATACACTGCAAAATTTTTCTGCACTTTTAATCCAACTTTAAACTCAGTATCCAGCATTTGAAGGAAGGAAAATGGTGGACTCAGCGAATAATGAGGATTTACAAAAGTTATATGCATATGCTTTTCTTAAAGCATCTGGCATTATGAGAATATGAGGAAGAAACATCACTGAAAAATTCTAAATTAAACATGCCTTGCACCTGTATTTATAAATTCATAGAAAAGATGCACAGTAAAAAGTAAAATCCTCTTTTGCTCCTACTCAACATTATTAGGATGGAAACTAACCACTGAGAGAAAGACTAATAGAGCTATGTACCATCAAAAGCAGGGATGCATTTTGATCACAAAGCCTATCTGTGCCCAGGTGCAGTTTTTAATTTAAACCATAATTTACTTACTGAAGCACAGACAAGTGTTTATTATACATGTTAAAGACTTGACTTTAATATGGTTTAAAAATGTTGCCTGACAATTAAAATAAAACACTAATCTTCAGACTTGAAACACACAGTTTGGCAGCAAAATGACACTACTCTATCCAGGCAAAACAGACAAATCTCAATGACTAAGTGCACCAGTCATTTTGATAGTGCAGTGGAAAGTGGGATAAAAGGAAAAAAAAAAACCAATTAAATACAGTATAGATTAACTACAGGCAGATAATATCCATATAGTGCAACATCTGTCTGAAATACTGAATGCCTGAGACAAAGGGGACTCTGCAGACCTAATTTGGGTTGTTCTAAAGCATTGAGAATGGTGTCACAGGATGTGCCAAGGTGCAGAATCTATGGTTATGCCATGACCAGAGTGCAGATAAAGAGGACATCACCCACTTGCAAAAGATGAACAAGCTGAAAGGACGTCAGTTCCTCCAGGGCTCACAGAAGCATTTATCTTTTTAAGATGTATGAATTCCTATCAATGCACAAAAGAAGGCTGCTTACAAATGTCACTAAAATGTACAATACAGAAGATACCAGTAGATTGTATTAGAATAACATAAATCAGAAATAGATCAACACCTTGAAAACTAGGCTAATAGAGATGGAGTAAAATATAACACTGATAAAGATGACATGTTGATAGATAAGCGTGTTTCCACTATGAGTAATGACAATAATCAGTTGGATATGACAAAGGATGGGAAACAGCCAAGTTTGATCACAACACTGCAGTAACACACCAGTGCACCAGTCTGTGAAAGAACAGGACTGAAACAAGCAGTAAGGGGTGTTCAAGTCACTGTATACAGTATAGTAAAAATACACCTGAAACCCAGCACACAATTCCTGTATCCTGCATGTTTACAGACTTAAAGAGTGTTTGTTTGAGATGGGAAGGAAGATGCCTCAACAGCTCCTTCAAGACAGAAATCTTGTAAGGAGCCAAATTTCATGCCCCAGCAATATGAGTAATAAACAACTGCTCCCTTTTGCCAGCTAAAGCAAAATGATTTGATGACTCAGAGTCCTTTCCCATCTTTTGCAGACTTCTTATGGCTACACCAGAAAAAAGTCATCTTTGCTCATCACCCCCTCCTCGGGTTTCACCATCCATAAAAACAAGGATTTCAACAAAACAATGCTTCATACTGAGGGAAAGGCAGTCACAGCTGATGACTTTCTGGTTGTTCTATATCCCCACAACTGCTCTATATCCCCATAGCTACTCATAGGCCAAGGGAGTTCTGAAACTGGCACACTCTCAGAATTGTCAAAAATCTTCCCGACTTTCCATCCCTTGATGAGTTGAAACATTCTGTACAGTCAGAAACAGAAAAATCACCAGCTCCAGTCTGAATCACTCATGTACATTGAAAATTACCAGACCATTCATGTATTTGGAACAGGTGGTACAAGTACAAAGAAAAATAAAAATAACACGCCACCTATTTTAAACTATTTTTAATATACTGCTGGTGATTGCCCTGCTAAGTCCAACTGATTCACGTGTAGAACAATAAAAACCTTTTGCAGTCTATTAACTTTCCCATATGGTGAGCTTAGCAGTTTGCCTTACACAGCTTGCTCCCTGAAACTCTAAAAATGGAATTGTTTTCCTACCCCAGTGTTATGACAGAGGAACTCTGTTAATCCAAATGGCAACTAATATAAAAAGAAGTAAAGCCAGGAAGCCAGCATTCTGAACTAAAACCTTAGTATAGGATGGGAATCCAAGAGCTCCGTGTCAAGGCTAAAACAAGCAGAGCCTGTTTGGAAAAGCTAAATGGACATGACTGAGGCAGCTGAAGAATGGCACAGCTCTTTAAGGACAAAAACAAACAAAAGGTAAATTTGTCAGTTCCTTCAGAGTGTCAGATATTCACTGCCCTTGGAAATAATGCATCCAGTAACCAAAAATTCATTGAAGATTAATATTGTAGAAATTTCATTACTTGAAGTTGTGAAATTGTACTACAGAAAAGTTTAAGACACTGAGTAGCTTTATTTTCTACTCAAATAGAGGAAGGAAATTTTTGTAACCATACCATTGCAAACAACATTTGTTTTTAAGGCTTTGGTGCTTGCTTTATGCAAAGGGAATTTCTAACAAATTAACGGGCTTCTACAGAAATGAGCTTTCTGGTAGGTTAGAACTGCTATTGCTAGATTGAATCACCCCCTTATTATGCTGATCTTATTCTGCATTTTCCTGCTAACACGCAGAAAAGGAAAAAAAATAACAGCTTTTGTACTTTCTAGACTTGCTTGTCACAGCATTGTGCTTCCTACTAATGAGGACTGGGAGAAATCCTGCCATGTTACTTGTATCAAATACAGGAGCATTATGATTAAAAAAACCAAAACATTTAAGTTACAGCACTAATATTTAAACTGGGGGGATTTTGTGTTTAATTATAACTTGAAGTGGATGACAACACTATTGTATGAATGGTATCTTGTTTGTAAGATCACAATACACACACAGTTGGTCAGGAATTCCCAGAGACATGTCCGTGTCAAAGATTTCCACACCATCACCCAACAGTTCAAGTATCCCAGCTACACTCTAATAGGAACACATTTTCCTGAAAAAATTTGGCTACGGATATTTTTAAGTATCTAATTGGCATTTTGGAATTTCAGCTCATTTAAAATTCAAATGTGTTTAACCTTTATTCCTGCAACAAAAGCACACAGGAAAAAAGTAATCTTTGGAAATCTACGCTCTCCTTCTCTGCATCATCACTATATTCCAAAACATTGAGAATAGATGGGGGTAGCATTACCTTCGTGTTTTTCCAGTGCTTGTACAACATTAGGCAGTTGATTGATAGCCTGGTACATTCGGTAACAGTCTTGTAAGTTTGCTGCTTGCCTCTGAAATTTCTTTGCCAGCCGGTTGAGGTCTGGAAAGCGACGTAACAGATCTTCCTGAAGGCACTGACGTAGTTCTGGATCCATCACAAAAGCTTCAACCAAATTCAACCTACAGAAGAAATTCATAACCATGATTAGCATGATCTGTAATGTTTTTTTCTGGGTTTTGTGTTTTGCATTTTTTTTGGTGGGTTTTTTTGTTTGGTTTGGTTTTTTTTAATTTTAGGTATGGGTTTTTTAAATAATGAAATAAATATTCTTATGCTTGCTGAAAGCAAGCATAAATCTCAATAAGAAGTGACAGAGCATTAAATTGTATTTCTCCACTAGAGTGAGAGCAAATTTTCATACATTTTTGGGGAGTTTTGCATCAGTTAATATTGCCATCTCCACACATTTTGTATTTGCAGTCAAAAAAAAGAAGTCGGATATTGTTAATTTTGGAATGCTGGGGAGGTCAGTGTTCTTTGATCACACTTTCAGAATACCAAGGAAGAGCTCTGCCTCCTTCAGAGACCTCCACATATTACATACTGTGCTGATTTCTGGTTAATAATATCTATCAGTATCTTTGCTTCAGCAGAGAAGTTAATTTTATCTAGAGACATGCAAGCAAAGAAAGGACAGATTTCACCACATCGCTCCTGCTGGTTTGCTTACTGGCAGAGAAATGCATTTGTTTCAATTACAGTAACATCTGCATTTGCAAACTGCATTGGAAATGCCAATTTTTTTTGTCATTCTGACAGCAGTAATCTCTACATTACACACTGCAGTGCTCTGCAGAGTGCCAGACACTGACAAGAGTACACAGGGGTTAACACAGTCCACTGCCCCAGGTAATTAGCAAAGAAACTCAGGAAACAAAGGCTTTGACTAAAGCAACGCAAGAGGTAAGAGAGCCCTGGACAGATAGTGGTATATTTCTGTATAGAAAAAAATTCCAAAGCAATGTCCTTCTGTTTCAGAAAGTATTCTATCCCAACACTCCAGTGAATCTTCTCTATTACACCAAAAAAAAAAAAGAAAAAAGAAAAAAGAAAAATATGAGAGAAGGATCCTATCTCTACATTTACTCATTCAACTACAGCCTTAATACATAAATTTAGAGATTGACATTACTGACACATAAGAGTGCTTTACTTCCAAAAGAAACATTAAAGTTTCAGCACACAGAGCTTGTCAGGAGCAGACAGGAATATACTGAAGATACCTACTGCAAGAACACAGAACAAGGCTTGTATGAGAAACATCCTAAAAGCCAAGCAATTTTCCATTCTGATCCCTGTTGGTGTTTCTGAGCACGATTTCTAGCTTTCAGACTTCTGTCAAATGCTTTGGAGGAATAACAAGAATTCCATGATCTTGTCACAGCAGATACATTGCCATGTTTATTACAAATCCCTTCAATTTACCGAGCAGACCTCACTTGGGACTCACATCACAAACTCTACTCCAGCAGCAATTCATGACCAAACACAGCTTTTAAAGATGAGATATTGTTTAAATATTAAGGAAAAAAAGCAATAAGAACTGAACCAAACCAAAGACACCTGATACAACTGCCTAACAGCCTAAATAAAAGCCCAGTAGCCAGATGTCCTCCTCTCCCCCTAAGGGATTAGAGAAGGAACCAACTTGCCAACATGAACCTCCCCACAGGAACCAAGCAGCTCAGTCATTTTAAGTCCCGCAATCTGGAAATTATTCCTTTGGCAAAAAACAAAACAGGATTTAGTGTAAACTTCTCTATGTAACATACCCACGTATTCCTACTGTTACCTTCCTTGGTGTTTAGCAGTTATGGTCATGGCAAACACAGAAGAGGTTGTACTATCCTGATGTTATGTCCTCTCCCTTCCCAGGTATTAGGTAAGATTTGTAAACTTATTTCTTATTTCTCCATTATCAAAATACCATCACACCATCAACCCGTAAAGAGGAACTAGTTGCAAATACCTTCAAGTTTTATGATGAGGAAAATTGCATGAATTTCTTGTTTAAAACCACCTTACTTCACTTAAAAAAATCCCAATATTCCTTCACATTAAAAAAGCACCAGCAGGAAAGCAAGACATTTGGAATCTTTATCCATTATTAAAGTGAATTTTAATAATAATAATAAAAAAATACTATTCCTGCCTGCAGCAGGAAACAAGAGTTTTCTGGGTTTATCCAACCTGCTTAAACTGACTACTCCATGATTTCAATCTAGAAATTTCAAGTATAAAAACTTTTTTTTTTCTTATTTTGATGACTAATTTCACACACGCAAGAATGTGCAAAATTGAAGTTCACCATCAACATCAGATCCTATCTTGCCTTCTCATGGCTTATGTTTAAAGTCAGAAAACTTAAGATTCTCTTCCAAGAGGTCCTTAGAAAATCAGTAATCCTAGCATATGGATATATGCACAAAATCACTTCTGAAAACTTACTAAATTTTGCACAGCTGCTATACGTCATTCAAGAATATCTCAAGCATATTCTGTAGTCTTGAGCTTATCTTTACCAGAATCTAGATTTTTTTTCCCCTCCTTGTGCCTTTTTGCACAAACAAACCCTTCACTTTCATCCCACGACTCCCTCAGCTTGTTTAACAGCCTTTTGGATAAGACCTGTCAAAGGCATTTTGAAAGCTCTAATTTATTTTTTCCCCTCCTCTTTTGTCCACAATGACAAGTTCAAAGAGTTCTCAGATCAGCACGAACAATTTTCCTCTGCCAAAACCATAATTAGACTAACATTTCATGACCTTCCTGGTACTGTTCTACCTTCTCCCCTACATTTGCCAACCACAAAGATACATCTGACAGGTTTGTGTTCATGCCACATTTTGCATAACAATTTCCTGTTGGTAAGAATACATACAAGCTTGCTGAATAGAAAGATAATGCAACCATAAGTCATGAATAATGCTCACTAGTAATAATGAAATCAAATGACAGGTTGTTTTCAATATAAAGTTCAGTTGGGGGGGGGTGAGGGGAAAGGAAATACAAAGAGAAACAAATTTTAAAAGTTCAAGAAAGTGTAATCAAACAATAGCTGACAGCATTAGATAACTCATTTTTGCCACACAACTAAAAGGAAAGGAAAATAGGGCAAAATTTTCCACCACAGATCTAAGGCAGCACAGTCAAGATAACAGAAACAATTATAAGTAGTGAAACCACACCAGAACATAAAGGACATATCTCTGTTTCAAGACAGTTATTTAAATTTGCAGATAAAATCACTGAAACAGTGAACAAGACTGCAGCTAATGTAACTGAAAATCAACACAAGTGCTTCTCTTGAATTTGGAAACAGTAAGCACCTTTTATTCCTGCTATGCCTAACCATGGCTGTTTACCAGCTTTGAATTCTGTGCACTAACAAGTATCATTAGTCTCAGTGTGCTACGGGAGACAGCGAGGAAAAAACCCACTCGTCTCCAAATTTCTGCTGGATATTTCAAAATCCAACTCAAACATGCCATCTTTTCCCCAGCTTTACTGTTAATAAGAGGCATCTCTTGAACCAACTGCTGACAAAAGGCCAATGCACCACACACATAGAAAAAGATAACAAAAATCTGTTTTCAGTCTAATATTTGTCACACACTTTTCCAAGCCTCAAAACATTACCTCCATTCCACTGATGTTTGCATCACATTTGACATCAGAAGAGATTGCTTCTTCCCTTGCTACTCCTATGCAGCATTTCTCATCACCTTTTTAAGGTGCCTAAACACAGATGTTGTCAGAAGGGTTTAATTATATTTCTAGGGTTTTTACACAGCTAAATAGCAAAGCTTAAGTTAATAGGAAAATAATAACCATGCCAGATTTGCATATAGATTTTATGAAGAAAGAAAAGAATTCTGTGTGCAGAAATAGTAACTAAAAATACCACAGTTAGAAGGAATAAAGTATTTATAATGCCTGAGGATTGGCCTGCAAACAAACAAACAAACAAATAAAACAAAAACAACTAAAAAACCAGTGTGCAATAAGATTAGTTAAAAAGCACCTGAAATTTTAATCTCTCCTCCACCAACATCCTACAAAATCCTGGACAGCGCTGCACCTCTCTGTGCATGCAGGAAAGAAAACTATTCCCTCAAGCACTTCTGCTCAAAAAAAGGACTCAGAGGGGTTTTTTTATCATTTCATTAAACTGGGATCCATATGTAATCACTAATACATACTTAATGAGTAATATATATTTAGGTATTACTTCAGGGTAGTGATTTTAAATCCCAATTACTCATAGATGTTTTTAGAAAAAACTACTAACTTAAAATTCCATGTAACACAAGGAAAAAAGTGTTAACACTGAAATAAATTAAGAATGCACTCTCTTACAGGAGAAGCTGACTTACTTTTAAGAAGACTTTGAAGTTGGTAACTCCCCTAACAGCTGAGTCGTCTGAAGAGCATACAGTTGTATTCTCTGCCTGCTGGAGGATTTCTTTGACTACAGATTAAGACCAACTTTCCTGTCCAACTGTTCTACTTGATTATGCAGAATTTTAATCAAGAAATACCACTCAGAAAAGCAACATATTAAGGACTGCTTTAAAATATACTGAGACTTTCATCTCACCACAAGTTTGAGAATATGCACAGCTGTATCAGCTTAATTTCATGTTTTCTTTATACCAAGGAAAGTGGAAAAGCACCTCACGTACCATTATTTTGTTTACCTCAGGTTTCTTTCAAACTTAGATCTCTTCTTAATCCAATGGAGCTAAAGCAAATCCTCCCTGGATATACTTAACCTAGACATGTAAAATGATATCCATCACCTTACCTGCTCTAATTGGGTTTTCTTTTTCACACAAGACACACAATATTTTAACACCCTGGAGGAAACCCAGACTACAGCAAGTTGTTGTAGCTGATAAATACTGGCTTTTTTTTTTTTTTTTTCCAACCAGAAATAAGCAAGGCAGTGTGCTAAGCTCCCTCTATAAACTTCTCCTGGTGACCAAGTCACTCCCTAGACAATCATCTCTCTCCCAAAAATCAGCCATAATCCAGTTTGCTGCCTCAAGTAAGCAGTAGAGACCTTAAATCTACAATGTTCTTTTCATGCCAAAGAACTCAGTATGCTTTACAGCCTTCAAAGTATTAAGGCAGACACCTAAGATTGGCACATGGGAGCCTAAACCAGAAATCTGAACCCTGATACTGAGAATTACTTTAGTAATCTAGCACACAGCAGCATAAAAATCACACTGACCATCCCAGGTCATTTTCCCTCAGACAATCAAAGCTGTTGCATGCATTTATAAAAATAACATCCCAAATTTCTCAGACAAGCACAAAGAAATAACAATGCAAAATAGCTAGGCGTCCCACACATGCTTTTGGAAGTGCTCAGTTATGCACAAAAGACTTTTATGAAACTAGAGCTGTCTTAGCAAACAATTAGAAATAAATGTAACACGAACCCTGAGGAATAAAAAACCAGCAGCTTTAGAGAGACTAATACCATCAAAAGCCATTTTATTTTAGTCATACATCATAGGCTTAGGATCAGTGATCTCAATCCCTACTCAGCTCATAATGGAGCCTTTGCACAGCCAGGAGTTGCTCTGGTTTCTGGCAGCGAGTCTCCAGTTGATGGCAACATTTACCCAAGCCACGGGAATAGAAGAGCCTTGGAAGGGATTCACCACAGGCACCGGTTCTTCCAGTACTTTGAAGAAACTAGATTTGAATGCAGGTTTTTGATTCACCAGGAACTCAGAATGTTGCTTTCTGGGTGAGCTGTACAAACACCTCTCCAACACTTTGTACATATGAGACAGAGTATCCCAAGCAAGGGGTCAAAATCTTACTGCTGCTTTAATGAAATTGTACCAATCTGGCCATGCAATATCATTCAGGGTCCAAAAATCTTGTGTCTGAGTATCACAAGCTGTTCACCTGAGCAAGCTCTCCTCCAGCTCTCCCAAACTGGTGTGGACACACGAGGGCCTGTAATTCAGAACCAGACAACCCAGGCAATCCCAAGGTGAGAGGTTTGTACCCAGGTAGTCAAGACTTCTTCCTACTGTCTGTCAAAGAGAGCAGCCTGCACCTTCACAGGGATTCCCTTCCATGCTAAATGGCTCAAGATCTCTTTCCCACCCGCCCTTGCCCAAACAGTGCAACTTTGTCATTGTTTCCTCCTGCCATGACAATGTTTCTGTATTATCAAATTACTTCACAGCCTTCCTCCCTGAAAACCACTGCCACGACCTCAACACCCCCAAAAAGCTAAACTAAAAGACAGTTGGTTACAAAAGAAAACTTTGAAGACGATAGTGAAGAACTACAACAGTGTATAGTCTTCCTCAATTCAGAATTTGAAGTGCATTACCGTTTTATGTGAGGGATGAGACATTACAGGCATTTAACAAATGAAAAGATATTGCAGAATACATTAGATTAACAGAAAGAGCAAACCAAGAACTAAGACCCCCCCAAGGGGATGCATTTCACAGTTCACCTGTAATGTCTGTGTTCCTACAAAGACAATGTCTTACTGTCACCCCAGTAAGATGACAGCATTCCTTGGACTCTGATGGTCTCCCTAGCTTCTTGAAAGATTCTGCAGTCATTCACAGTTCTAGACCCAAACAGATTTTCAAAACTTCCCCTCTACCAAAACAAAAAAGCCAGAGAGACCAAACATACCTGGCTCAGTGTTAGAGCTGGAAAGCTGTCCTGCTCTTTACACAGACAAGCCATTAAGCAAGGAGGAACAAAACCTGGCAGTGTGGGAAAGGCAACTGTGGTACCTCAGCCTGACACTGAGGGTGATGCTCCCAGCTGCAGCCCCCTCCCTAAACACATATCTTCATTTGCTGTGTCTGTGTCTGCTTTTCACCTCTGGCTCCACCCTGGGGTGGCCCTGCCAGCTGTGGACAAGCCCAGCTTGATGCTTGCCTAAACTGGCTAGGAAATAATGCCCTCGATCCCCAGTCCCACCAACACTTCCAAGCTGGCAGAAAGCAGCACTGCCACCACGAGAAGTGGTGCTACCCACTGCTCTTCTACCTGCCATACTCTCTCCCTCAAGTTCTAGATGAACTAAACTGAGGAATCTGCAGGTACATATCTGCAGCCCTCAGAATGTATTTAGCACTAACTAGTGGCTTTCACTCCTTTATAACAGTGCAGCTCTTCAGAACCCGCTGCTATTGTCTTGTAATCTTAAATGTAACTTGAAGAGTTCATGGATATCCTATTTTTCATAGCCCTGTTGAAGTATAACCCCTTGTAATACAGAATCCAAGGTTTGAGGAGCAGCTTTAGACCCTAGGAGAGTCACAGTAATCAAACTGCACACACTTTCCAGAGCTCTGGGTACAGAGTGTGCTACTAAGCAGCTGGACAGATCAGGCTCCCTACTGTTAAACCTGCAATATTAAGCAAGGTAAGAGAAAGCAACATTTAAATATTTGTCTCATGCCTTTTCTAGTTTTCCTAATTAGTCTCTAAACCATCCTACCATGATAACAATAATGGGTATTTCTACCTTCAGGACAGTGTATTAACAGATAAATTTTGTAATTCAAATAAATGCAGCCTTCCAAATGAACAGAGTTCACACTCCTCTCTATCAGTTATATTACATAACATAAAATTCATATAGATCAGGGAAGCAACAGACTCTTTACCACCCTACCTGAATTTCTGAATACACTATTTGAGTATTATGTCAAAGGCGAGAGAGAAAATTAAAGCCCTGGGATTCTATCAGGGGTATTAGGAACAAAGTAACTATTTTTTATAAAAATCAAGCAAAGATTTGAAAGCTGTATGTATTGACTATGAGGCAAGCTAATAAGATCAGAACAAAAAACAGAACAGGATTATCAGGAAAAGCAGTTAAAACAACATTGGATTTTTTTCCTCCCAAGATACTTATCCAAGCCTGATGTTACCAATAATTCACTGTTTTTGCACAAGTGCTTAGGAACTTTCCAACCTCAGCAGATCAAGCAAAGTAAAGAAGAAAACACTCCTTCAGCAAAAAAAATACAATACTTGGTCTTAATTCTTGTCAGCAAAGTACCACTTGATGCAATTAAGACTTTGCTCCTGAAGCAGACTGCTGCAACAGCAGTATTTTTAGACCCTGAGGGAAGGGAGTGCCTGGCATCATGCTGAAGAACGTGCATAGAGCAGCACCACACCAGCAGAGCTCTGCTTGGCCTCCTCTAGCCAGAGCTAACCAGGAACTGCAGGACTGTAGGGCAGGCACTGAAACTCCCTGTAATGAAAAGAGAAGAAAAGGAATCATCTTTCCATCATTCAAGGCAAGGCTGGCAGCACTCCTCATGGAGCCACCACCCTTCCCATGGCCAAGAGCTGCAGGCTGTGAGCTGTGTCTCACAGGAGTACAGAGGGGAGTCTGCAGGAGCATTTCTGCAGGAAGGAGGTGACCACAGCTTGCCAGGGCTCCCACTGTTTCTCTCCAGGTAAGACTGAAGGCCACCCAGGCCCCTCAGCAGGGACACAGAGACATCTCCCTGCCACCACTCCTGCTGAGGGTTCATGTCACAGCTGGGACTACTCCACATTTCCATGGCAGACCAGCCCCGGCTCTACAAAACTCAGGTCCTGAAAATATCTGAATGTTTAAAACACGAATGATTGCTCCTGTCTAGATTCTAAAGAAACTTTCATACACTTGTTCAGCCAAACTACACCTCCACAATCAGCTCAGCCACAGTTCAAACCACAACCAGATGTCTTTTATTTCCCATTCCTCAGCCTGGGTGCATTACATACTTACAGTCACTATCCACCATTACTTTCTTTCTCCAAAAGCTGTATTTCTCAAATAAGAACAAAGTACTTCTAATTATTAGCAAGAACTGCCACTCAAACTAGTTTTATGTAACAGCACTATTTAGATTTGATTCCCCTCTCCGCCTCTTTCACAGTTAAGGAATAACAAAATTATTACCCTTAAGGAATTAAACAGCTCCACAGAAAAGGAACTGGCATAAAAAGGGGAAATTCTCATCTTATAGTAACACACCACAGAACAATAGAGTGTTCCCAACTTTTAAACATGCATGTTTATAGAAGAAAAAAAAAACAGAGTATCTAACAGCAAAGTTGTATTTTGAATATTCAACGGAGCAAATCTTTTCCCATCTCAAACCCCATCACAATCTTGCTGGACTAAGCAGTCTCTTACCCTCAAGGAACTGTAGAGACAAAAGTGGCATGAGGATAGCTCATAAAACAAGAAGCATCTCACAAAATCTTTGTCAGAGACATATTTTTTGTCTTCCCAATGTTTATTTCCATGCATATAGTCTCTTTCATAAAATTTTCATTGTCTGTTTTCTGTAGGAGCTAAAAATATTCAAATAGCATCTTCACAGCAAATTTGTCAGGAAAGCAGCAGGTTTATTGAGCAATGGTAGTGCACAGCTCCATTTCACAGATTCACTATTCCAATCCAAGGACAGGCAGATATCCCTTCTATCCTCCTCTAACAAGTCTGGCAATCTAACTCACAACATAAATCAATTGGCATAATCTCTAAAACAGCCAAAGCACCAACAGAAAGCAAACTCAAGTCAGGTTATTACATCTGAACAAATCCTGGCTTCTGGTATTTGTTGACCTGCACTTAGGATGCTCATGATAACAGCAGCTTGTGGATCAGCTGCAGAGGAGCAAAAGGATCAATTTTTGATGACAATTTTCCTCACTTTTTCATGGACTAGTTTTCATCAGGTGAACAAGCCAGATCAAAGTGGATCTTTAGCTGTGAGACCAAAAATATAGAAGTAGGAGGTATGGAGTGCCCCTTTTGGCAACTGCTGAGTTTTTCTGGATTATCTGCCATCCAACATGACACCCTCGATTGTTTAAGCACGATAAACTCCCTACCAAAAGATGAACGAGCCAGCTACGGGAACACCAGCGCCAATTACAAGGGAACAGGTGGCAGTCCAGTTACGGAAGCATGACTGAACCTTTTGATTTAAAGTGGTTACAGACAGTGTGAGCCATCCATGAAACAACTCAGGGCCACAGGCTGCTACATGGTGCACAAGAGTCAAAACCAAATGAAAAACCTTCACCCTAAATCCTGAAGACCAAAGAAACCCTACATACAGAACAGACAGTGTGAGCAAGTGTCAAGGACATGAAAGCAAAAAGATCCTAATTTGAATAAAGACAAGAACACCACAGTCTTTAGGCTTTGAGACAAAACAACAACGGGCCATCTTTTAACAATTCCTAATAAAGCTCCATTTCTTATATGGTAACAAAGAACAATGAAGAGGATGGAGCAAGAACTCACCAAATACTACAGAGTCATGGACACCTTCATTAATCCCACACAGTGAAACTGCTCCACCCAAAACCTTCCAGAGAAACTCAAGATGGAAAGCAGCAGAGGCTGTTTCCCAGCTTAATGCCTTAAACCATGGAGGTTTTCTGCCAGTCTTGCTTTTCAATTAAATATGGCATTTTGGGATCCAGTGATAAAACTGTATTACTGCATGGTCTTCAAAGACTAGAGGCATCTGAGGAAAGGTGCTTTTGTGCTTTATTCCTTACAAGTTTCCCTACATTATAAAAATTAAGAGGTTACATTTATTACACTACTCCATCAACATTAATACCCTTTTAAATTGTTAATCTGTGCATTTCTTTAATCTTGTGCAAACCAGGAGCATACTGAACAAGTTCTATTTCTTAGCCTTCAAAAAATATTTCTTCATTTGCATTCATTCTGTACAGAAGAAACTCAAAACTGTATGTCAACAAAACATTAAAGACTCTTACAATCCTCACACATGATAAATTAAATTAAATTACAAGTCAAGGCAAGAGTTTCCACTGCAGTGTCCTAACATGCCCCCTTTCTAATGTTTTTGGACATAAATTAAACAAAGCAGAAACAATAATGTGGTCACTGTTCTTTCACAGAGAAAACACCATATTCCTGTATGCAGTGTTCAAAACAGTGACTACCAAGGACACTGTTACAAACCTGAGACCTTTGCACCTGTGCATAGTGAGTTTCCATACAGTCCTGAGCATATAAACACAGATTCTAAGCAAAATTTAACTACGGCAGTAAGTGCCATCCAAGCTCATTTTGGCAGGATGGGAGCCAAAGAACAGTATGGCAGCTACAGATTCACATTTCCCCAAATAAATAGCAGTTTCATCGTGTCTTACAAGTCTGAGAACCAATCTGACATTTCAATCAAATTTTAGTTTGACTTTCATTTCTGCTGAGCCTCAAAATTCAGACACAAAAGAAATGACTAAAAGCTTAATACTTCTATTTATTTTGCACCAAGTGAGGACTTGTCAGGAAGAAGTGGGCGAGCTGGAAGTATCAACTAGGAGATACTATGACTACCTGAGCCAGTGCTGCACCACTCAATGCCACCTGTAATTTACATATTTGCAACACTGATAGCTGATCCCTGACCCAGAAGACAAACGATCTGGATAACATGTAGAATACAAAGACCAACATCAGCATTCCCACACCTGAAGGTGTCATGAAAGGAGTCTTTTTTTTTCAGGCTCCTCAGACAAGAAAATTAAAAATAAGTCTTTTGCAACACAACAATCTAAGCTTTTGAATAGGTTTTGAGTGCCTGGGATTTTGATAGCAATTCCTTCCTGGAGACATGGCCTGTGTGATGTGTACTTGACTAGCAGAGCTCTTATTTAATGTCTCTAGACAGCACTCAATGTCAACCTCAGGTTTACAAGCAAACCAAAACGAAAATAGAGGTAAATCAGTAGTTTTGAAAACAGTAAAGAGGTGAAGTAAATAGTGAAGAGAGTTAAAGAAGCAGCATTAAGAGCTTCAAGTTCCAGACATTTCTCTAGGGAACTTAGTGATGGTAACTTTTGGAATGACAGAAGTGACCTTTTTCTAACATTTCTAGAAGCTTACTGGAAGCCAACACCATTTGCATGTCACTGGAATTACAACTTTTTCCATGGGAGATATTTATTGCATCATGATCTCCATGACAATAAGAAGTCACATTTCTGTCTTCAAAATCTGTTCAGATTCAACCTGTATTTCAGAAGCTTCCCAAGAGACACTAAAGTGCATTTTAACGAACTTATTTAGACAAACCTCCCAGCTGGTCACATCTTCCCCTCCCCTAATGAGGACAGAGGCCACCACACACTACTAATTCAGCTACCTGGAATCAGTCTGTGCCTGTGGAGAGGCCCTGTACTCAGAAAAGCACCAAAGGTCTTTGCAGAGCTGCTAACCAGAATGACAGAAGCAACAAAGCTCATCTGCAGCACTTTGCAGGGACAGCCACAGGTTAGAAAAGAACACAGAAGTAGTGAAAACTTACTGCAAAACAATTCATACTGGAACTGCAGGCCTCTGGTAACAGCCCCTGCTCAAAACAAGGCTAACCTCAGGAAAACACCGAGCAAGAACAGAGATCCCTCCACCTCTGAGCACACATTCCAAGTTTGACCATCCTCATGTCTCACCCAAGCTGCTCCAAGAGAGCCAGGGCCTTTGATTACAAGTTAGGGCTGGGTTTTCTTTATTTCTTAAACAAACTGTTACTTTAATAATCATGATGCACGAAAATGTTCTACAAACTTGGAAGTTTTATCCTTCTAGCCATTTATTCACCTCGAGCTTCCCAGATCTATTACTTCCTGACTCTGCCAGAGACAGGATTTGTTTTTACAATGTGGCCTCCATGCAGCATGATATTTAGAAACACAGGACAAAAGCTCAAAATAGGTTTGGATTAGTGATGTTTGAGTACAGCCTTTAACTCCTCTGAGACCCCTGCATCTCTTCCACCATGGGACACAGGCACAGAAGAGGTTCAAGCACAGTATACATAAAGGACTAAGAAGGTGAGCTGGAATCTTTTCTTTATGGCGTGTATAAATGTCAGATAGAGTTTATCCCACATACAGAAAAAAAATTAAATATATTCAGCATGAACTCTCTTCTCAGGACGTAACAGAACAAGCATTATTTTACACTGTGCCACATTTCTCAGACTTTCCAGTACCTGAAGAATAAACATGACATATTGAAGCTGCCTGCTGTATTGCAGTCACTTTGGTTACGCAATTAATATTTGTATTTGCACATGCTGGCTCTGCAACTACCTTTTAATTTCAAATATGCTGACTATGAGACAAGGAGCAAGAACCTCATGTACCTGCCTTCTAAACATACCACATAGGAGAAGCAGGGCTGTATTGTGTGTATTTATGACTGATAATTATTTCTTTAATCAAGGAAAACCAGCCGGATACTGGCAGAACCCCAAGACAGGCAGATATCAGGAGCCTCTGTTTTCTCAGTTCTCATCAGGAACTGCTCCTGTCAGTAAACATCATTTTATCTGAAGTATTTGCACCATGTACTTTCATTTGTGCTGTTACTGTAACAATATGGATTGCTGATGCAACTCTCTGTGTTCCGTTTATCCATGCAGGTTAACAACACACTGCAGATTACAAACTACGGAGAGAAGTGGATTCCCTTATCTCCAAAAGATGACTTGCACCACCTGCAGGTCTGAACAGAGGGTTACAACAGCCTAACTTGTGAAAGAAAAGAAGCAAAACTTTCAGACGCTCCTGAGACAACAGTTAAGTCAAATACCTCCTGTAAAAGCAAAACAAGAGGCTTCCTTCAAAAGAGCCACTGAACATCAGTCCAGCTTGGCCTGCTCTGCTCGGTTAGAGGAGTTTTACACTGGTTAGTGTTAAATGGGGTCCTTCAACATGGCACACTTCAAGCTAAGAAACAATCAGCAGCTCCCCTTGACGACAAAGGAGACCAAAGAACAGTCCAGGTACTTCCTTCTCAAGTCACCTGAACTGTGGTTTGCAATCCTTAAAACAGCCACAATATACTGTAAAGTCTTCAGAAAACAACTTGGCGACTGCGTATCTTTCAAATGATATTTGAATCTGTCAGTACATCTCACCAGCCCTACTTACAGCTTCTCTTATCATACTTGTTCCCTGGGATTAAAAAAAGAACAGTCCTACATCCTCTGAAAAGCATGAAGTTTGGGAAGATGAAGTAAATTACATTGCTTTTAACTCAGAGAATTAAATTCATCCAAGTAATACGTGAAAGCAAGATGCATTCAGACAGAATGCAGCAAAATAAAGTGGAAAGGTGTATTTCAGTACCATACCTCTATGGTATTTCAATTTCAGTACCATACCTCTATGGTATTTCAATTTCAGTACCATACCTCTATGGTATTTCAGTGCCCATTAGTAGAGGTTAAAGAAAAGTACTTTTAACAAACTGCAGCTCCAAGGACTCTGCAGCTGGGCAAGATACAGGAGGTTATCAGTGGACTTCTTTCAAATTTGTAACACTTTGATATACTGACCTTTACAAGTTTCACTAAGAGCTTAACTCCATTTAGTTACTCCTCTCCTCTTTTAAATATACCTTTTCCTACATGCAGCCAACATTGGCCACACAGAATCGCTACACAAAACACAGAGGTGACAGTAACTCTACAAAACAGGTCAAGTTACATCTCCTGCCTACAACTCAACCCCAGTTTTATAAAGAAAATACTGTCTCTTCCAAACTTGGAAGATTTCTGATGTACAGTAATAAGCAAACATGTCACACAAAACTTAAAATTTCTAATGTTTACTTTAAGAAAATTACAAGACGGGAGTTCTAACTTTCATAAATTTAAAAACAACAAAATTGTAAAATTAAATTTGGCTCAAATCTTAGGATCCAAAACCAACAGACACAGATGATCTCGGGTACCTAGTCAAGAACTAACAATGAAAGTTTTTTTAACACATGCAAGAGTAAGATACAGTATTCAATAAACCTGGCAACAAATATTTCAGCATCACATTAATAACATTTCTAAGTGGGCTCTGATCAAATAACTACAAACTACTCTGCAAATGATTAGGAAAAGCAGAAAAACTTGTTGAAGAGAAGCAGAATAATTCAGTCTCCAGAAATCTAGAGAGAAAACTATCATCCTGGTTTTGGCTGGGATAGAGTTTATTTTTTCTCAGTAGCTGCTACAGTGCTGTGTTTTGGATTTTGTCTCTCCTCCCCATTCCACCAGGGAGGTGAGCAGGCAGCTCTGTGCTTAGCTGCCAGCTGGACTTAAACCACAACTACTCTTTGCGTAACTTATTTAAATATCTGCATGCCCATGCCAAGATTTCTTTTTTTGGTGGTAGGGATCTGTCCCCAACAGCATATACAGACATATCTGCAATGCCTTATCTGAAATATGAGCTTCAGAGAATCTATCAAAGTTAAATTCAGTCTTCCAGCCTCTTCTGCTTTGTCAAGATACACTTTAATATACATTTTGTAATGCATTAACCTGCTGCTTGCTAGAGTTGCATGGAATTTTGGTTTAGATTGTAAGAACACAGCTATATTTAGGAGTGGTTTAAAAAACATATAACTTGTATCTGCATGGTGAACACACTCAAGACAAACACAGCCTTTGCAGTTTTCCTTTCTGAACGATTGAGAATTATCTGTACATTCTCAGCAGAGATTTACCAGACTCTCTAAGGCTTCTTATCAACTGATAACGTTATCTACTGGCAGGGCAGCCACACAGTGACAGAGGGCGGGATCAAAGGGCAAGAAAGAAAAAAAAAACCACATTATCTAGGCATGATTAGAGTGACCTACTGCAACATAAAGTAGCTTTCTTCTGGGAACAGGAAGATGTCACAGCTGCTTAATTGTTTGGGTGTTTTCTTGATTTTTTTCTTTTAAACGGGTAAACTTGAAGTGACATCAAAATATTATTATACAGACTGAGCATTTACATATGAACAGTCAGTAAGTGGCTGCTGCACAGCCTTAGCCTGTAGCACAGAATCATTCAGATCACCTAAACATACTGTACCTCCTCTTTAAAATGTATAATTGTAAAAAGCATTTAATTTAACAGTAGCCTGTCAATTTGCATCTCAAGGAAAAATATATTCTGCTCTAACTGCAATGCATTACAGGGTAGCACATAAAAGACTCCAACCACTACTGTTTCTCAGTTGTAGCATTCTGTGCTTAAAAAGAAAGGGCCTTATATAAAATAGTTACTAATGTGTTTAAGTCTGTTAAACACATAATATTGTTACCTTTCTTCAATTCTGGTCTTGTCCATAAGTGGTTGTTTGATCCACTGATTAACTAGTCTTTGTCCTTGAGGGGTTCTGCATTTATTCAGTAATCCAGCTAGAGACTGTGCAGTATTTGCATTTTCCACAGAACTCTGGAAAGAATGAAAAAAACAGATAAAGGAAAAAAAAAAAAAGAAAAAAAATTAGTTAGTGAAGTTTACTGACTGACACTGAATGACACACAGCTATACAGGAACAGAACATGGGGTTTTTCCATTAAACTTGGCACCCACCAAAACTGGTAAATGGAACAGTGCAGCATAGAAGTACTTACACTCTGGTCCCTGGAACACGGCAAGAAGGAATAGGTTTGTCTGTTTTGGAATCAATCCTGACTGAACAGCAAAGGTGTAAGTCATGGGGCAGTTTGCACTTTGAGTAGCACAAGAGGAAATACACCTACATATTTGGTAGTTGGCTCTTCTTAAGGTCAAAAAACAGGGGCCCTGTCCATCACAAAAAAGCAGCAAAAACCAGGACTTGAGTTCAAGGGGTTTACTTTGAGACCTTTGCGGGATGCTGAGGGGAGGAATGACACAAGAGAATGGAGTAGAAAGTTACTTGAATTCTCTCAAGCTCCCCAGAATCATTTCTGCAGTGCTATAAATACCTATAAACTTAGCTCTGTTCAAATTATAGTTCATTACCTATAATTCAGGTTTAATATTAGCTGGACTCCAGACAGCCTTTTGGGCATTTTTGTTGCGGTTTGGTTTGGTTTTCGCACAAACAGCTACGAAGCAAAAATTTTGGTTAATATTGAACAAACAAGTTTGTTTCAACTCTTGACTTTGAAATCAAAATCTCAACCCTCTCTATACAAGAAAAGCTGCAATTAAAACAGCAGACAAGCACTCAACTATGAGCGGGTGTGGATGCTCCTGCAAGTAGAACTAGAACCACAACAACAGGTAATGAATGCTGTGAAAAGGAACACTGACACATTCAGCCCCTGGAGTTTCTAATATAGAAAGTGTATGGGCCTGTTTTCAGAGTTCTGGACAGTACTACATACTAAAAACTTCTGAATGTAAGGAAGTGTCAGAGAATACCTACATGTATTATACACAAATAACTTACTTCAGCACATCCAGTGTTCAAGGTACAGGACATTCCATATAACCAACTGCATCTGCTGCACTGTAAGAGCTTTACCTGCACACCTCACAGAGCAACTCAAATTACAAAACAGTCTGACTTTGCTTTACTGCTGTCCAAAAACCTCCACACACACATCCTAACATCCTATATGGTAAAACCTTTGTTCCAAAGCTCACAACAGCCCCTGAAGACAGACACAGCAGCGATCAAAACACTGAACACCTGCTAGGACTTGTAAAGGAATGTAGCTAAAACAGAACTTCCTAGAACGTTCTCCATAAAGCTTGAGGAGAAACATAATTTTTGCTTCATTCCCTAGAGAGGCACTCAGCAGGAGGAAATTTTAAAGAAATATATTTAAAAATTCAGAACATCTCTCTTCAGGGCTAACCAGCTCAGATGCTGAACATATGCTCTGTTTTCCTGCAGAAATTCCTCCAAAGTAAACAGGGGGCATAATCTGATTTCTTCCTATAAATCTGAAATGTAAGCAGATTAGGTCCATGCAAAGATCATAAAGCAGGGCTTACTAATATGGAAATAGAGGAGAAAAGCTGATACAACACACCACTTTGAGTCCACATTTTCCTGTAACGATAGAAATGGGCAAAGCAGAAAAACAGACTCAGCAGGAGGTGTGAAAGAGTCTGTCAGCCTGTCTGGATTAGTAAAAAATGTGTGTAAAAAAGGTAAAACTGACATCAAAACATGACAGTTAGCATGACATGGTGCTTTCAGAATGTTCTCAAGTACTGTCCTGTTCACTGCCAGCCCTCCCTTCCTGACACCACTGGCACTGCTCCTGCCACGTGTTACATGTTCCACTAACGCCATCTAACTCCGGTTTGTATTCTTTTCCCAAGAACAGCACTACTGTGGCCACTTCCTACCTCTTGGATGATCTTCTCTCCCCTTCTACATTTAAAATAAATTTAAAAGGTGGTAAGAGTATCTAAATGTTCAAAACATACATTGCAGGGGAGTGGCTGAGAACAAAGCTAAAATGTAGAAGTCACCATTAATCGGGATCCGAGGAATTGCAGTTAGGCAGTCAGGCTCATTATCAAGCAGCTAAGTAATTCAGTACATTGTAAACCAGTTACTAACTCAAGTATGTATTTCTTACCTGAAAAAGGTTGAGGGCTTGAACAGCTGCATTGTCTAGAACCATGTATTGACTAAGATCAAAAGTAGTCAGTTCAAATTGTCCAAAATTAGACTCGTCTGACAGCAACTCCAAAAACTTGATAACAGCCGACAAAGATGAAACAGCAACCTGAAGGGTTTTTAAAAAAAAAACCACATCACATTCTAGTCAGAAACACTCTGAAATCCAAGAGGGTTTGATAAATGCTCCCAGAAAATTACAGCTGGGGAAGACTTTGAGCCATGTCAATTCTGGCAGGGCTATGAGAGACTCATCCTGTTTGACAAGACTTCATTTCCATAGGGACATTCTTTAGTGCTGCAGCGTCTTTCTAGGCAGGTGCAAGAGCAACACACGAGACATCTGCATAATCTGATAAACAAAATGCGAAGTTGCACACCTTGCCAGCTTTCCAAAGCTGTTATCAGTATGTTTCCAGCTCAGGAACCCAAACAAGTTATACTGCAGATAAATGAGATATGCTGGATCATCTCAGGACATGGTTTCAGGGTTAGTTTTCAGCCAGAACAAGCATCTGATCTGACTCACTGCACTGGCATTGCTGAATGCCAGCACCAAAGAGAGGCAGTAGCATGACTGACTTGTTCAGCTGCAACACACTTCAAACAACTCTAATCTGTTATGAAATGACACATTAAAGGAGGATAATTCTGAACCTTACACCTGCAGTGAGCATCAGCAGTGAAGGGCATTTTAAAACTTGTTTATCTCAACAAATTGCCTCTTGTTTGCAGCTAAGAACAAATATGCAGGCACTAAATAATATACTTAAGCCATAAGACAACACAAAAATATTATCATAAACATTACTCTGTTTTCAAATACCAATTTTCCTGTCATGCAAAATAACCAGAGTATTGTATTTCAGTCCTTAGGCTAGACAGGTTATGAACACAAGGCACCTCTTCTGCTGTCTACTTGCTTACCACAGCTTCTGCTTAAAAGAGAGAAGTGAATGGTTTTCTCTATTTCTTTCAGGACCCCTGGCATCCAGCTCTGACACAGACCCAAGCTGAACAGAACTGCTGAACACTTCAGCAAGAATGTAGAGATCAGCTCACATCAGGTGCACACACCACTGCACTTTTTAGAAAGGGAGGCATTTCAACACTGCTCACCTGTTTTTCCATCTCTGGCAGTGCTGCACTATTCAGTTGCTCTTCTTTTTTCGACTTCAACAAGCGATTGAGATCCTGAACAATATCTTTTGTTGTGAAATCCGCCTTCTTCCTGTCTGTAATCAGGATTCCTCCCCTCTGAATGACCTGTTGTTCACAAACACACACAGTTATCAATTAATTTCAATATATTAAGGGACAGATGTTGACCACATAGAAGCAAACCCTGAAGTGCTATTTATTTAATTTCTAGGCTGCAGGGAGAGGAACGACAGACAAGATTTTTGAATTTTTGTTGATTAAAGGGCAAATAAATCAATGAATAATACATTCTGTACTAATAAATCAAAACTCCTTTGAATTAAGGTATTGGTCTTTCATTTTTCTACAAATCAGAGCCTGGCTAAAAAACCAGAACTGATCTTTTTAGAGGTCTCATCTGTCAGCCACAGTGGTTCCCTTACTTGTCTCAGTTTTCCCATCTCCCCTGCAGTGTCTCCTCCTGGCAGCACACACTCCTTTGGGCCCAGTTGAACCAGTAGAGCTTCCAGGTTTGAGAACTGATCGTTATCTGGGAACTCACAAACACTCAATTTTCTCAGCGTAGTGTCGACACAGCCCACTCCTATCACCCTCTGTCCATCAGTAGCAGACAGCTTAACCCCCACAACCCCGATGGCTGTGGACATATCGTTGTTGGCAAAGAGAACTTCCTCAAACTGGGCGAGATTTCCTGGAGAACCCTATTAGAAAAAGAAAAATACATTTTTAAAGGAGCGTACACACATTCTTTCTTTCTTTCAAAATAACAACTGATAAAAGTCAGTGCTGAACAGTCCATTCATATAAAATACACAGCAATTCTATTTTTTAACCACTTGAATTTTACATATCACCTACACAGAGGAAAGCACTTCAGGTTTCCTTTATTTCCAACCTATGGCAAGGACACACAGCAAGCCCTTTCAGCTTGGAGCACTAGAAAATACAGTGATATGTATAACAGCTATAGAACCAATACATAACAATCAGGTGTGATTCTTCATCATCAATCCCTTAAAATCCTAAAACTCCAAGCAGGAAAAATCTATGGTTTTTTTTCCTTTCATCTCACAACTATAAAGAAAGGCTGAAAATTGTACCTTGTAAGCTAAATACCAGTCATTTTCCTTCACAGATTTGCTCCCTGCTTTGTTCTTGTAAACTTCAACTCTGTAATGACGAACCAGAAGCAGGTCCCTCACAAAGGATTCAAAGTTCATTTTACTAAGCACAACACTCTCAAGCTTCTGAGTTCCTAAAAAAAAAAAACCAAAAATATATGAGATACCTGAATTTGTTCATAAAGCTTATTTTCTTAATCAAAATCCCCAAGAACAGCCATCAGAAGACACTGTCTTAATATCAGAGAAACAAACGTAGAATCCATGACACAACACAAACCCACAACATTCAACTGGTTAATACTAATGAAGAAAGCACACTCCCTCTCCAAATAAAAACAACATTCAATTCCTAATTTCACTTTATTGGTATGTTACTATATACAAAGGGATGTGTTCCTCTAACAATGTCCTTGATTTCAGTTACTAATTAATATTTCACACATTTTGCTCTAATGACCATCAGAAGTCTGCTACAGGTTCCCTTCTGGACAACATCTTTTCTTCTCTGCACAAGCAGCTTCTGTTGACAGACAAGCCTGCCCCTCTATTCACACTCACACAGCACTTATGTCAAGACTTTTCCCTTTTATCATCATTTATCCAGGAAAAACAACAGATCATTAAAAAAATTAACAGTTTACATTAAAACCTAACTTAGAAAGTGCCTAATTGACCAATTCCTTGCTTCTGCTCCTGTACATCCAAGCAGATGGTGCAGCTGAACAAATTCAATTCCACGCAGCTGCCCAGGGGAGCAACACCACTTCTACCTCCCCATCTCCAGCAGCAGCCTGCTCACAGAACCAGGAAATTCCACTGCTCAGCAAACTGGGGGTTCGGCTGAGCACACTGAGCTTTCTGCCAGCCTGGCAAGTGGAACTAACTCAGACTGGTGTCGGACACATTGCAGTTGGATGACACAACAAGCACCAGGGACTATCACATCCCTCTTCCAGCAGCAGGCTTTAATCACACCTGAGGCTCTTCCCTCCTTCCACATGAAAGATGTTAAACAGCAAACTCCCACACCCACAGGAACTTATGGGTTTAGTTAAAACAGGACTTTCTGAAACAGGTAAAAAATCTAATTCTACCTAATTATGTTCCCTTCCCCAGGGTAGGACTGTCCAACACAATTGTTCTTATTCTTTCAGTTGAGACAACACAATACAATTGCAGGGGCTGGGGAGCACCTGAAGTTCATGTGTACTCTGAAATCATCCTCAGAGCAACAAGTGCAGTTTTGTGCTTTTAGCTGGATAAGCTTTTAGAGGGTTTAAAATTGGAGCTGGTGGACACGTGGTTGCATCTGCAAAACAACTTCTAAATTGAATACAACAACAATCCTGATTAATGTTTCCAGTCTGGAAGACACATCAAGCTTAGGGTTTTTAATTTTTGTTTTCCCTATGAGCCCATCACTGACAATAGAAAGGAAAAACCGTATGAGGAGCTCGTACTCTTTTTAATGCTGATACTCACACCCCCGAGATGCCGCCGGGGCCCGTCCCTGTGACACCCGCAGGCCTCGGCCTGGGCACCGGGGCTGCGCCTGCCGGGGCCTGCCGGGGGCTGCCGGGGCCTCCCGGGGGCATCTACCGGTGCCGCCACCGCCCCCGCCTTCCTGCGCTCCCCCCCGGCCACCCGAGGCGGCCGCAGCCGGGCCTGGGGCAGGCGGGCCCCCCCCGCCAGTCCCCGGTGTCCCCGTCGCTCCCCCGCCAGTCCCCGGTGTCCCCGTCGCTCCCCCGCTCGCCCCCGGTGTCCCCCTCACGCACCCGGGGCTCCCGCCAGCTGCCGGATGACGGCGCGGGTGCGGAAGAGCTCTCGGGCGGCCAGCCTCGCGTCCGCGCCGTGCACCGTGTAGTAGTCTCCGCGCTCGAAGAAGCGCACGGTGGTGTCGGGCTTCTCGGGCAGCGAGAGCACGGCGCGCACGAAGCCGGCCTCGGCCCCCGCGCCCTCGGGCCACACGGCCTCCCGCGGCGGCTCCACCGCCATCTTGCGCTGCGCCCGCGGCCGCCGCCGCCTCCCGCCAAGCGCCACCCGCGCGCGCGCCGGCGCGCCAGCAGCGGCGGCCAATGGCAGCGCGGTCCGCTCCGCGCGTGCCGCCCGCCCCGCCCCCCGGCCCGCCCGCGCTGAGGGAGTGCGCATGCCCCGCCCGCCCGCGCGCCGCCGCCGCTCATCGCCATGGCAACGCCGGTGCCGCGGGCCCGGTGCCCCGCGCTGCCCTCACTAGGCAAAGCCCTCTGGCATCAGTGTGC
The DNA here is from genome assembly GCF_965231275.1 of Zosterops lateralis. Lineage (NCBI taxonomy): Eukaryota > Metazoa > Chordata > Aves > Passeriformes > Zosteropidae > Zosterops > Zosterops lateralis. Next base: position 14,988,141 of record NC_139764.1, read on the forward strand.
ACAGGGGTGTAGTGTCTCACAGGAACTCAGGTGGGTTTTGCCAAGCAAGCACCAGGCTGCTTGAAAACTGCTGATCTTGTTTAAGGTGATACTTGACTGAAAGCAAAGCACTTCAACAGGTTGCAGCACTGCCCAGGTCTCAGTGGTGGATGGATGGATGGATGGATGGATGGATGATGGATGGATGGATGGATGGATGGATGGATGGATGGATGGATGGATGGATGGATGGATGGATGGATGGATGGAGGGATGGATGGATGCATCCACCAGTGGAATTCTGCTGTGAGTGGTCCATGCAAGGCTGGAGATGCTTCGCTGCCCTGGGAGAAGCTGTCAGTAAAATCAAGCTGGGAAATGGAGCCTCAAAGACCTTTCTGTAGGAACAGCTGCTTTGGATGCCTGAGACAGCCGGGATGATGTTTGTTTCTGCTGAGCTCTGCACCAACGTGAACAACTCCTGAGCCAGGGGACAAAAAGCGTCACGTTCCCTTTAGAACTCTGTGGCTGCCTGAAGCTCTTGCTGAGTGTCTCTGGTCCATTTCCTCAGGGGCCAAAAACCTCATATGCTGCTGACCTGAATAGAGCTCTGTTGGTTTCTAATGTCTACTTCTGAGGTGTCTAAAGTTGAATTAAAATGATGTTGTTAGAGATTAATCAATTTTTGCCTGTTAAATATGAATTTCAATCAGTTGATGAGGAGTTCTACTTTTAGCAATGTTTGAACTGCCTCACTGCCTGATGGAATTACTCAGCGAGTCTTTCAAATTCTCTGATGAACAGTCTGAAAAAGACTCCAGCAGTGCATCACTGAAGTTTTGTAAGAGTAAAGGAGAACCCAATAACTTTAGGACTCAGTCTTTTAATTTTTTTTGAATCTCCAGCCTGTTCTGTTTTCATTGTGATGACATGAACCCTTGGCCATGAGAACATTTTCTGTCACACACCCCAGAGTTAACCTTCCATCAGGAAAGAGAGAATTTGGCCAAGAGACTGCACTGAAAGATGACACCAACCTGGTCCCAGATAGCCCAGCCTCAGAAAAAAACAGCAGCTTTAGAGGCAGACGTGCTGGTTTTGTTTTTCAGAGCTCTGTGGTTTAAAGCTGTGTGGTGTCTAAAGCTCTTTCCACTGTGAGGAAAAGCAAAAGTTAGAAATTCTCTGTGGTCAGCATGGTTAAGTGAGTGTGGTTGAGTGTGCATTTGGTGGCTCCCTGAGGTGACAGCGAGGTGAATGCCAGCTGGGAGCAGGGCAGGGCTGCAGCTCAGCACCAAAGGAAACCTCTTGGCAGGTGAGATGCGCTCCCAGTGCCCACGGTCAGCCCTCAGGGGACAGCTGAGCAGGAATTCCTCAGCTGGAACAGGCTGGCAGGGAGCCGAGAGCTCCACCTGTTCCCCACAGGGAGAGTGGGGCTGAATTTTCCTGGGCTGAGAGGGAGAGCAGCAGTTGCTCTGTGCACAGCAGAGTCAAGCTGTGCTTAGGAGCCGTGGGTTCAGTGCAATAACTCTGGCTAAAGCCCTTCCCTGCAGAGGTTTAGGAAGCAGGAAGACACTTGTGGCGCATCCCTGTGTGTGCTGTGGCTGTGAAAATGGCTCACTGCTTCAGGCTGAGCTCTTCAAGTCCTTCAGAAGCGCAGAGCTGTGTGGAAGCAACCTGATATCCACTGTTCCCACCTTCTCCAGATTGAGTTTTTCTTGATTTCAAGCTCACAGCACAAAACTGGCTCTTAGATTGTACAAGAGAGATTTCACCTACCAAAGGATTCGTAGGAATACCCAGCATGGAATTCCTAAACAATCAAGGGAACCCTGAGGAGGGGGGGAAAGACAGAGCTGAGGTGAAGTGGGAAAACACGTGACACCCCCAGGAAAACACGTGCCGGAAGTGGGAAAACACGTGACTTCCATACCCGGAAGTGGGAAAACACGTGACTCCCGTACCCGGAAGTGGGAAAACACGTGACTTCCCGACCCGGAAGTGGGAAAACACGTGACTTCCATACCCGGAAGTGGGAAAACACGTGACACCCTGACCCAAAAGTGGGAAAACACGTGACTTCCCGACCCGGAAGTGGGAAAACACGTGACTCCCATACCCGGAAGTGGGAAAACACGTGACTTTCCATACCCGGAAGTGGGAAAACACGTGACTTCCCGACCTGGAAGTGGGAAAACACGTGCCTTCCCCCATACCCAGAAGTGGAAAAACACGTGACTTCCCCCATACCCGGAAGTGGGAAAACACGTGACTTCCCGACCCGGAAGTGGGAAAACACGTGACAGCCCCAACCCAAAAGTGGGAAAACACGTGACACTCCCATACCCGGAAGTGGGAAAACACGTGACTTCCCGACCCGGAAGTGGGAAAACACGTGACTTTCCCAACCCGGAAGTGGGAAAACACGTGACTCCCATACCCGGAAGTGGGAAAACACGTGACTTCCCGACCCGGAAGTGGGAAAACACGTGACACCCCATACCCGGAAGTGGGAAAACACGTGACTCCCATACCCGGAAGTGGGAAAACACGTGACTTCCCGACCCGGAAGTGGGAAAACACGTGACTTCCCGACCCGGAAGTGGGAAAACACGTGACTTTCGGACCCGGAAGTGGGAAAACACGTGACTCCCCAACCCGGAAGTGGGAAAACACGTGACTTCCCGACCCGGAAGTGGGAAAACACGTGACACTTCCATACCCAGAAGTGGGAAAACACGTGACTTCCCGAACCAGAAGTGGGAAAACACGTGACTCCCATACCCGGAAGTGGGAAAACACGTGACTCCCCGACCCGGAAGTGGAAAAACACGTGACTTCCATACCCGGAAGTGGGAAAACACGTGACTTCCATACCCGGAAGTGGGAAAACACGTGGAAAACACGTGACACCCCCAACCCGGAAGTGGGAAAACACGTGACTCCCATACCCGGAAGTGGGAAAACATGTGACTTCCATATTAGGAAGTGGGAAAACACGTGGAAAACACGTGACTTCCCGACCCGGAAGTGGGAAAACACGTGACACTCCCATACCCGGAAGTGGGAAAACACGTGACTCCCCCAACCCGGAAGTGGGAAAACACGTGGAAAACACGTGACTTCCCGACCCGGAAGTGGGAAAACACGTGACTCCCATACCCAGAAGTGGGAAAACACGTGACTTCCCATACCCGGAAGTGAGAAAAACACGTGGAAAACACGTGACTTCCATACCCGGAAGTAAGAAAACACGTGACACCCCCAACCCGGAAGTGGGAAAACACGTGACTTCCATACCCGGAAGTGGGAAAACACGTGGAAAACACGTGACTTCCCATACCCGGAAGTGGGAAAACACGTGACTTCCCGACCCGGAAGTGGGAAAACACGTGACTTCCATACCCGGAAGTGGGAAAACACGTGGAAAACACGTGACTTCCCATACCCGGAAGTGGGAAAACACGTGACTTCCCGACCCGGAAGTGGGAAAACACGTGACTTCCATACCCGGAAGTCGGAAAACACGTGACTTTCATACCCGGAAGTGGGAAAACACGTGACTCCCATACCCGGAAGTGGGAAAACACGTGACTCCCATACCCGGAAGTGGGAAAACACGTGGAAAACACGTGACTTCCCGACCCGGAAGTGGGAAAACACGTGACTTCCATACCCGGAAGTGGAAAAACACGTGACACTCAAACCCGGAAGTGGGAAAACACGTTACTTCCATACCCGGAAGTGGGAAAACACGTGACACCATCGACCCGGAAGTGGGAAAACACGTGACACTCAAACCCGGAAGTGGGAAACACGTGACTTCCATACCCGGAAGTGGGAAAACACGTGACACCCTCGACCCGGAAGTGGGAAAACACGTGACTTTCATACCCGGAAGTGGGAAAACACGTGACTTCCCAACCCGGAAGTGGGAAAATCTGGGTAATATGCAATTATTGTCGAAATTATTTTACTTAACTTTAGACAAATATGTATCCTAGTGATAAAAATGAAAATTAAAAATGTTAAAGATTTGAAGAATTGAAACCCTTGATTGTCATAGAATAAGTGTATTAATATTTTAAATGTAATAATCTTAAATTGTAATGTGATAGTAAAAAGCCACCTCCGTAATCCCCCTGGGGGGGGCAGTGAGGGGGGGCTGCCGGGGCGCTGGAAGCCGCCCGCAGGCCCCCCCCCCTCGGACGCCGGAGTGGACTGCCCCCTGCCTTGAGAGAGCCTGCAGCCCCCCCAGAGCCCAGACCACCTTTAGAAAACCTACAGAAACCCCGGAGCGGGCTATCCCAGCCCCAACCCCCGTGGAATGCCTGCCGCCCGCGCCTTCTCCCACCCCGCCAGCGCAGCTCTACCGCCGGGGCGGCCCGTCTCACCCTGGCCTGGCTCCCCAGAGCCCATAGAGCCGCCGCGTGGTGCGGGCTGCCGAGCCGGCCCGAGCCTGGGATGGAGAACCCGCGGCTCCCGGCCCGCTGCCGCCGCCGCTGCCAGCACAGCTTTGCTGACGGGGCGGCCCCCACCCCGCCCCGCTCCAAAAAGAACCCGCTCCCCTGAGCCGCGGCGGATCACTGCCGAGGCGCGACCACAGGCGCCTTTCCTTCCCCCGCCACCATCGAGCCTGCGGGACCTGTGAGACGCTGCTCCCCGAGCGCGGCCATCTCGCTGAGACCAGTTGCGAAATGACCATGAGGCTGCTGCAGCCCCTGCAGTCCCGGGGCGACCCCGGAGAACATGCAGATTAGAAATCCCAAATGCATTCTGGAACCCTTTTTAACACCAAAAACCCCCTATAAAGATAAATCTAAGTAAGATTTAAACCCACAAAAAACAGTACTAAGCTGTATATACCCTACAGCATCAATAGAGCTAATTAATCCAACTTTGGAACTCACTGTAACCTAAAAATACCAAACAAAAGGTGAGACCCTGAGGCAAACAAATAGAAATCAGAACTTCTTGGAGACTCCCGACGAGGGAAGAGTTCTATAGCTTTGCAGGAACATCCGGCTGCAAAGCTGATCAAGATCCTCCTCCTCAAGGGGAAACCGGGCTTAAAAATCCCTCGAGCCACCATTGTAAGAGCTGATTAATAAAGGCATTTTAAGGAGAAAAATATTATCTCTGCCCATTTTTAACAACGCCCTGTAGTGTGGGAAAAGCAGGGAGAAGATAAGAGAGGGAATGGCACAGATCAGCAGAGGGAGAGCCTGCCCTGCAGAAGTCAGCACTGACAAAGCTGCCTGAAAAGGCTGCAAAACATTCCAGTAAATGCCCTGCTTCAGGAGTTTTGTGCAACATCCCACACGGCAATGCATGCACGAGAGGTACCACCCTGGTGAAGGGCAGAAGGGATACTGGTGAGCTGTGACAGTGGAGCTGACAGCACCACAGCTCAGCAACTCCCCTGTGCTATCTAGCAGGCACACTGATGGGACACACTTCACATTTAATTTCATGAACAGGACCTTGAATATCCTCTAGTAGTTTATCCTACTTTTCCTGTTCTAGCCAGGGTGGGTCAAAACATGCACCACGTTAGTAACAAGGTTTGTCATTCAGTTCCTTATCTTGCATCTCATTATTTCTTTGGCAACAGGAGTTACAGCATTTCCTTTATAAATCAGACACGCTGCAGGGATTGCCAGCCAACATCCATGGCACAGGTAACTGACTGCCAAAGCAAGCTCTCGTGTCCAGGGAAGGCTGGGGGAGGCTGAGAGCCTGTGAACTCTGCTCAGCATCTATGGCACACAACAGGAATAACAGCAGAAACGGCTTTTTGCTGTGCAACAGTGTTGTGGATTGAAAGCAAAACGAATGAGAGGCTCCAAGTCAGAGATATATTTTAATAAGAAGAATGGTAAAAAGGTAAAAAAAAAATAAATGCAATAACACAAAGGATCACTGACAGAGTCAGAATACAACCTGAGCAGGATAATTGCAGCAACTTTAAATATGTACCAAGTGCCATAAAAACACTGTGTTCACTTAGACAGGAGACAGTCTCATTGCAACATCATGGTTACAAAATCATTACTTTCAGTAAAACTGCCACTGTCCCTTTTGGGCGGGACGTGACATACAAACACGCGATCAGGATCCAAAACTGAAGTTCTCCAGCTAATATACTCTTAACAAAGCATGACCTTAAGTCCTTGACTACTACATCACACTACCTTATAATATTCTTTGGTGGAAAGCAATTAGAGTCAATATAACTGGCAAGTATGGCTAAAAGTTAATAAGGCACGTGTTTAACTACAAATAATCTTTTTGTATCTTTTTAAATCGGTTTCCACGCTGACAGCCTTGTCTTCCTTGCTATGGATACTTTGCTAAGGCTAAAATAACCATTTATGCATGTATGCTACAAAACCCCAGCAAAAGCAGTTATCAACTCATTTCATCATCGATAACAAAAAAATCAGGGAGCAATAGTTAAAAAAGGCCTCAGTAAGATGGGGCATTTAACTCAACAAACAGTAAAAGTCATTGAATGGTTACCCCTCTTGGTTGCTAAGCGTTTTAACAATTGTTAAGTGAGCAAAATTGCCTCCCTTTCAGGAGGAAACTTTTAAGAGTTAAGATTCATGCATCCAATGCTTCTGTTGTCATCTTGCTTGACTCTGGCTTGTCTTCAGTTGATATAGTTAAGCATTCAGTCCTCTATGCATTTCCGTCATTTCCTTCATCTGGAGGAGAGAAGGTAGAGGGAGATCAACATCTGTGCTACTTCTAACCTTCAAGAGTCAGTAAGTCATTGGGACTTAACAGCCCAGATTTTCATTAGCAAATGGATTTGATGCAGCACTAACAGAAACAACCACGACAAAGCCACCAGATTAAAAAAGAAAAAGAAAAAAAAAAGCACGACTTAGGGTACATGCAGGAAGCAGACAACACTATTTAGCTACAACCTTGTTTGGATTCCTTCACAAAAGGCTCCACACTTGGCCCTGAAGCACCATTTGCTATTCCATTGGAAAGCAGCTCTTGAAGGGAAACTGGAAGACCCAGGCAAACACCTCAGTAAAGGTCTTAGTCACAGAACAAGACTATCAGCACTTCCTGTGGATTGCAGGCCCTCTGCTATACATATGTAAAATAGAACTCGCAGGAAAACCGAACCCCACCCCACAGCCCTGGGAAAAGCAGCAGATCACCAGCTGCCTTTGAAACTAGTGCAGAACTACACCGAGGTGAATCTAGCTACGGAATTTGAATACTTTCGGTCTCCTTGAACACATCTGAAGCACCCAAAGGGAGTTTTTAACCTACAGCAAGCTTGGGAGTTTCTGGATTCGGGTCAACCCCCTCCCCACACAAGCACCACAAACAGAAATTAATTACCTCAGCTTCCACGTTTTTCCCTTTCTTCCTCCATCTCCAAACCTGTAAGAGAAGGATGCAATCTATTCTAAGTCTCGATATACAAGTAACTTCATCTGGTTTTGACTTTAAAAACACAAGACTTGAAGCTGTCTGTTCCCCGTCCTTCAGAAGTGAGGTGGGTACAAAGGAGCTTGTCTGTCACTCTGAACTGCTTTAAACCAGGAGGCACTTTGTTCACCTCTGTGAATTGCCCCCAGCACTTGTTCTCCGGGTGACACCCTTCAGCTGTAACCTGGAACAGCAGCAGTGTGCCCATCACCAATTTCCCATCTCCCAAGTCTGAAGAAGCAACCAATTCACAAAGGGAGACTTTCCATCAGAGTCCAAACATGTACCTTGTGGCTTCCCAAATTGTGCCAGTACCGCTCTGCTTGGCAGCTTTATTAGAACTTACCAGAACAACAATTACAACTGCTATTAGTGCCAGTACAGGGACAGCAATAAGGCCGGGAGTGAGAGACTTCATGGAAGACTCCGGTGCTATTTCATCAACACAGTACGCCCGTGAAATTTTAGCTATCTTCACTGGTTCATTGTCAATGCTGAAGTTTATCCCAGCATTATTATGAAAGATGGACTGACTTTTCACCTAAAACAGACAGGAAAAGAGAGACTTGCTAGTTCACATTGTAGGAAGGCATTTATCTCATCACAGGAATAATTCACCTTGCCTTAGCCAGTACATGGCCACACTCCCAAGAGCAGTGCAAGACACACGCCCGGCCTCTGGCAGACTTTACCCGTGACACACTTACATCTTTCTCAAAGTAGTAGGCCACATCAGCTATATCCACATCTCCAACTGATTTGTCTAAGGAATTTTGCTTCAAATCAATAGTAATGTGAGGCTTTTCATACTGCAATAAAAACATAGTGTGGTATTAAGAAGGAGGTCCTCTAAATCCAGCTATCAAATATTCACCAAACATTATGATCCAGTTCATGAACTTGCATCCTGGATCAAGTTTATGGTTTTTGAACTCAAGCCAACTGTTTACAGTAGGATTTAAATTCCACTTTTTCAGCAAAGCAAAGAAGTTATCTACAGACTGAGGAGAGCAGTGTAGTTTCTCAGCATTTCTGTTCAGATACAGCTATTTGCTAACTGCTCGCTATTTTAAGAGCTTCTACTGAAGCCAATGCAGTATTGTATTAGTCAAATACGAGTTTTTAAAGTTATAACAAAACGAAGTTCTAATACTTTACTAAACATTATGTGCCTCTTACCTTAATATTTATGTTGCGGCGAGGCAGCTTATAACGACTGGTAATGCTGTTTGTGAAAATCCTGCAAAGACAGAAAGCCATGGCTGTTAAAACCAGTATTATTTCACACATATCATTTGAGGAGTAGAGAAGACCAGTGTAATTGTTTCCTTCTGCAGTCTCTGTGCTGGGTGGACCTCAGCCAGCAGCTAAACCCTCACCTAGTCTCTCACTCACTTCCCCCTAGCAGGACTGGGAAAAGAATCAGAAGGGCAAAAGCAAGGGGAAAAAAAAAAAAAAAAAAAAAAAAAAAAAAAAAAAAAAAAACCCTCATCATTTCAAATAAAGACAGTCTGGTAAGTGAAAGGGCTGGGTGGGGGAAATATAAAACCTCAAGTGGTGTCAAAGCAATCAGTCATCACTGACAGATCAATGTCCAGCCAACCTCTGAGCAATGGCTACTTGGGAAAAGACTTTCCCCCAGATTTATGGTTGAACGTGGCATTATACAATACAGGCTACCTGTTCAGTCAATTCAGGTCAGCCCTCTCCCCCCTTCCCAACCTCCTGCCCATCCCCAACCTACTCCCTGGGGCAGCAGAGTCAGAGTTTGAGAAGGCCTTGACATTATTTTGGTACATTGATTTGAGGGGGGAAAAAAACTAGCAATCCATTTTAAATGCAATGGGAATCTCTTTAGCAGTTAATTTGTTTCCAATACAAATTAAAACAACTCTATGAGGAACCTGCAACTTGCTGCAAAATGTCTTACAAACGAGTTCACAAGTCTGACAATGTTTTTAGCAACTGTTTAGAAATACAATAAATATGCAGTAGGACATGCAGACACCAGCATGACATGTTACTACCATCACTTACTTCTCTATAGATTCAGCATTCAAAGGAGCATTTCTCTCAGCATGTTTCAGCTTCATTTCGATGGACCTGAAGTACAACAAATATTCTTGAAGTGCATGCATATAAAACATACCCAAAAAATCTAACCCCAGGCTAAAACAACAGAACAATGAGACAAACCAAGGCAAGCATTCAATGTCCCCTTGCTTCTGAAGAAAAAACCCAGCAGTAACCTAGTGTTGATTGCTCCATCTTCATTCATCCCCAATGCATCGTTCACACGAGGCAGAGCCTCATACAGGAATGTTTTCATGTCACAGCACACCCTGCTGAAAGACTTACATCCTTCTGACTACTTGACGGCCCTCTGAGTCTGCATCATGTTCATCAGTTCTTCTAACTCCAGCTGCCTTCACATAACAACAGGTGGTTTCACTGTACCCCTTTGTCTTGAAAGCATCAGCATAATCACACTCAGGATCATAGAAGCAACCAAATGCACCTTTTGGTTTCTTGCGATTGCCCGGTTTTGAGCCCATTGCTTCTGCTTCCACCAGCAGGCATTTTGAAGTCACTAGAAATAACCAGAAAATCACGTTACGCAGCATCAGACCACACACGTCCAAAACAGAGCTCTGAGTCTGTACAAACACGAGGTGACATCAGCAGCAACCAGATTCATGGAAGAGCAGATGTCTAATGTGTAGGTGGTGCATAAAATCAATACAACTGGGGTATGTCAGCCTCTCAAGGCAAAGGCCTAACAAATCCAGCCTAAGGACTCTCAGCTCCCATTTCTCACAGCCAGAGGGCTGCTCACAACTTAGCTGAGCTTGAACCCAGAGTGAGGCCTTGTCACAAGGCTCTTTCCCTCTAGATTTGTAGGAAAAGTGAGGATATGTGCTTGCAAGGAAGCTAAACACTCGTCTTCCAAGAAATTCTGGCCACTAAAGGACAAAAATTGAGGAGGAGGCGTGAGCCTACATTAGCACGAGCAGTGAACTCTTATCTTCCAACACCAGTTGACCTGGAAGACCAGGAAGAAGGACTCCTTCCGTGCCTCCATTGTTTGCTGGGAACTCAGCGGTGATTCTCACATATCCCCCAGTGTGTTTCCGCGCCACCCTCCTGGCCGTGCCCTTTTACTCACAAAAGGTGTAGTTGAAAATCATGTTGGAGCAGGTGCAGAACTCGTTGTTGAAGTTCCATTTGGTGATACAGTAGTTATTCTCCTTGCCGACACAGGCTGCAAGGGAAGCGGGGCCGTGAGCCGGGCACCACGGGGCACCGCCACCCGCGCTCTGCCCCCGGACAAAGCCGCCCCTCTCGGGCCGGGCGGGGCGTGCCCGCAGCCCCTGCTCTCCCTCCCTCCCTTCCCCGGTGAGGGCTCTCTGCACAGCCCCGGCTCTCCCCTGGGGGCGAGGACAAAGGGGCGCCGTCGGGGCCGGGCTCTCCTGCCCCCCGAGAACGGGACGGGGGAACGGTGTCGCCATTTGGGGCACGGGGCACCCAGCGGGGCGGGGCGGCCCCACCGAGAGCGGGGGCCGGGAGGGGGTCCCGGGCCCGGGCAGCTCGGCCAGGAGAGGGGCGCGGGCACTCACCGTTCTGGGCGGTGGCAATGGCAAAGAGAAATTCGTCACACTGCGCAGGATTTCCTGGAGAACACTATTTAGAAAAAGAAAAATACTTCTTTAAAGGTGTGTTACACACATTCTTTCTTTCTTTCTTTCTTTCAAAATAACAACTGACAAAACTCAGTGCTGAACAGTCCATTCATATAAAATGCACAGCAATTCTATTTTTTTAACCACTTGAATTTTACATATCATCTACACAGAGGAAAGCACTTCAGGTTTCCTTTATTTCTAACCTATGGCAAGGACACACAGCAAGCCCTTTCAGCTTAGAGCACTAGAAATTACAGTGATATGTATAACAGCTATAGAACCAATACATAACAATCAAATGTGATTCTTCATCATCAGTCCCTTAAAATACTAAAACTCCAAAAAGGAAAAATCTATGGGGTTTTATTTCCTTTCGTCCCACAACTATAAAGAAAGGCAGAAAATTGTACCTGGTGAGCTAAAGACCAGGAATCTTCATTCACAGATTCACTTCCTGCTTTATTCTTGCGAACTTCAACTCTGTAATGATGAACCATAAGCAGGTCCCTCACAAAAGATTCAAAGTCCACTTTATTAAGCACAACAATCTCAAGCTTCTGAAATCCTAAGGAAAAAAAAAGGAAATTATGAGATACCCGAATTGGTTCAAAAAGCTTATTTCCTTATTTTCTGTAATCAAAATCCCCAAGAACAACCATCAGAAAACACTGTCTTAATATCACAAAAGCAAACGTAGAATCCATGACACAACACAAACCCACAACATTCAACTGGTTAATACTAATGAAGAAAGCACACAACCTCTCCAAATAAAAACAACATTCAATTCCTGATTTCACTTTATCGGTATGTTAATATACACAAAGGGATGTGTTCCTCTCACAATGTCCTTGACTTGGGTTACTAATTAATATTTCACACATTTTGCTCTAATGACCATCAGAAGTCTGCTACAGGTTCCCTTCTGGACAACATCTTTTCTTCTCTGCACAAGCAGCTTCTGTTGACAGACAAGACTGCCCCTCTATTCACACTCACACAGCACTTGTGCCAAGACTTTTCCCTTTTATCATCATTTATCCAGTAAAAACAACAGATCATCAAAAAAATTAACCGTTTACATTAAAACCTAACTTAGAAAGTGCCTAATTGACCAATTCCTTGCTTCTGCTCCTGTACATCCAAGCAGATGGTGCAGCTGAACAAATTCAATTCCACGCAGCTGCCCAGGGGAGCAACACCACTTCTACCTCCCCATCTCCAGCAGCAGCCTGCTCACAGAACCAGGAAATTCCACTGCTGAGCAAACTGGGGGTTCAGCTGAGCACACTGAGCTTTCTGCCAGCCTGGCAAGTGGAACTAACTCAGACTGGTGTCGGTCACATTGCAGTTGGATGACACAACAAGCACCAGGGACTATCGCATCCCTCTTCCAGCAGCATGCTTTAATCACACCTGAGGCTCTTCCCTCCTTCCACATGAAAGATGTTAAACAGCAAACTCCCACACCCACAGGAACTTATGGGTTTAGTTAGAACAGGACTTTCTGAAACAGGTAAAAAATCTAATTCTACCTAATTATGTTCTCTTCCCCAGGGCAGGACTGTCCAACACAATTGTTCTTATTCTTTCAGTGGAGACAACACAATACAATGGCAGGGGCTGGGGAGCACCTGAAGTTCATGTGTGCTCTGAAATCATCCTCAGAGCAACAAGTGCAGTTTTGTGCTTTTAGCTGGATAAGCTTTTAGAGGGTGTAAAATTGGAGCTGGTAGACCCGTGATTACACCGGCAAAACAACTTCTAAATTGAATACAACAACAATCCTGATTAATGTTTCCAGTCTGGAAGACACATCGAGCTTAGTGTTTTTTAATTTTTGTTTTATCTATGAGCTCATCACTCACAATAGAAAGGAAAAACCGTATGAGGAGCTCGTACTCTTTTTTATGCTGATGTTCGCACACACAAAACATCTGATTCATTAGAGAACATTTATTTTGCAAAGTCTGAGCCAATAACTCAGCGATTAAGGCTAATCCTAAGGTTTGTATTCCGACAAGGTAATTTATCCCGCTGCTCTTACACCCGACATCTGCGAGCTCCACCGCCTTATACCAACTGAGAAACCAAGAAGAGCACGGGGTGGATGGGAAAAAAAACCTCATTGGAACATTTAGAAGCAACATTTGGAAGTAAAGAACTTCCGTCAGTGACTGCCGGCCCCAGTGCCCCAGAGCGAACACTGAACAACACGGCCACGGCCCCGCATCCCCCTTGGCGCATGCACCGGCCCCGGCAGCGGCTCCCGCAGCGCCGCCCGGACCGGCCCCGCCCGGAGCCCGAGGCATCCCCGAGATGCCGCCGGAACCCCTCCCTGTGACACCCGCAGGCCTCGGCCTGGGCACCGGGGCTGCGCCTGCCGGGGGCGACCTGGGGTATCTACCGGTGCCACCACCGCCCTCGCCTTCCTGCGCTCCCCGCCGGCCACCCGAGGCGGCCGCAGCCGGGCCTGGGGCAGAGAGCCCCGCCCGCCCGCCGCCGTCCCTCGGCGCCCGTCCCCGGTGTCCCCCTCGCTCCCCCTCACGTACCCGGGGCTCCCGCCAGCTGCCGGATGACGGCGCGGGTCCGGAAGAGCACTCGGGCGGCCAGCCTCGCGTCCCGGTCGAGCACCGTGTAGCAGCCGCCGCGCTCGAAGAAGCGCACGGTGGTGTCGGGCTTCTCGGGCAGCCTGGGCACGATGCGCTCCCAGTCCAGATCGGCGCCCGCGCCCTCGGGGCACACGGCCTCCGGCTTTGCGTCCTGCACCATCCCGGCTCGTGCCTGCGGCCGCCGCCACCCTTCGCCAAACGCGGACGCATGCGCGGTCGGCGGAGCCCGCTCGCACATGACAATCCCCCAGCCCGCTTCAGCCAATCGTTGCGGGACCCGCCCGCGCGGGCCCCCCGCCCCCCGAGCCGCCGCCCTAAGGGAGTGCCGGTGCCGGGGCGTGCCGGGGGCGGTGCCCCGCGCTGCCGTCATCTCGGATTTACTGAATCCCTTGGCTCGGAAAACTCCTCTGAGATCGTCGAGTCCACTCTGCGACCCGACACCACCGTGCCGGCCCGGCCATGACGCCGAGTGCCGCGCGGGGCCTTTCCTTGAAGGCCTGCAGGGACGGTGACCGCACGCCCGCCCTGGGCACGTCGCTGCCAACGCCCGAGCTGAGGCGGGATAACCAGGACGGGCCCGGCGGCCGTGCCCAGGCGGGCACTGCCTTTGCTCCGCGAGGAGAAGAGTGTCCTGTCCGGGCTCCAGAAGGCGGGCCCTGATGGAGCACGGCCCCAGGCAGGGCCGTGGCCGGGCCAGCCGCACGGCCGGGGCGGTGGGGGACGGGCCCTCCTCTGCCCACGGCGGGAACCGTGTCCGGACACCCCGTGTGCTCCCTCCGGCACAGAGAGCAGCTCCGGGCCTCCCTCCAGCGGGGCCGCCCCTCCCGGGCAGCGCAAGGAACGAGGCAAAGGGCCCGAACATCCAAGGCTGGACCCCCATTTGCCCACAGGGATTGCCCAGGCCAGGGACAGAAGGGCAGGGACTGGCCTGCAGCACTCAGAGCTGTCCTGAGCCCTGAGCGAGGTGCTCCTCATGCCCAGAGTGCTTTAGGGTTTTGTCATGCTCTTTTCCTTGCTCTGTCCTAAGCATGTTTCTTTTTGTTTGTTTGTTTTGTGTGCCTGATTTATCTTGTACTGTAAAGGCACAAAGGAATAGAAACAGCATAGGTGACAATCTTTCTTTTGGTGATTATTGTCTAAGAATATTGAGAAATGCCAGGTTTCATCAGCTAAGCCAAGTCTTCTCGGAAACCTCTCTTACCTTTGCGTTGCTTTTCATCTTTCCAATCAGAAACCACTGTATCCCAATTCCCAAATTCTTGTATCCCGATCCAGCTGCCTGCACACTATCACCTATAGACAAAACACCTCCCCTATTTTACATTCCTCGGTATTCCTTGCATAAATGTTATGTTGTGGTTTGTGTACCTTGTACAGAATATCTCCTTGTTTGCCAACCATTGCTTTCCTTTCTTCCCTATATTAGTCAGCTTCTCGAAACTCATCTCCCATCCTTCCTTTCTTCCTCCCTCCCATCGGTTTCCAGCTAAGGAAAGCTTTTGGGACCTCTCTTTCCAGATTTTCCCACCGGGCTTCTCTCTTCTTTCCAATCAATGTGCTCATCTTTGGTATTTCTTGGTGTCACCAGGTGCTTTTCCAAAGGGCCCTCAGGTGCCCACGTAAGAACTGCTTGAAGTTTTCACACTAAATGAACTCTTTACAGGCCCCCTGGTCTGAAGGTGGTGCCGTGCGGTGCCCGTTCCACCCCAGGGAATGCTTTGGTGTCCTCCCCTCTGCCCCTTTCCTGCCCGGTGTCACTCTTGACTTCCCATCCACCCTTCAGCCTTCCCCTCCCAAACCCTTGTGCTGTAGCCCTGAGGTAGCACAGCTTTTCCAGCAAAGGCCTTCAAACCCCTTCTGTAAATGTATTTGCTGAAGGACCACAGGTGGTGGTTCTGCTGAAGGAGAAGTCCAATCTGCCTTCATTTGATGTGGGAAGGAAGGAGCAAAGCAGGCAGGTCTCTCTCTAGAGCTTTGGCAGCTTTGGAGTAGCCCAAAATCTTCCTTTGGTCTCCAAAACAGTTGTAAGAAGGACAGTGTTTTGGCGAGCCAAATATATTTATTTTTGGTGTGAATAAATGTACCTTTCCTAACCTTCTTTTCAGAAGCAGCTGAACTGTCGGGTCTGATGCCTCACCAAAAGCGCTTGTTGGCAGCAATACTCACATAGTAAACTCAGCCTGAAACACTGGCTGAATCATTCAGCGATGGGAATGCACTCACAGTGTCGGGCAACCTTGCCAAGCATCGATAATACCAGGTCAGCCCAGAAGACACACATTGAATAGCTGGGACAGCTCGTCTTTGTACACTGGTGTTTACAGAGAAGGCAGGAGACAGGACAGGGAGAAGAGGAGGAGTGTCCCATACCAACATCTGGAGACAGCGGGGACTCCAGGGACCTCACTGTCATCTCCAAAAGCGGTAAAACAATGCCCGCTAGGCCGTAATTGCGGCGTGTTTCAGCGTTTCCCTCTCTCTGCCCCGGGCTGGTCGCACCTCCTCCTCCTCCAGCGCTTTGCTCTGGGCAGCTCCGCGGGCTCCGGCTCCCAGCGAGCCTCCACCCAAAGCGGCCGCTGGTGCCCTGGGCGCGGTGACCGGAGCCCGCCAGCAACATTGGTCTTGTGGCACCCCCTGCACAGGACAGCTCAGCACGGGCACCTTCCCTTGGAGCCTCTGCCCTTTTCCGTGTGCTGCTGTTCTTCCCGGGCAGCTCCAGCAGGGACCGGCTGATCCGCACAGGTCGGCCCTGAGCGGGGACCATTTCCCTGGAGCCGGGCTGGCTCGATTCACTGTATCAGAGCACCCCCTGCTTTTTCCCTTGTCCCCCAGCAGCGACGGGAATGAGATGCCTGTGATTGTCACGCCCAGGGCGGGTGGGAAACTGCTGCTAACCGAGACCTTGATTAATTTCTTTGCCTTCTTAGGCATAAGTAGCGTGTGGAGAAGATAGCTGAGGAATGGTTAGAGGATAAGGAACACAATAGCTCTCAGATTAATCTTGTAACTAGAAGCTAGGACAAGGCCAGCATGTTCCTGGCAGAACTCTTAGAAAACAACAGAATGAAGGAGACAAACTGAGATCATGAGAAAAGAAGAACTGAACACTACAAGGGGATATGACTTTTGCAATACGCTGATATAGCATGAAGTAAGGTATTGTTTAGTCACCACCAATCTGGAGCTTGGCTTTTGCAATATGTATGAGCTGATTATTTAGAATATAAATGTAAGCGAAGAAACAAATAAAATTGAGCCTGATTGATCAACATCGGTTGAGTCAGTCTCCGTCCATTCAACAAATGGTGACCCCAAGACATGATACCGCACCACAGTTGGAGGAGTAGGAGTTCAGGTCCTGCAAGCAGAGAGACGGCAAAAGAAGCTCTTCCGCGCCCCGGTGCTCACATGGGTGAGGCCGGCTGATACGTGCTGCAGAGACCTTGGGCAGCTGCACAGCGCTGACTGACATGGAGAGGCAAGCAGCATATGATTTATTTACCTGTATACTAGAAAAATGGCAAGTCCAGGGTATAGATATTAAAAAAAGAGTTGCTAGGCTTGCTAGCATATAGGTATGCTAAGGGGTGCTTTATGAACCCCCATACAGTACATGAGCTTTCTGAATGGTGAAAATTTGGAAATAAGATATGGGAGGCGAGTTTAGATGCTGATAAAACAGCTAAGAAGTTAGGGAAACAGTGGCGAGCAGTACACAATGCTCTGCTGCAACACCAAATAGAAAAATGAGCAGCTCAGCAGGCAGTAGCAGCCCAGGGAAAGAATCTGATGTATTCATCAGAGTCAGGCTTTCCCTTGCCTCCTGCATGTACAGCAGTACATCTACCTCCAGGGCAAACGGGTGCCACCAGAGGGGACATGGTGGCTGCAGACTCTGTACCATTGGCTCCCCCAATGCCTCCAGTCGCTGCGGGTCAGCTGACAGATTCATGTCCATTACCATGGACTGGGGAGAGCGATGAAACTATTCCAAAAGTTGAATCAGATTTGACAGAGGTAGTAGCCAGGAATCGGAGGGAGGCATGGAGTGCCCTAGCTAGAGAAGGAGTAGAACGAGGGGATGCACAGATGATAGAAGCAGGGAGCTCAATGGCATGCCTGGTAATATATAATCCTGCACCGGGAGGAGGTGTCACTGCCCAATTGACTTCCCTTGATTGGAAATTACTTTCCCAATTGCGCTCCACTGTTAGCCAATATGGGGTAAACAGTGAGCCTGCTTGGCAAATGCTGGATTATATCTGGAGTACATATTTGCTGTTGCCAGCAGATTGTCGGGGTATTTCTAAGCTTGTGTTTACACCCCACCAACTTTTGTTATTTCAAGCCCACTGGGAAGCCCTAGCGCAGGAGTCAGTTGCCACACAGAGACAACCTGGGGATCCTCTACATGGGGTTACCTTAGATGAATTGCTGGGGACAGGCAATTGGATAAGGACAGAGGCACAGGCTCTGTTAGGACCGGAAAAGTGTCGAGAGGTCATGAGGCTCGCTAGGGCTGCTATGGATAAGGTAAAAGATCCACATGGGACCTATATATATATATGGGAATAAAACAGAGTAGAGAAGAACCATTAGGCGAATTTGTAGATTGACTAGTAGAAGGAATAGAAAAAGCTAAAGTACCATTCTATAGGCAAGGAGCTATGTTAAAACAGTGTATACTCCAAAATGGTAATCAGGCTACAAAAAACCTAGTTAACACCCTGGGAGCTAATTGGTCTGTAGAAGAGGCTCTAGAGGAAGCAGCATCTGTACCCTCTGGGTCTCAGGCATTTATTGTCGAGGCTATTAAAGGGCTAGGTGAAACACTTCAGAAACAGGCAGAGAGTAGTCAGGCTCAAGTTTTTGCTGCTCTTGCCCCACTCCAAGCTGCTGTTACAGCAAGTCAGCCGAAGCGAGGCAGAAGAGACCGAGGAAGGTGCTACCGCTGTGGAGCAATAGGTCACTTTCACTGGGAGTGTCCTGCAAGTGGAGTATGGTGTCAGAAGTGTCGCTCTGATACCCATAACACAGGAGCCTGTCGGAGGAAATCGGGAAACGGCAAGACCAGCGCGCCAGCCAGCCGCCGCGCCGGGACACAAATAGCAGCTGTACAGCAGCCAGCGACCTGCACTCCACCACCTCCGGATCAGCCGGCCTGGACTTGGCAGCCACAGTGGACATCTCTATTAAGGACAATCGCCCTGTGCCAATTCTCACTGGAGTAAAGGGACCAGTAACCTATCAGGGACAGTCGGTTCCTGCTTTACTTTTGGGACGATCTTCTACTTTGTAAAAGGGACATATTACTGTGAGACTTATTGATGCTGATTTTACAGGCGAGATTTGTATTTTGACACAAACATTGTATCCTCCAGTGCTCACTCCAGCTGGCACCCGGATAGCTCAATTGTTACCATTTTCGACCTTGGCTCCGGAACATTGCTCGGAAACACAAAGAGGGGACTATGGTTTTGACTCTACAGGAGGATCAGCATTCTTAACACTGGGCCTGCTGAAGTACAATATATTGGTTGAGGTCACGTGTGTGTGCTTACACCCACAGGTCCTGTGTGGATTCCCAGCCGCTGGATGCAAGCAGTGAATGACAGCACCCAGCAGTCCAGCAGAACGAGAGCGGCATCGCCTGCTCCTGATCCTTCAACCTGTGATAGCTCGGCTCCAGCCAGTGTGGCCTAATCCTCTAGTAACAGAAAATAGAACTGATGTACTAACATTGTTGCATGAACTACAAAGCACCCGACTACGATTAATTAAGAGTTCTAACTGTCTGCACTGCGACAAGCCTAACTGTGGTGCTTGGGTAAAAATGTATTGTGGGGCTTGTTGCAGACAATGGTGGGTCTTTCAACAGCAGCTTGCACAGCCATGGTGCCCACGCTGCTCCTTTTATTGGCATCGTTATAATTGGCAAACAGCCATAAAAAATTATACAGGGTGCAGTACTGTGCCAGAAGCAGTGAACCTTGTTCAAGACTTAAGTCAAAGAGATAGGCTGGAATTGGTATTTTTAATAGAAAGAGAGGTGTGTCGCCTGTTGGCACAAAAGGCTACTTGCATATTGCAGACAACCTGCAAATATGGGGTGGGGATACCTCATATGCATCAGGTGGATCCTGCTGACTGGGATATGTGTTGTCACCGCTGGGCTCACAGAGGTACCAAAAATAGACGAAAGGCAAAACATGTGAGTCACTTGGGCTAATCAATCTGGTCAGGATAGTTTGTGTTTATCACCTGCCACGCCTTCCAATCCATTTCGCACTTGTTTAATTGAAAACAAGAATGTGCTAGGGTGGCGTGGAAAAGTTACATTTCTCATTGGCAAAATGAGACAACAGCACAACGAGAATATTGCTCTTGGTTTGCTGAAATCATTCAGCAAGGCAGTACTTCTCACTGTGACCCTCTCCTGCCTATTGATTTGGCTATATGGCTCAGGAAACGCCATCTTCTTGGAGCCCTTGTTCAGCAATTAAAGAAAAGGGGGAGAATAGGGGAGAGGAGAAAGACATTCGGGTATTAGAATGGTTACAGCCACCCCTACAACAATGTAAAACTGTTTTTCAAAAATCAGAAATGTTGGCAGTCCTTATCCATAAAGGTAGACAGCGTGCACAACAGATCACGGGGAATGAACCAGGCACTATTCTGTTGCCAATAGCTCGAGATATACTGCAATGGTACATTGAAAATCATGAGGAGGTGGGCCTTGCTCTGCTGGGAGGAGGGGCCACAGTTGTGACAACGGTAAAGTGACCCCCACCCTTGCGATGGGTGGGAGAACAACAGTTGCTGAGCAAACCTCTGCGGAGTGAACAGCCCATCCCAGAAGCAATCACAGTTTTCACAGATGCTGGGAAAAAGTCACAAAAAGCTGCTATTACATGGCAGCAGGGAAATGAATGGCAAGAAGTAATATTGCCTGCTGGAGAGGGGGATTCTTTACAAACTTTGGAATTGTCAGCTGTTGTATGGGTCATGACAAATTTGTCAGAACCAGTGAACATTGTTACAGATTCGTTATATGTTGCTGGGATAGTGCAGAGAATTGAGGGTTCAGAAATAAGACAAATAGATAACAAGAGACTAGGGAACCTTCTCATTCAATTAAGGTTGGCAATTCAGACAAGAACACATCCCTATGCAGTTATTCACATTCGCAGTCATAAGTGGGACATTGGGTTAGGCGAAGGAAATGATAGAGCTGATAAGCTGGTTGCAGTAGCAGGAACACCACCCCTGCCCACCCAGAACCAAGCTAGGGAGTCACACGCTATATTCCATCAGAATGCCAAGGGGTTGATGCGAGCATTTAAGATAACCTCAACAGAGGCTACTGATATTGTAAGAGCCTGTCCTATTTGTAGTTACCACAATGGAGGGGTCGGTATAGGAGTGGGAGTCAACCCCCGGAGACAGAGACCAAATGAAATATGGCAAACGGATGTTACTCATATTCCATCATTTGGTAGACTAAAATATGTGCATGTTACAGTGGACACATATAGCAAGTATGTATGGGCTACAGCTCAGGCAGGAGAACGGGCCAGTCACGTACTGTGACATCTTACTGCCTGCTTTGCAGTCATGGGAGTGCTGAAGACAATAAAAACTGATAACGCCCCTTCATATACTAGCTCCCGTGTCACAGCCTTCCTGCAGACTTGGGGGGTGGAACATAAAACAGGCATTCCTCACTCACCCACTGGGCAGGCTGTGGTAGAGCGCACACATGGAATGCTTAAAGCTTATTTAAAGAAACAGGAGACAGTGACAGATTTACAGCAGAGATTGACCACTGTGTTATTTGTAATAAATCATTTGTGTGTGTTTGGAGATGTAAAGGAGCCAGCAGCCGTGAGGCATGCTAAAGGCCCTGATAAGGAACATCAAACCAATGTATGGGTTAAATACAAAGATCCTAAAACAGGCATTTGGCTGGAACCAGCAAAAGTGCTGTTCTGGGGCGTGGTTATCTGTGTGTTTCTACCCCACAGGCTCACAGTGGATCCCAGCAAGAAATGCCAGGCCATATCATGGCAGAGTTTCTGAATGAGCAGTCGGAGGACTACGAGAGAATTAAAACGAAGATATTGATCACACTGAGACCGATATTGGATAGCCTCAAAGGGCAAATAAATGAGCGGGTAGACCAAGCTATAGATCAAATTACATCCCCTGGAGGGATCGGAGAACTGCAGTGGGTCCTCTCATCTACCTTTGATAGAACAACTACGACAGAACACTGCTTAATTTGTAAAGATTAGAAGTGTACCTCTTGGTTGTTGTTGGACTGTGCTGGATGCGGTCGTAGGGTGTGGGGTAACCAAGTGGTATTGTTTGATTGAATTTGTCCCTTGTGCTTTGATCGGTACCGCAGGGAGACACCCGTTACTGCACTAGAAAAAGATACAGGGCTTCCCGCCCACTTGGCAAGCCAGTTGTTTGAGTCTCCGGAACAAATAATGGCCGGAGCACGCTGGGAGATAAAGCATCACGCTGCACGCTTGCTGGCTGCTGCACGCTCAAAGATTTGTGCTACTTGCTGTGGTAAAACAGTAGGTGTCCCCAGAAGGTGGGCAATTCCAGAAAATGACTGGGATGATCTTTGTGCTCATTTTGCTAGGATGGGGCATAAATCTAAAAAGAGAAAGCGGAGCAGACGCAATGCCTCCGATATGGGAAAATGCTAATGTGTGGGTTACCTGGGCAAATGCAACCAGGACTAATGCTTTTTGTCTGTCATTAGCCAGTGTCTCACAGCCTTTCAAAACCTGCCTGACAGGGTTACCCCTTGATCTTACTAATCCAAAGGACAGAGGATTGTTTAGCAATTACAGTAAACTTGCCCGTTGTACTCAAGGTCACAGCAGTCAAATTGCTGCCTGCATTATTAGCAATTTAAATACCAGTTTGCCTTGGGACCCACAGGAAATAGACTTGTTAGGATCGACGATAGCAATTGGAAATGATACTGAAGGCTGGACCCAAACATGCTTTGTATTTGGTAATATTCAACAAAAGCAGAACCCTTTCAAAAACATCAATGGGGCAACCTGGACCAATGTGTCCTCTCATGTTCAGGGATACAGCTATCAAGGAAATGGGTACTGTGGTAACAAGAGTGATCACCAAGGGCTTGGGGCACATGGTGTAATAGCCAGCAGTAACAGAAACAGGATTTGGAACAATAATACGGCGAAAGCATTGCCAGCAGGAATTTTCCTGATCTGTGGGGATAGAGCATGGCAAGGAATACCTAAAGCAGTTAGAGGAGGTCCCTGTTATCTAGGTCAGCATACATTATTTGCCCCGGACCGCCACGCACTGCCCTCTTTGATCAATAGCATTCTGGTACGGCGACAACGATCTTTACGGGCCCTTGATAAGAATTGTAATGACAAAGTAGAGTTATGGGGTCCTGCAGCTCGTATTTTTGCATCTATAACCCCTGGAGCTGGCACAGCTCATGCATTGGTGTCACTTAATAAACTTGCACGTTAAGCTATAAAGCAAGCCAATGTTACTACAGAAGTCATATCAGCACTCACTCAGGATGTAAACAGCCTGATACACGCGGTCCTTCAGAACAGAGCCGCTATAAATTTTCTGCTCAAGGACACGGGTGTTCAGAGTTCAACGAGATGTGTTGCTTTAATTTATCCGATCATAGCCAATCAATACATGCGCAACTGAACTAGTTAATAAGGCACACGACAGAGATTAAACTTTCACAAAATCCCCTAGATGACTGGCTAACCCAGACTTCTGGTCTAACACCCTGGCTAACTCAGCTTTTGAAAGAGGAGCTACGATTTTTGCTTATGATTTTAATTGTCATTCTATGTGTGAGACTGCTGTTTGCTTAGTTGTTTTTTTGTCGTCAGTCCCAAGCACTTGCAACCATTAAAGAAAAAGGGGGAATTGTGGAGAAGATAGCTGAGGAATGGTTAGAAGATAAGGGACACAACAGCTCTCAGATTAATCTTGTAACTAGAAGCTAGGGCAAGGCCAGCATGCTCCCGGCAGAACTGTTAGAAAAGAACAGGATGAGGGAGAGAAGCTGAGATCATGAGAAAAGAGGAACTAAATATCACAAGGCGATACAACTGTTGCAATATGCTGATATAGCATGAAGTAAGCTATTGTGTAGTCACTACCAATCAGGAGCTTGGCTTTTGCAATATGTATGAGCTAATTATTTAGAATATAAATGTAAGCAAAGAAACAAATAAAATTGAGCCTGGTTGATCAACATCGGTTGAGTCAGTCTCCCTCCATCCAACAAAGCTTATTTTATGTAATACAATCCCCGGGAACAGCCATCAGAAGACACTGTCTTAATATCCAAAAAGCAAACGTAGAATCCAGGACACAACACAAACCCACAACATTCAACTGGTTAATACTAATGAAGAAAGCACACAACCTCTCCAAATAAAAACAACATTCAATTCCTGATTTCGCTTTATCAGTATGTCAATATATACAATATATTGTTCCTCTCACAATGTCCTTGATTTTGGTTATTAATTAATATTTCACACATTTTGCTCTAATGACCATCAGAAGTCTGCTACAGGTTCCCTTCTGGACAACATCTTTTCTTCTCTGCACAAGCAGCTTCTGTTGACAGACAAGACTGCCCCTCTATTCACACTCACACAGCACTTGTGCCAAGACTTTTCCCTTTTATCATCATTTATCCAGTAAAAACAACAGATCATCAAAAAAATTAACCGTTTACATTAAAACCTAACTTAGAAAGTGCCTAATTGACCAATTCCTTGCTTCTGCTCCTGTACATCCAAGCAGATGGTGCAGCTGAACAAATTCAATTCCACGCAGCTGCCCAGGGGAGCAACACCACCTCTACCTCCCCATCTCCAGCAGCAGCCTGCTCACAGAACCAGGAAATTCCACTGCTGAGCAAACTGGGGGTTCAGCTGAGCACACTGAGCTTTCTGCCAGCCTGGCAAGTGGAACTAACTCAGACTGGTGTCGGACACATTGCAGTTGGATGACACAACAAGCACCAGGGACTATCACATCCCTCTTCCAGCAGCAGGCTTTAATCACACCTGAGGCTCTTCCCTCCTTCCACATGAAAGATGTTAAACAGCAAACTCCCACACCCACAGGAACTTATGGGTTTATTTAGAACAGGACTTTCTGAAACAGGTAAAAAATCTAATTCTTCCTAATTATGTTCTCTTCCCCAGGGCAGGACTGTCCAACACAATTGTTCTTATTCTTTCAGTGGAGACAACACAATACAACTGCAGGGGCTGGGGAGCACCTGAAGTTCACGTGTACTCTGAAATCATCCTCAGAGCAACAAGTGCAGTTTTGTGCTTTTAGCTGGATAAGCTTTTAGAGGGTTTAAAATTGGAGCTGGTAGCCAGGTGGTTGCATCTGCAAAACAACTTCTAAATTGAATACAACAACAATCCTGATTAATGTTCCCAGTCTGGAAGACACATCAAGCTTTGAGGAGAGCTCAGGTTTTTCACAATAGAAAGGAAAAACCGTATGAGGAGCCCGTACTCTTTTTAATGCTGATACTCACACACACAAAATATCTGATTCATTAGAGGACATTTATCTTGCAAAGTCTGAGCCAATTACTCAGCGATTAAGGCAAATACTAATGTTTGTATTCCGACAAGATAATTTATCCCGCTGCTCTTACACCCGACATCTGCGAGCTCCACCGCCTTATACCAACTGAGAAACCAAGAGCGGCGCGGGGTGGATGGCAAAGAAAACCTCAGGAAACACACGGAAACGTGCGGAAGTAAAGAACTTCCGTCAGTGACTCCGGCCCCAGTGCCCCAGAGCGAACACTGAACAACACGGCCACGGCCCCGCCTCCCCCTGGGCGCATCCACCGGCCCCGGCAGCGGCTCCCGCAGCGCCGCCCGGACCGGCCCCGCCCGGAGCCCGAGGCACCCCCGAGATGCCGCCGGGGCCGCTCCCTGTGACACCCGCAGGCCTCGGCCTGGGCACCGGGGCCGCGCCTGCCGGGGCCTCCCGGGGGTACCGGGGCCTCCGGGGGCTGCCGGGGTTTTCCGGCGGCCTCTCGAGGTTGTCCGGAGGCCTCCCGGGGCCTCCAGGCGTTTTCCGGGGACCTCCCTGGAACATCCAGCGGTGTCACCACCGCCCCCTCCTTCCTCCGCTCCTCCCTGGGCGCCCGAGCCCGGCCGCACTCGCCTCACGCAGCTGCCCCCCGCCCGCCGCCGTCCCTCAGGCCCGTCCCCGGTGTCCCCTCGCTCCCCCGCCCGTCCCCGCTGTCCCCTCGCTCCCCCGCCCGTCCCCGGTGTCCCCTCGCTCCCCCGCCCGCCCCCGGTGTCCCCTCGCTCCCCCGCCCGCCCCCGGTGTCCCCTCGCTCCCCCGCCCGCCCCCGGTGTCCCCTCGCTCCCCCGCACACACCCGGGATGAGGTCGGGGTTGTGGCGGAGCTCTCAGGCGGCCAGCCGCGCATCCTCGCCGAGCACCGTGTAGCAGCCGCCGCGCTCGAAGAAGCGCGCGGTGGTGTCGGGCTTCTCGGGCAGCCTGGGCACGATGCGCTCCCAGTCCAGATCGGGGCACACGGCCTCCCGCTTCGCCTCCTGCGCCATCCCGGCCCGTGCCCACGGCCGCCACCCCCCACCAAACTCGCCACGCATACGCGGTCGGCGGAGCCCGCTCGGAGAGTGACAATCGCGGCAGCTCGCTTCAGCCAATCGTTGCGGGACGCGCCCGCGCGAGCTTCTCGACCCGCCCCCCGAGCCGGCCGCGCTGAGGGAGCGCGCGGGCCGGGGTGGTGCCGCCCTCATCTCGGATTTACTGAATCCCTTGGCTTGGAAAACTCCTCTGAGATCATCCAGTCCACCCTGCGACCCGACACCACCGTGCCGGCCCGGCCATGACGCCGAGTGCCGCGCGGGGCCTTTCCTTGAAGGCCTGCAGGGACGGTGACCGCACGCCCGCCCTGGGCACGTCGCTGCCAACGCCCGAGCTGAGGCGGGATAACCAGGGCGGGCCCGGCGGCCGTGCCCAGGCGGGCACTGCCTTTGCTCCGCGAGGGGAAGAGTGTCCTGTCCGCGCTCCAGAAGGCGGGCGCTGGATGGAGCACGGCCCCAGGCAGGGCTGTGGCCGGGCCAGCCGCACGGCCGGGGCGGTGGGGGACGGGCCCTCCTCTGCCCACGGCGGGAACCGTGTCCGGACACCCCGTGTGCTCCCTCCGGCACAGAGAGCAGCTCCGGGCCTCCCTCCAGCGGGGCCGCCCCTCCCGGGCAGCGCAAGGAACGAGGCAAAGGGCCCGAACATCCAAGGCTGGACCCCCATTTGCCCACAGGGATTGCCCAGGCCAGGGACAGAAGGGCAGGGACTGGCCTGCAGCACTCAGAGCTGTCCTGAGCCCTGAGCGAGGTGCTCCTCATGCCCAGAGTGCTTTAGGGTTTTGTCATGCTCTTTTCCTTGCTCTGTCCTAAGCATGTTTCTTTTTGTTTGTTTGTTTTGTGTGCCTGTTTTATCTTGTACCGTAAAGGCACAAAGGAATAGAAACAGCATAGGTGACAATCTTTCTTTTGGTGGTTATTGTCTAAGAATATTGAGAAATGCCAGGTTTCATCAGCTAAGCCAAGTCTTCTTGGAAACCTCTCTTACCTTTGCATTGCTTTTCATCTTTCCAATCAGAAACCATCGTACCCCAATTCCCAAATTCTTGTATCCCGATCCAGCTGCCTGCACACTATCACCTATAGACAAAACACCTCTCCTATTTTACGTGCCTCAGTATTCCTTGAATAAATGATATGTTGTGGTTTGTGTACCTTGTACAGAATATCCCCGTGTTTGCCCACCATTGCTTTCTCTCTTTTCTTCCCTATATTAGTCAGCTTCTCGAAACTCCTCTCCCATCCTTCCTTTCTTCCTCCCTCCCATCGGTTTCCAGCTAAGGAAAGCTTTTGGGACCTCTCTTTCCAGATTTTCTCACCGGGCTTCTCTCTTCTTTCCAATCAATGTGCTCATCTTTGGTATTTCTTGGTGTCACCAGGTGCTTTTCCAAAGGGCCCTCAGGTGCCCACTTATGAGCTGCTTGAAGTTTTCACACTAAATGAACTCTTTACGGGCCCCCTGGTCTGAAGGTGGTGCCGTGTGGTGCCCGTTCCACCCCAGGGAATGCTTTGGTGTCCTCCCCTCTGCCCCTTTCCTGCCCGGTGGCACTCTTGACTTCCCATCCACCCTTCAGCCTTCCCCTCCCAAACCCTTGTGCTGTAGCCCTGAGGTAACACAGCTTTTCCAGCAAAGGCCTTCAAACCCCTTCTGTAAATGTATTTGCTGAAGGACCACAGGTGGTGGTTCTGCTGAAGGAGAAGTCCAATCTGCCTTCATTTGACGTAGGAAGGAAGGAGCAAAGGAGGCAGGTCTCTCTCTAGAGCTTTGGCAGCTTTGGAGTAGCCCAAAATCTTCCTTTGGTCTCCAAAACAGTTGTAAGAAGGACAGTGTTTTGGCGAGCCAAATATATTTATTTTTGGTGTGAATAAATGTACCTTTCCTAACCTTCTTTTCAGAAGCAGCTGAACTGTCGGGTCTGATGCCTCACCAAAAGTGCTTGTTGGCAGCAATACTCACATAGTAAACTCAGCCTGAAACACTGGCTGAATCATTCAGCGATGGGAATGCACTCACAGTGTCGGGCAACCTTGCCAAGCATCGATAATACCAGGTCAGCCCAGAACACACACATTGAATAGCTGGGACAGCTCGTCTTTGTACACTGGTGTTTACAGAGAAGGCAGGAGACAGGACAGGGAGAAAAGGAGGAGTGTCCCATACCAACATCTGGAGACAGCGGGGACTCCAGGGACCTCACTGTCATCTCCAAAAGCGGTAAAACAATGCCTGCTAGGCCGTAATTGCGGCGTGTTTCAGCGTTTCCCTCTCTCTGCCCCGGGCTGGTCGCACCTCCTCCTCCTCCAGCGCTTTGCTCTGGGCAGCTCCGCGGGCTCCGGCTCCCAGCGAGCCTCCACCCAAAGCGGCCGCTGGTGCCCTGGGCGCGGTGACCGGAGCCCGCCAGCAACATTGGTCTTGTGGCATCCCCTGCACAGGACAGCTCAGCACGGGCACCTTCCCTTGGAGCCTCTGCCCTTTCCGTGTGCCTTTGTTCTTCCCGGGCAGCTCCAGCAGGGAGCGGCTGATCCGCACAGGTCAGCCCTGAGCGGGGACCATTTCCCTGGAGCCGGGCTGGCTCGATTCACTGTATCAGAGCACCCCCTGCTTTTTCCCTTGCCCCCCAGCAGCGACGGGAATGAGATGTCTGTGATTGTCACGCCCAGGGCGGGTGGAAAACTGCTGCTAACCGAGACCTTAATTAATTTCTTTGCTTTCTTAGGCATAAGTAGCGTACAGAGAAAAGTTACAATGGGTTTTCAGTTAGGAAAAGGGATGTCCTTTAACCACTTTACAGGGGGAAAAATAAAAAGAGAAAAAATAAACTCTTTCAGCAGTGGTTAGTTAGTTTACAGCTGTGATCAGTGGCAGCTCTGAGGCTTTTGAGCTGGTGGGGATGTCAGCAGAAAATCTGGTATCAGACTGATGTGCGTCTGTGTGTACACACACAGGTCGTGCAGCAGAGACTTAACAGGATAAGAATATTTAGATAACACGAGTTGGAAAACAGAAAATAGGGCTGTTGCCTTCTAGAGAACCTTTTAACTTTCTTCTGTTTACTTTTTTCACTCAGATTTGGCACAGCCATGCCCTACTTGGCAGGCAAGTGTAAGAATTCTGCAGTGGATATTAGAGGATAATTTATAGGATAGTAGAGGAAAAAAAAATCACTTCTTACATGTGTGAGGTTTTCACACCCTATAAACTGGTCAGTGTTTCCTCTACCATCACACACCACCTCCTTTTTGTGCGTGTCTGCCCTTGCATGTCCCTGCTAAGACAAGGGTTTGAACAAAGCTCGTAACACTCTCTGGGTTTGGGATCAACTATTCTGAACATACAAGCCCCCCCTGCAGCATCCCTGACTGCCTGCACGCCCTGGGATGGACCTTTACCAGACTGCAGCCTTTCCTGGCAGCTGCTAGAATTCCCTAAGTAGCACTTGTCAAGTTGGAGCAGCAGAGCTGCTAGCATTTTTAGTTTACTAGAATATTTTTCTGGCAATTTCATGTCATCCGGAGTCACTGTGTTCTGGTGGTCAAAGCCCAGCAGGTGAGGATATAAACAAACATGATTCACAAACAGTGGCTTTTCTCTTACCAAACTGCCCTGACAGTTCAGGAGGGTAATGGCTACAGTACTGTCAACAGACCCCACAGATGTGACACTGACCTTTCATTTTCTAGCTCTGGAAACTGTGCTTTGGCATTTCTCAGGTCTTACAAGAAAGTTGTATAGACTTTATTGGTCATCCTTTCTCAAATACATTATTAGCACACCCTCTTCTTAAAAGTCGGTCATTGCCTTTACATGAACATATATTTAACTTTACTGTGCAGTGATAATAACACATATTTGATAGTGTAATAATCCATGAGGAAGTAATAGATTTGCACTTGCCTATACAAACACCATTTTCCCATGCTGTACATAGGCACTAAGATATGTGTTATTACTCGGGTTTCTTGCAGTTTGTGTCTATCCCTCTGCAACACAAAAATCTCATTTACCCACTCTTAATACATTTTCAATCTGCCCTTCATATGCTTTCTCAAAATTGACATTACATGAAAAGAAACATTGTATCTCAAATTTGTGTGCAACTTTAGATTTTAAAAATATGCTCTTTGACGTAAGGAAGTTAATGAACAAGGCAAATGGAAGTATCAAAATATTTACCTGGTTAAAAGTTGATGTGGAGACTACTGGTCCTTTATGAAGTTCTATTACTCTGTTAGTTTTACAGGAAACTCTCTTTTTAACTTTGCTGAATGCTTTCCAATAGTATTAAAAGTAGTATCCAAGTATCAAAATAGCAACCATCTAATATTTTGCTTTTTAATACCTTTTTTTTTCAGTAGCAATCATTTTTTGCCATGTTGCTCTATATATGAGAAGAACTATCACATGTATATGTGGATAGTTGACAATCTGATAATTGCCTTTTTTATTTAAATTTCATCACATTAGTCTCCTCTCAGTAGAAAAATCTATAAAACACAATAAGCTGCAGGATACCAATACACCACTTTCTCAGGTATTTCCTCTCTCATCCTTTTCCATTTCCCTATAAATACAGACCTTTATGCAGCTGGACAACTGCAGTGTTTAGTAAATAGAACAACACAAAGGCCAATATGCCAATAAAATTATTTAGAACAGGAAACTAATGAAAAAACTATTACTGATCACCATTTTGAGAGCTGAGCAGCACCATGTTAGTACCACAGTAACTGAATTTAGAAACAGTGCATTCCCTTCAGTTGTGGATTTAGTTAAACTCTGGGTTTTATTTAATGTCTGTAAACTTTCTGGTTTTCTAACTCCTTGGCTCGTTTCAGGCAAATTTGACAAGGAAGAAGACTGTAACACAGCACTGAGCTTCATAGCCAAGACAAAAAGTCCACTCAGTAAGAAAAATGGAAGAGTGAATGACACCCTGTAGTGTGGGAAAAGCAGGGAGAAGATGATGTTCAAACAAACAGACTGGGACAAGGTCCAGGCCACACAGCAGCCACCAGCCCGTCCAGTCAAGCCTGCGCAGGTGCAGCCCCAGCCCAGCCACAGCACACAACAGCTCTTTCCATCAGCCCACAGGCCAGAAACCCGGTGTGAAAGGGGGAGGGAAGGAGGACAGAAAACAATGCCATTAGAAGACTGGAGAGAAGAAAGAAAGGGCAAGGATTCCCACAGTGCACACATTTAAGGAAGTGGAGGAGGAGGAGACTGAAGCACTGGGGAAGACAATAACACACGCAAGTCACCACAAGACCACCTTACTGAAAACTTGGCTTTATTTGGTTAACAGCTTAATAGAATTGTACAAAATTCATCACACACCTCAGTAGATCGCCCACATACCTGGGGAGAGAGGGAATGGCACAGATCAGCAGAGGGAGAGCCTGCCCTGCAGAAGTCAGCACTGACAAAGCTGCCTGAAAAGGCTGCAGAACATTCCAGTAAATGCCCTGCTTCAGGAGTTTTGTGCAACATCCCACACGGCAATGCATGCACGAGAGGTACCACCCTGGTGAAGGGCAGAAGGGATACTGGTGAGCTGCGACAGTGGAGCTGACAGCACCACAGCTCAGCAACTCCCCTGTGCTATCTAGCAGGCACACTGATGGGACACACTTCACATTTAATTTCATGAACAGGACCTTGAATATCCTCTAGTAGTTTATCCTACTTTTCCTGTTCTAGCCAGGGTGGGTCAAAACATGCACCACATTAGTAACAAGGTTTGTCATTCAGTTCCTTATCTTGCATCTCATTATTTCTTTGGCAACACGAGTTACAGCATTTCCTTTATAAATCAGACACGCGGCAGGGATTGCCAGCCAACATCCATGGCACAGGTAACTGACTGCCAAGGCAAGCTCTCGTGTCCAGGGAAGGCTGTGGGAGGCTGAGAGCCTGTGAACTCTGCTCAGCATCTATGGCACACAACAGGAATAACAGCAGAAACGGCTTTTTGCTGTGCAACAGCTCTGCCACAGACAAAAATCACAGTAATGGGGGAAATTGCTCTCTGCCAGCTCCACCATCAGATGCCAGGCCTGCCCACCCCCAACCCTGCACCAGAGAGGTCCTGGGCCAGAGGCTTATTTTAAATACTTACATAGCATTGGAAACATCAGTCTATGCATTCTCAGCCTGTTCATTTTTTATACAACAATCTGTATAGTAGCATTTCACTCTGGTTGCTTACTTTCCACAGCTTCAAGAAAAAATATCATACCACTGAGATAGTAGATAGCTAAAAAAAATGCTAATTGGAGATCTAGAATATTTTCAAGTATGCTGAGGTTCAATGCTTTAAGGAATCAAACTACAGATTTGGAAGCATGATGATTTAGCAGATTATCATTTCACCGTGGAAGAATTAGAAGCCTGTTTCAAAGTTTTTATTAATTCAAGTCATAAAAAAGTTACAGCAACTTCAAATATGTACCAAGTGCCATAAAAACGCTGTGTTCACTTAGACAGGAAAAAGTCTCATTACAACATCATGGCTACAAAATCATTACTTCCAATAAAACTCCCACAAGGGTAAAATAACCATTTATGCATGTATGCTACAAAACCCCAGTAACAGCACTTGTCAACTCATTTCATCATTGATAACAAAAAAATCAGGGAGCAATAGTTAAGTTTTACTTGAGTAAGAATGGGGCATTTAATTCTCAACAAACAGTAAAAGTAGTTGAATGGTTACCACTCTTGGTTGCTAAGAGTTTTAACAATCATTAAGTGAGCACAATTGCCTCCCTTTCAGGAGGAAACTTGAGTTAGGATTCATGCCTCCAATGCTTCTGTTTTCTTCTTGCTTGAATCTGGCTTGTCTTCAGTTGATATAGTTAAGCATTCAGTCCTCTATGCATTTCATTCATTTCCTTCATCTGGAGGAGAGAAGGTAGAGGGAGATCAACATCTGTGCTATTTCTAATCTTCAAGAGTCAGTAAGTCATTGGGACTTAACAGCCCAGATTTTCATTAGCAAATGGATTTGATGCAGCACTAACAGAAACAACCACGACAAAGCCACCAGATTAAAAAAGAAAAAGAAAAAAAAGCACGACTTAGGGTACATGCAGGAAGCAGACAACACTATTTAGCTACAACCTTGTTTGGATTCCTTCACAAAAGGCTCCACACTTGGCCCTGAAGCACCACTTGCTATTCCATTGGAAAGCAGCTCTTGAAGGGAAACTGGAAGACCCAGGCAAACACCTCAGTAAAGGTCTTAGTCACAGAACAAGACTATCAGCACTTCCTGTGGATTGCAGGCCCTCTGCTATACATATGTAAAATAGAACTCGCAGGAAAACCGAACCCCATCCCACAGCCCTGGGAAAAGCAACAGACCACCAGCTGCCTTTGAAACTAGTGCAGAACTACACCGAGGTGAATCTAGCTATGCAATTTGAATACTTTCAGTCTCCTTGAACACATCTGAAGCACCCAAAGGGAGGTTTTAACCTACAGCAAGCTTGGGAGTTTCTGGATTCGGGTCAACCTCCTCCCCACACAAGCACCACAAACAGAAAGTAATTACCTCAGCTTCCACGTTTTTCCCTTTCTTCATCCATCTCCAAACCTGTAAGAGAAGGATGCAATCTATTCTAAGTCTCGATATACAAGTAACTTCATCTGGTTTTGACTTTAAAAACACAAGACTTGAAGCTGTCCGTTCCCCATCCTTCAGAAGTGAGGTGGGTACAAAGGAGCTTGTCTGTCACTCTGAACTGCTTTAAACCAGGAGGCACTTTGTTCACCTCTGTGAATTGCCCCCAGCACTTGTTCTCCGGGTGACACCCTTCAGCTGTAACCTGGAACAGTGGCAGTGTGCCCATCACCAATTTCCCATCTCCCACGTCTGAAGAAGCAACCAATTCACAAAGGGAGACTTTCCATCAGAGTCCAAACATGTACCTTGTGGCTTCCCAAATTGTGCCAGTACCGCTCTGCTTGGCAGCTTTATTAGAACTTACCGGAACAACAATTGCAGCCACTATTGCTATTACTGCCACTACAATGACAGCAGTAAGGCCGGGAGTGAGAGACTTTGTGGAAGACTCCGGTGCTATTTCACCAATACAGTACGCCCGTGAAATTTTAACTATCTTCACTGGTTTATTGTCAATGATGTCATTTATCCCGGCATTATTACGAAAGATGGACTGACTTTTCACCTAAAACAGACAGGAAAAGAGAGACTTGCTAGTTCACATTGTAGGAAGGCATTTATCTCATCACAGGAATAATTCACCTTGCCTTAGCCAGTTCACAGCCAGACTCCCAAGAGCAGTGCAAGACACACGCCCGGCCTCTGGCAGACTTTACCCGTGACACACTTACATCTTTCTCAAATTTGCGGGCCACATCAGCTATATTCACATCTCCAACTGATTTGTCTGAGAAATTTTGCTTCAAATCAATAGTAATGTGAGACTTTTCATACTGCAATAAAAACATAGTGTGGTATTAAGAAGGAGGTCCTTTAAATCCAGCTATCAAATATTCACCAAACATTATGATCCAGTTCATGAACTTGCATCCTGGACCAAGTTTATGGTTTTTGAACTCAAGCCAACTGTTTACAGTAGGATTCAAATTCCACTTTTTCAGCAAAGCAACAAAGTTATCTACAGACTGAGGAGAGCAGTGTAGTTTCTCAGCATTTCTGTTCAGATTTGCTATTTGCTAACTGCTCACTATTTTGAGAGCTTCTACTGAAGCCAATGCAGTATTGTATTAGTTAAATACGAGTTTTCAAAGCTATAACAAAACGACGTTCTCATTCTCTACTAAACATTATGTGCCTCTTACCTTAGTATTTATGTTGCGGCGAGGCAGCTGATAACGACTGGTAATGGTATCCATTAAATTTCTGCAAAGATAGAAAGCCATGGCTGTTAAAAACAGTATTATTTCACACATATCATTTGAGGAGTAGGGAAAACCAGTGTAATTGTTTCCTTCTGCAGTCTCTGTGGTGGGTGGACCTCAGCCAGCAGCCAGACCCTCACCTAGTCTCTCATTCACTTCCCCCTAGCAGGATTGGGAAAAAAATCAGAAGGAAAAAAGCAATGGAAAAAAAAACCAAACCAAAACAACCCTCATCAGTTCAAATAAAGACAGTCTGGTAAGTGAAAGGGCTGGGTGGGGGAAATAAAAAACCTCAAGTGATGTCAAAGCAATCAGTCATCACTGACAGATCAATGTCCAGCCAACCTCTGAGCAATGGCTACTTGGGAGAAGACTTTGCCCCAGATTTATGGTTTAACGTGGCATTATACAATACAGGCTACCTGTTCAGTCAATTCAGGTCAGCCCTCTCCCCTTCCCAGCCTCTTGCCCATCCCCAACCTACTCCCTGGGGCAGCAGAGTCCGAGTTTGAGAAGGCCTTGACATTATCTCAGTGCTGTTCAGCCGTAGGTAAAACACCGGTGAATTAATCAACACCATTTTGGTCACTGGTCTAAAACGCAGCACCACACCAACTGCTACCGAGAAAATTAACCCCATCCCAACCAAACCCTGTGCACTCTCTTCGTACTAGAGTTCAATCTGCCCCTAACAGTGAAAATGCACTTACTGTAAAATAAAAACTTGTGTTAGACAAGAGTTTTATTGTGAAGAGTTCAGAAGAAGAGCTACAGGACAGCAGCTTTTGTTCTGGAAAGGAGGTGATCTAATAGCTATAAGTACACTTTTAACAAAATTTAAAAATAAAAAAAAGAGGCTAAACTCAGTTTTCCCCTGCTGCTGCTCCTATGTAGTCCTTCTGGCATTTTTTTAGCTTACTTTCTGAACAGTTTCATCCATTATCTTCTATTTCTTCTGGTACACTGATTTGAGGGGGGAAAAAAAACCTAGCAATCCATTTTAAATGGAAGGGAATCTCTTTAGCAGTTAATTTGTTTCCAATACAAATTAAAGCAACTCTATGAAGAATCTGCAACTTGCCTCAAAATGTCTTACAAATGAGTTCACAAGTCTGACAATGCTTTTAGCAACTGTTTAGAAATACAATAAATATGCAGTAGGACATGCAGACACCAGCATGACATGTTACTACCATCACTTACTTCTCTATAGATTCAGCCTTCAGAGGAGCATTTCTCTCAGCATGTTTCAGCTTCATTTCGATGGACCTGAAGTATAATGAATATTCTTGAATTACATGCATATGAAACATACCCAAAAAATCTAACCCCGGGCTAAAACAACAGAACAGTGAGACATAACCAAGGCAAGCATTCAATGTCTCCTTGCTTCTGAAGAAAAAAACCCAGCAGTAACCAAGTGTTGATCGCTCCATCTTCATTCATCCCCACTGCATCATTCACACGAGGCAGAGCCTCATACGGGAATGTTTTCATGTCACAGCACACCCAGCTGAAAGACTTACATAGTTCTGACTAATTGACTGCCCTCTGAGTCTGCATCATGTTTGTCAGTTCTTCTAATTCCAGCTGTCTCCATACAATAACAGGTGGTTCCATAGTTTTCCTTTGTCTTGAAAGCACCAGCATAATCACACAGAGGATCATAGATGGAACCAAATGCATCTTTGGGTTTCTCACGACGGCCCGATTTTGAGCCCATCACTTCTGCTTCCACCAGCAGGCATTTTGAAGTCACTAGAAATAACCAGAGAATCGCGTTACGCAGCATCAGACCACGCACGTCCAAAACAGAGCTCTGAGTCTGTACAAACACGAGG
The DNA here is from genome assembly GCF_965231275.1 of Zosterops lateralis. Classification (NCBI taxonomy): domain Eukaryota; kingdom Metazoa; phylum Chordata; class Aves; order Passeriformes; family Zosteropidae; genus Zosterops; species Zosterops lateralis. Next base: position 15,025,286 of record NC_139764.1, read on the forward strand.
TGACATCAGCAGCAACCAGATTCATGGAAGAGCACATGTCTAATGTGTAGGTGGTGCATAAAATCAATACAACTGGGGTATGCCAGCCTCTCAAGGCAAAGGCCTAACAAGTCCAGCCTTAGCACTCTCAGCTCCAATTTCTCACAGCCAGAGGGCTGCTCACAACTTAGCTGAGCTTGAACCCAGAGTGAGGCCTTGTCACAAGGCTCTTTCCCTCTAGATTTGTAGGAAAAGTGAGGATATGTGCTCGCAAGGAAGCTAAACACTCATCTTCCAAGAAATTCTGGCCACTAAAGAACAAATATTGAGGAGGAGGCGTGAGCCTACATCAGTACAGGCAGAGAATGCTTATCTTCCAACACCGTTTGACCTGGAAGACCAGGAAGAAGGACTCCTTCCTTGCCTCCATTGTTTGCTGGGAACTCAACGGTGATTCTCACAAATCCCCCAGTGTGTTTCCGTGCCACCCACTGGCCGTGCCCATTGCTCACCGAAGGGGTTGTCCGAAGAGATGCTGGAGCAGACGCCTTTGTAGTTGCAGCACTTGTCGTCCAACTCCCAGTTGGTGACACGCTTGTTCTTCTCGCAGACACAGGCTGCAAGGGAAGCGGGGCCGTGAGCCGGGCACCGCGGGGCACCGCCACCCACGCTCTGCCCCCGGACAAAGCCGCCCCTCTCGGGCCGGGCAGGGCGTGCCCGCAGCCCCTGCTCTCCCTCCCTCCCTTCCCCGGCCAGGGCTCTCCGAGCAGCCCCGGCTCTCCCCTGGGGGCGAGGACAAAGGGGCACCGTCGGGGCCGGGCTCTCCTGCCCCCCGAGAACGGGACGGGGGAACGGTGTCTCCATTTGGGGCACGGGGCACCCAGCGGGGCGGGGCGGCTCGGCCAGGAGAGGGGCGCGAGCACTCACCGTTCTGGGCGCTGGCATTGGCAAAGAGAAAGTCTTCACACTGCTCAAGATTTCCTGGAGAACACTATTTAGAAAAAGAAAAATACCTTTTTAAAGGTGTGTTACACACATTCTTTCTTTCTTTCAAAATAACAACTGATAAAAGCCAAACCTCCAAAAAGGAAAAATCTATGGGGTTTTTTCCTTTCATCTCACAACTATAAAGAAAAGCTGAAAATTGTACCTGGTGAGCTAAATACCAGTCATTTTCCTTCACAGATTTGCTCCCTGCTTTGTTCTTGTAAACTTCAATTCTGTAATGACGAAGCAGAAGCAGGTCCCTCATAAAGGATTCAAAGTCCGCTTTATTAAGCACAACACTCTCAAGCTTCTGAGTTCCTAATGAAAAAACAAACCAAAAAACACACAATAATTATGAGATATCTAAATTTGTTCATAAAGCTTATTTTCTGTAATCAAAATCCCCAAGAACAACTGTTAGAAGACACTGTCTTAATATCAAAACAGCAAACGTAGAATCCATGACACAACACAAACCCACAACATTCAACTGGTTAATACTAATGAAGAAAGCACACAACCTCTCCAAATAAAAACAACATTCAATTCCTGCTTTCACTTTATCAGTATGCTAATATACACAAAGGGATGTGTTCCTCTCACCCTTCCCCTCTCACAATGTCCTTGATTTCAGTTACTAATTAATATTTCACACATTTTGCTCTAATGACCATCAGAAGTCTGCTACAGGTTCCCTTCTGGACAACATCTTTTCTTCCCTGCACACGCAGCTTCTGTTGACAGACAAGACTGCCCCTCTATTCACACTCACACAGCACCTGTGCCAAGACTTTTCCCTTTTATCATCATTTATCCAGTAAAAACAACAGATCATATAAAAAATTACCCGTTTACATTAAAACCTAACTTAGAAAGTGCCTAATTGACAGATTTCTGGACTTTTGCTCCTGTACATCCAAGCAGATGGTGCAGCTGAACAAATTCAATTCCACGCAGCTGCCCAGGGGAGCAACACCACTTCTACCTCCCCATCTCCAGCAGCAGCCTGCTCACAGAACCAGGAAATTCCACTGCTCAGCAAACTGGGGGTTCAGCTGAGCACACTGAGCTTTCTGCCAGCCTGGCAAGTGGAACTAACTCAGACTGGTGTCGGACACATTGCAGTTGGATGACACAACAAGCACCAGGGACTATCACATCCCTCTTCCAGCAGCATGCTTTAATCACACCTGAGGCTCTTCCCTCCTTCCACATGAAAGATGTTAAACAGCAAACTCCCACACCCACAGGAACTTATGGGTTTAGTTAAAACAGGACTTTCTGAAACAGGTAAAAAATCTAATTCTACCTAATTATGTTCTCTTCCCCAGGGCAGGACTGTCCAACACAATTGTTCTTATTCTTTCAGTGGAGACAACACAATACAACTGCAGGGGCTGGGGAGCACCTGAAGTTCATGTGTACTCTGAAATCATCCTCAGAGCAACAAGTGCAGTTTTGTGCTTTTAGCTGGATAAGCTTTTAGAGGGTTTAAAATTGGAGCTGGTGGTCACGTGGTTGCATCAGCAAAACAACTTCTAAATTGAATACAACAATAATCCTCATTAATATTTCTAGTCTCGAAGACAGATCAAGCTTAGCGTTTTTTAATTTTTTTTCCCCTATGAGCTCATCACTGACAATAGAAAGGAAAAACCGTACGAGGAGCTCGTACTCTTTTTAATGCTGATACTCTCACACACAAAATATCTGATTCATTAGAGAACATTTATTTTGCAAAGTCTGAGCCAATAACTCAGCGATAAAGGCTAATCCTAATGTTTGTATTCCGACAGGATAATTTATCCCGCTGCTCTTACACCCGACATCTGCGAGCTCCACCGCCTTATACCAACTGAGAAACCAAGAGCGGCGCGGGGTGGATGGCAAAGAAAACCTCAGGAAACACACGGAAACGTGCGGAAGTAAAGAACTTCCGTCAGTGACTGCCGGCCCCAGTGCCCCAGAGCGAACACTGAACAACACGGCCACGGCCCCGCCTCCCCCTGGGCGCATCCACCGGCCCCGGCAGCGGCTCCCGCAGCGCCGCCCGGACCGGCCCCGCCCGGAGCCCGAGGCATCCCCGAGATGCCGCCGGGGCCGCTCCCTGTGACACCCGCAGGCCTCGGCCTGGGCACCGGGGCCGCGCCTGCCGGGGCCTCCCGGAGCTTCCGAGAGCGACCTGGGGCTGCCGGGGCCTCCCCGGGGCATCTACCGGTGCCACCACCGCCCCCGCCTTCCTGCGCTCCCCCCCGGCCACCCGAGGCGGCCGCAGGCGGGCCTGGGGCAGGCGGGCCCCTCCGCGCCCGCCTGCCGCCGTCCCTCATGCCCGTCCCCGGTGTCCCCTCGCTCCCCCTCACGCACCCGGGGCTCTCGCCAGCTGCCGGATGACGTCGGGATTATGGCAGAGCTCTCAGGCGGCCAGCCGCGCATCCTCGCCGAGCACCGTGTAGCAGCCGCCGCGCTCGAAGAAGCGCATGGTGGTGTCGGGTTTCTCGGGCAGCCTGCGCACGATGCGCTCCCAGTCCAGATCGGGCCCCGCGCCCTCGGGGCACACGGCCCCTCGCTTTGCGTCCTGCGTCATCCCGGCTCGTGCCTGCGGTCGCCGCCGCTTATAACCAACCACGGATGCGCGGTCTGCAGGTCCTCGATCGGCGCGTGACAATCACCCCACCGCCGCCGCCCAATGGCAGCGCGGTCCGCTCCCCACCCCCGAGCCGCCCTAAGGGAGTGCCGGTGCCGGGGCGTGCCGGGGGCGGTGCCCCGCGCTGCCCTCATCTCGGGATTCCTGAATCCCTTGCCTTGGAAAACTCCTCTGAGATCATCCAGTCCACCCTGCGACCCGACACCACAGTGCCGGCCCGGCCATGACGCCGAGTGCCGCGCGGGGCCTTTCCTTGAAGGCCTGCAGGGACGGTGACCGCACGCCCGCCCTGGGCACGTCGCTGCCAACGCCCGAGCTGAGGCGGGATAACCAGGGCGGGCCCGGCGGCCGTGCCCAGGCGGGCACTGCCTTTGCTCCGCGAGGAGAAGAGTGTCCTGTCCGGGCTCCAGAAGGCGGGCGCTGGATGGAGCACGGCCCCAGGCAGGGCCGTGGCCGGGCCAGCCGCACGGCCGGGGCGGTGGGGGACGGGCCCTCCTCTGCCCGCGGCGGGAACCGTGTCCGGACACCCCGTGTGCTCCCTCCGGCACAGAGAACAGCTCCGGGCCTCCCTCCAGCGGGGCCGCCCCTCCCGGGCAGCGCAAGGAACGAGGCAAAGGGCCCGAACATCCAAGGCTGGACCCCCATTGGCCCACAGGGATTGCCCAGGCCAGGGACAGAAGGGCAAGGACTGGCCTGCAGCACTCAGAGCTGTCCTGAGCCCTGAGCGAGGTGCTCCTCATGCCCAGAGTGCTTTAGGGTTTTGTCATGCTCTTTGCCTTGCTCTGTCCTAAGCATGTTTCTTTGTGTGTGTGTGTGTGCCTGTTTTATCTTGTACTGTAAAGGCACAAAGGAATAGAAACAGCATAGGTGACAATCTTTCTTTTGGTGATTATTGTCTCAGAATATTGAGAAATGCCATGTTTCATCAGCTAAGCCAAGTCTTCTCGGAAACCTCTCTTACCTTTGCATTGCTTTTCATCTTTCCAATCAGAAACCACTGTATCCCACTTCCCAAATTCTTGTATCCCGATCCAGCTGCCTGCACACTATCACCTATAGACAAAACACCTCTCCTATTTTACATTCCTCGGTATTCCCTGAATAAATGTTATATTGTGGTTTGTGTACCTTGTACAGAATATCCCCTTGTTTGCCAACCATTGCTCTCCTTTCTTCCCTATATTAGTCAGCTTCTCGAAATTCATCTCCCATCCTTCCTTTCTTCCTCCCTCCCATCGGTTTCCAGCTAAGGAAAGCTTTTGGGACCTCTCTTTCCAGATTTTCTCACCGGGCTTCTCTCTTCTTTCCAATCGATGCGCTCATCTTTGGTATTTCTTGGTGTCACCAGGTGCTTTTCCAAAGGGCCCTCAGGTGCCCACGTAAGAACTGCTTGAAGTTTTCACACTAAATGAACTCTTTACAGGCCCCCTGGTCTGAAGGTGGTGCCGTGCGGTGCCCGTTCCACCCCAGGGAATGCTTTGGTGTCCTCCCCTCTGCCCCTTTCCTGCCCGGTGTCACTCTGGACTTCCCATCCACCCTTCAGCCTTCCCCTCCCAAACCCTTGTGCTGTAGCCCTGAGGTAGCACAGCTTTTCCAGCAAAGGCCTTCAAACCCCTTCTGTAAATGTATTTGCTGAAGGACCACAGGTGGTGGTTCTGCTGAAGGAGAAGTCCAATCTGCCTTCATTTGACGTAGGAAGGAAGGAGCAAAGCAAGCAGGTCCCTCTCTAGAGCTTTGGCAGCTTTGGAGTAGCCCAAAATCTTCCTTTGGTCTCCAAAACAGTTGTAAGAAGGACAGTGTTTTGGCGAGCCAAATATATTTATTTTGGTGTGAATAAATGTACCTTTCCTAACCTTCTTTTCAGAAGCAGCTGAACTGTCGGGTCTGATGCCTCACCAAAAGCGCTTGTTGGCAGCAATACTCACATAGTAAACTCAGCCTGAACAACTGGCTGAATCATTCAGCAATGGGAATGCACTCACAGTGTCGGGCAACCTTGCCAAGCATCGATAATACCAGGTCAGCCCAGAAGACACACATTGAATAGCTGGGACAGCTCGTCTTTGTACACTGGTGTTTACAGAGAAGGCAGGAGACAGGACAGGGAGAAGAGGAGGAGTGTCCCATACCAACATCTGGAGACAGCGGGGACTCCAGGGACCTCACTGTCATCTCCAAAAGCGGTAAAACAATGCCCGCTAGGCCGTAATTGCGGCGTGTTTCAGCGTTTCCCTCTCTCTGCCCCGGGCTGGTCGCACCTCCTCCTCCTCCAGCGCTTTGCTCTGGGCAGCTCCGCGGGCTCCGGCTCCCAGCGAGCCTCCACCCAAAGCGGCCGCTGGTGCCCTGGGCGCGGTGACCGGAGCCCGCCAGCAACATTGGTCTTGTGGCATCCCCTGCACAGGACAGCTCAGCACGGGCACCTTCCCTTGGAGCCTCTGCCCTTTCCGTGTGCCTTTGTTCTTCCCGGGCAGCTCCAGCAGGGAGCGGCTGATCCGCACAGGTCGGCCCTGAGCGGGGACCATTTCCCTGGAGCCGGGCTGGCTCGATTCACTGTATCAGAGCACCCCCTGCTTTTTCCCTTGCCCCCCAGCAGCAGCGACGGGAATGAGATGTCTGTGATTGTCACGCCCAGGGCGGGTGGAAAACTGCTGCTAACCGAGACCTTAATTAATTTCTTTGCCTTCTTAGGCATAAGTAGCGTACAGAGAAAAGTTACAATGGGTTTTCAGTTAGGAAAGTGGATGTCCTTTAACCACTTTACAGGGGGAAAAATAAAAAGAGAAAAAATAAACTTTTTCAGCAGTGGTTAGTTAGTTTACAGCTGTGATCAGTGGCAGCTCTGAGGCTTTTGAGCTGGTGGGGATGTCAGCAGAAAATCTGGTATCACACTGATGTGCATCTGTGTGTACACACACAGGTCGTGCAGCAGAGACTTAACATTAACAGGATAAGAATATTTAGATAACACGAGTTGGAAAACAGAAAATAGGGCTGTTGCCTTCTAGAGAACCTTTTAACTTTCTTCTGTTTACTTTTTTCACTCAGATTTGGCACAGCCATGCCCTACTTGGCAGGCAAGTGTAAGAATTCTGCAGTGGATATTAGAGGATAATTTAGAGGATAGTAGAGGAAAAAAAATCACTTCTTACATGTGTGAGGTTTTCACACCCTATGAACTGGTCAGTGTTTCCTCTACCATCACACACCACCTCCTTTTTGTGCGTGTCTGCCCTTGCATGTCCCTGCTAAGACAAGGATTTGAACAAAGCTCGTAACACTCTCTGGGTTTGGGATCAACTATTCTGAACATACAAGCCCCCCTGCAGCATCCCTGACTGCCTGCACGCCCTGGGATGGACCTTTACCAGACTGCAGCCTTTCCTGGCAGCTGCTAGAATTCCCTAAGTAGCACTTGTCAAGTTGGAGCAGCAGAGCTGCTAGCGTTTTTAGTTTACTAGAATATTTTTCTGGCAATTTCATGTCATCCGGAGTCACTGTGTTCTGGTGGTCAAAGTCCAGCAGGTGAGGATATAAACAAACATGATTCACAAACAGTGGCTTTTCTCTTACCAAACTGCCCTGACAGTTCAGGAGGGTAATGGCTACAGTACTGTCAACAGACCCCACAGATGTGACACTGACCTTTCATTTTCTAGCTCTGGAAACTGTGCTCTGGCATTTCTCAGGTCTTACAAGAAAGGTGTATAGACTTTATTGGTCATCCTTTCTCAAATACATTATTAGCACACCCTCTTCTTAAAAGTCGGTCATTGCCTTTACATAAACATGTATTTAACTTTACTCTTCAGTAATAATAACACATATTTGATAGTGTAATAATCCATGAGGAAGTAATAGATTTGCACTTGCCTATACAAACACTGTTTTCCCATGCTGTACATAGGCACTAAGGTATGTGTTATTACTCGGGTTTCTTGCAGTTTGTGTCTATCCCTCTGCAACACAAACATCTCATTTACCCAGTCTTAATACATTTTCAATCTGCCCTTCATATGCTTTCTCAAAATTGACATTACATGAAAAGAAACATTGTATCTCAAATTTGTGTGCAACTTTAGATTTTAAAAATATGCTCTTTGACGTAAGGAAGTTAATGAACAAGGCAAATGGAAGTATCAAAATATTTACCTGGTTAAAAGTTGATGTGGAGACTACTAGTCCTTTATGAAGTTCTATCAGTCTGTTAGTTTTACAGGAAACTCTCTTTTTAACTTTGCTGAATGCTTTCCAATAGTATTAAAAGTAGTATCCAAGTATCAAAATAGCAACCATCTAATATTTTGCTATTTAATACCTTTTTTTTTCAGTAGCAATCATTTTTTGCCATATTGCTCTATATATGAGAACTATCCCATGCATATGTGGATAGTTGACAATCTGATAATTGCCTTTTTTTATTTAAATTTCATCACATTAGTCTCCTCTCAGTAGAAAAATCTATAAAACACAATAAGCTGCAGGATACCAATACACCACTTTCTCAGGTATTTCTCCTCTCATCCTTTCCCTATAAATACACACTTTTATGCAGCTGGACAACTGCAGTGTTTAGTAAATAGAACAACACAAAGGCCAATGTGCCAATAAAATAAATCAGGAAACTAATGAAAAAACTATTACTGATCACCATTTTGAGAGCTGAGCAGCACCATGTTAGTACCACAGTAACTGAATTTAGAAACAGTGCATTTCCTTCAGTTGTGGATTTAGTTAAACTCTGGGTTTTTTTAATGTCTGTAAACTTTCTGGTTTTCTAACTCCTTGGCTCGTTTCAGGCAAATTTGACAAGGAAGAAGACTGTAACACAGCACTGAGCTTCATAGCCAAGACAAAAAGTCCACTCAGTAAGAAAAATGGAAGAGTGTCTGAATGCTGCCCTGTAGTGTGGGAAAAGCAGGGAGAAGATGATGTTCAAACAAACCGATCGGGACAAGGTCCAGGCCACACAGCAGCCACCAGCCCGTCCAGTCAAGCCTGCACAGGTGCAGCCCCAGCCCAGCCACAGCACACAACAGCTCTTTCCATCAGCCCACAGGCCAGAAACCCGGTGTGAAAGGGGGAGGGAAGGAGGACAGAAAACAATGCCATTAGAAGACTGGGGAGAAGAAAGAAAGGGCAAGGATTCCCACAGTGCACACATTTAAGGAAGTGGAGGAGGAGGAGACTGAAGCACTGGGGAAGACAATAACGCACACAAGTCACCACAAGACCACCTTACTGAAAACTTGGCTTTATTTGGTTAACAGCTTAACAGAATTGTGCAAAATTCATCACACACCTCAGTAGAGCGCCCACATACCTGGGGAGAGAGGGAATGGCACAGATCAGCAGAGGGAGAGCCTGCCCTGCAGAAGTCAGCACTGACAAAGCTGCCTGAAAAGGCTGCAAAACATTCCAGTAAATGCCCTGCTTCAGGAGTTTTGTGCAACATCCCACACGGCAATGCATGCACGAGAGGTACCACCCTGGTGAAGGGCAGAAGGGATACTGGTGAGCTGCGACAGTGGAGCTGACAGCACCACAGCTCAGCAACTCCCCTGTGCTATCTAGCAGGCACACTGATGGGACACACTTCACATTTAATTTCACGAACAGGACCTTGAATATCCTCTAGTAGTTTATCCTACTTTTCCTGTTCTAGGGTGGGTCAAAACATGCACCACATTAGTAACAAGGTTTGTCATTCAGTTCCTTATCTTGCATCTCATTATTTCTTTGGCAACAGGAGTTACAGCATTTCCTTTATAAATCAGACACGCTGCAGGGATTGCCAGCCAACATCCACGGCACAGGTAACTGACTGCCAAAGCAAGCTCTCGTGTCCAGGGAAGGCTGTGGGAGGCTGAGAGCCTGTGAACTCTGCTCAGCATCTATGGCACACAACAGGAATAACAGCAGAAACGGCTTTTTGCTGTGCAACAGCTCTGCCACAGACAAAATCACAGTAATGGGGTAAATTGTTCTCTGCCAGCTCCACCATCAGATGCCAGGCCTGCCCACCCCCAACCCTGCACCAGAGAGGTCCTGGGCCAGAGGCTTATTTTAAATACTTACATAGCATTGGAAACATCAGTCTATGCAGTCTCAGCCTGTTCATTTTTTATACAAAAATCTGTATAGTAGCATTTCACTCTGGTTGCTTACTTTCCACAGCTTCAAGAAAAAATATCATACTACTGAGATACTAGATGGTTAAAAATGTGCTAATGGGAGATCTAGAATATTTTCAAGTATGCTGAGGTTCAATGCTTTAAGGAATCAAACTACAGATTTGTAAGCATGATAACAGCAGATTATTATTTCACCATGGATGAATTAGAAGCCTGTTTCAAAGTTTTTATTAATTCAAGTCATAAAAAAGTTACAGCAACTTCAAATATGTACCAAGTGCCATAAAAACACTGTGTTCACTTAGACAGGAGAAAGTCTCATTACAACATCATGGCTACAAAATCATTACTTTCAGTAAAACTGCCACTGTCACTTTCGGGCTGGACGTGACATAAACACACACACACGATCACGATGCAAAACTAAAGTTTTCCAGCTAATATACTCTTAACAAAGCGTGACTTTAAGTCCTTGACTACTACATCGCACTAACTTATAATATTCTTTGGTGGAAAGCAATTAGAGTCAATATAACTGGCAAGTATGGCTAAAAGTTAATAAGGCACGTGGTCTAACTACAAAAATTCTTTTTGTATCTTTTTTAATCAGTTTCCATGCGGACAGCCTCGTCTTCCTTGCTATGGATACTTTATGGATATTTTGCTAAGGCTAAAATAACCATTTATGCACTATGCTACAAAGCCCCAGTAAAAGCAGTTATCAACTCATTTCATCATCGATAACAAAAAAATCAGGGAGCAATAGTTAAGTTTTACTTGAGTAAGAATGGGGCATTTAATTCTCAACAAACAGTAAAAGTAGTTGAATGGTTACCCCTCTTGGTTGCTAAGCGTTTTAACAATCGTTAAGTGAGCACAATTGCCTCCCTTTCAGGAGGAAACTTTTAAGAGTTAAGATCCATGCATCCAATGCTTCTGTTGTCATCTTGCTTGAATCTGGCTTGTCTTCAGTTGATATAGTTAAACATTCAGTCCTCTATGCATTTCATTCATTTCCTTCATCTGGAGGAGGGAAGGTAGAGGGAGATCAACATCTGTGCTACTTCTAACCTTCAAGAGTCAGTAAGTCATTGGGACTTAACAGCCCAGATTTTCATTAGCAAATGGGTTTGATGCAGCACTAACAGAAACAACCACGACAAAGCCACCAGATTAAAAAAGGAAAAGAAAAAAAAGCACGACTTAGGGTACATGCAGGAAGCAGACAACACTATTTAGCTACAACATTGTTTGGATTCCTTCACAAAAGGCTCCACACTTGGCCCTGAAGCACCATTTGCTATTCCATTGGAAAGCAGCTCTTGAAGGGAAACTGGAAGACCCAGGCAAACACCTCAGTAAAGGTCTTAGTCACAGAACAAGACTATCAGCACTTCCTGTGGATTGCAGGCCCTCTGCTATACATATGTAAAATAGAACTCGCAGGAAAACCGAACCCCACCCCCTCAGCCCTGGGAAAAGCAACAGATCACCAGCTGCCTTTGGAACTAGTGCAGAACTACACCGAGGTGAATCTAGCTACGGAATTTGAATACTTTCAGTCTCCTTGAACACATCTGAAGCAGCAAAGGGAGTTTTTAACCTACAGCAAGCTTGGGAGTTTCTGGATTCTGGTCAACCCCCTCCCCACACAAGCACCACAAACAGAAATTAATTACCTCAGATTTCTTGTTTTTCCTTTTCTTCCTCCATCTCCAAGCCTGTAAGAGAAGGATGCAATATTTTTTAAGTCTCGATATACAAGTAACTTCATCTGGTTTTGACTTTAAAAACACAAGACTTGAAGCTGTCCGTTCCCCATCCTTCAGAAGTGAGGTGGGTACAAAGGAGCTTGTCTGTCACTCTGAACTGCTTTAAACCAGGAGGCACTTTGTTCACCTCTGTGAATTGCCCCCAGCACTTGTTCTCCGGGTGACACCCTTCAGCTGTAACCTGGAACAGTGGCAGTGTGCCCATCACCAATTTCCCATCTCCCAAGTCTGAAGAAGCAACCAATTCACAAAGGGAGACTTTCCATCAGAGTCCAAACACGAATGCTGTTGCTTCCCAAATTGTGCCAGTACCACTCTGCTTGGCAGCTTTATTAGAACTTACCAGAACAACAGTTACAACTGCTATTAGTGCCAGTACAGGGCCAGCAATAAGGCCGAGAGTGAGAGACTTCATGGAAGACTTCGGTGCTATTTCACCAACACAGTACGCCCGCGTAATTTTAACTATCTTCACCGGTTTATTGTCAATGCTGACGTTTATCCCAGCATTATTACGAAAGATGGACTGACTTTTCACCTAAAACAGACAGGAAAAGAGAGACTTGCTAGTTGACATTGTAGGAAGGCATTTATCTCATCACAGGAATAATTCACCTTGCCTTAGCCAGTACACAGCCAGACTCCCAAGAGCAGTGCAAGACACACGCCCGGCCTCTGGCAGACTTTACCCGTGACACACTTACATCTTTCTCAAAGTAGTAGGCCACATCTGCTATATCCACATCTCCAACTGATTTGTCTAAGGAATTTTGCTTCAAATCAATAGTAATGTAAGGGTTTTCATACTGCAATAAAAACATAGTGTGGTATTAAGAAGGAGGACCTTTAAATCCAGCTATCAAACATTCACCAAAACATTATGATCCAGTTCATGAACTTGCATCCTGGACCAAGTTTATGGTTTTTGAACTCAAGACAACTGTTTACAGTAGGATTTAAATCCCACTTTTTCAGCGAAGCAAGGAAGTTATCTACAGACTGAGGAGAGCAGTGTAGTTTCTCAGCATTACTGTTCAGATATGCTATTTGCTAACTGGTCGCTATTTTGAGAGCTTCTACTGGAACCAATGCAGTATTGCATTAGTCCAATACGAGTTTTTAAAGCTATAACAAAACGAAGTTCTCATTCTCTACTAAACATTATGTGCCTCTTACCTTAATATTTATGTTGCGGCGAGGCAGCTTATAACGACGGGTAACGGTGTCTGTGAAAATCCTGCAAAGATAGAAAGCCATGGCTGTTAAAAACAGTATTATTTCACACATATCATTTGAGGAGTAGAGAAGACCAGTGTAATTGTTTCCTTCTGCAGTCTCTGTGCTGGGTGGACCTCAGCCAGCAGCTAAACCCTCACCTAGTCTCTCACTCACTTCCCCCAGCAGGACTGGGAAAAAAATCAGAAGGGCAAAAGGAAGGGGGGAAAAAAACAAACCAAAACAACCCTCATCATTTCAAATAAAGACAGTCTGGTAAGTGAAAGGGCTGGGTGGGGGAAATATAAAACCTCAAGTGATGTCAAAGCAATCAGTCATCACTGACAGATCAATGTCCAGCCAACCTCTGAGCAATGGCTACTTGGGAAAAGACTTTCCCCCAGATTTATGGTTGAACGTGGCATTATACAATATACAATATAGGCTACCTGTTCAGTCAATTCAGGCCAGCCCTCTCCCCTTCCCAGCCTCCTGCCCATCCCCAACCTACACCCTAGGGCAGCAGAGACAGAGTTTGAGAAGGCCTTGACATTCTTTTGGTACATTGATTTGAGGGGGGAAAAAAACCAGCAATCCATTTTAAATGGAATGGAATCTCTTTAGCAGTTAATTTGTTTCCAATACAAATGAAAGCAACTCTATGAAGAATCTGCAACTTGCTTCAAAATGTCTTACAAACGAGTTCACAGGTCTGACAATGCGTTTAGCAACTGTTTAGAAATACAATAAATATGCAGTAGGACATGCAGACACCAGCATGACATATTACTATCATTACTTACTTCTCTATAAATTCAGGAGAAGGATAGATCTCATCATATGCCAACTTCATATTGATCCACCTGAAGTACAATAAATATTATTTAAGTACATGCATATAAACATACACAAAAAATCCAATCCCAGGCTAAAACAACAGAACAATGAGACAAAACCAAGGCAAGCAAAGTCTCTTCTAAACCCATTCAATGTCCCCTTGCTTCTGAAGAAAAAACCCAGCAGTAACCAAGTGTTGATCGCTCCATCTTCATTCATCCCCACTGCATCGTTCACACGAGGCAGAGCCTCATAAAGGAATGTTTTCATATCACAGCACACCCTGCTGAAAGACTTACATCGTTCTGACTAATTGACTGCCCTCCGACTCTGCATCCTGTTTGTCAGTTCTTCTAACTCCAGCTGTCTCCATACAATAACAGGTGGTTCCATAGTTTTCCTTTGTCTTGAAAGCACCAGCATAATCACACAGAGGATCATAGATGGAACCAAATGCATCTTTGGGTTTCTCACGACGGCCCGATTTTGAGCCCGTCACTTCTGCTTCCACCAGCAGGCATTTTGAAGTCACTAGAAATAACCAGAAAATCACGTTACGCAGCATCAGACCACGCACGTCCAAAACAGAGCTCTGAGTCTGTACAAACACGAGGTGACATCAGCAGCAACCAGATTCAAAGCCATTACACGGAAGAGCAAATGTCTAATGTGTAGGTGGTGCATAAAATCAATACAACTGGGGTATGTCGGCCTCTCAAGGCAAAGGCCTAACAAATCCAGCCTTAGCACTCTCAGCTCCCATTTCTCACAGCCAGAGGGCTGCTCACAACTTAGCTGAGCTGGAACCCAGAGTGAGGCCTTGTCACAAGGCTCTTCCCCTCTAGATTTGTAGGAAAAGTGAGGATATGTGCCTGCAAGGAAGCTAAACACTCGTCTTCCAAGAAATTCCGGCCACTAAAGAACAAATATTGAGGAGGAGGCGTGAGCCTACATCAGCACGAGCAGAGAACACATATCTTCCAACACCACTTGACCTGGAAGACCAGGAAGGACTCCTTCCTTGCCTCCATTGTTTGCTGGGAACTCAACGGTGATTCTCACATATTCTCCAGCGCGTTTCCGTGCCACCCACCGGCCGTGCCCTTTTACTCACCGAAGGTGTTGTGCGAAGAGATGCTGGACAAGATGTCTCTGTAGTTACCGTCCAACTCGCAGTTGGTGATACAGTTGTTCTTCTCCTGACAGACACAGGCTGCAAGGGAAGCGGGGCCGTGAGCCGGGCACCGCGGGGCACCGCCACCCGCGCTCTGCCCCCGGACAAAGCCGCCCCTCTCGGGCCGGGCAGGGCGTGCCCGCAGCCCCTGCTCTCCCTCCCTCCCTTCCCCGGCCAGGGCTCTCCGAGCAGCCCCGGCTCTCCCCTGGGGGCGAGGACAAAGGGGCGCCGTCGGGGCCGGGCTCTCCTGCCCCCGGAGAACGGGACGGGGGAACGGTGTCGCCATCTGGGGCACGGGGCACCCAGCGGGGCGGGGCGGCTCGGCCAGGAGAGGGGCGCGGGCACTCACTGTTCTGGGCGCTGGCATTGGCAAAGAGAAAGTCTTCACACTGCTCAAGATTTCCTGGAGAACACTATTTAGAGAAAGAAAAATACTTCTTTAAAGGTGTGTTACACACATCCTTTCTTTCTTTCTTTCAAAGTAACAACTGACAAAACTCAGTGCTGAACAGTCCATTCATATAAAATACACAACTATTCTATTGTTTTAACTATTTGAATTTTACATATCACCTAGACAGAGGAAAGCACTTCAGGTTTCCTTTATTTCTAACCTACGGCAAAGACACACAGCAAGCCCTTTCAGCTTAGAGCACTAGAAATTACAGTGATGTGTATAACAGCTATAGAACCAATATATAACAATCAGGTGTGATTCTTCAGCATCAATCCCTTAAAATACTAAAACTCCAAGAAAGAAAAATCTATGGGTTTTTTCCTTTCATCCCACAACTATAAAGAAAGGCTGAAAATTGTACCTGGTGAGCTAAATACCAGTCATTTTCCTTCACAGATTTGCTCCCTGCTTTGTTCTTGTAAACTTCAACTCTGTAATGACGAAACAGAAGCAGGTCCCTCACAAAGGATTCAAAGTCCACTTTATTAAGCACAACACTCTCAAGCTTCTGAGATCCTAAGAAAAAAAAAAAAAAAAAAAAATTATGAGATACCTGAATTTGTTCATAAAGCTTATTTCCTTATTTTCTGTAATCAAAATCCCCAAGAACAGCCATCAGAAGACACTGTCTTAGTATCAAAATAATATCAAAAGAGCAAACGTAGAATCCATGACACAACACAAACCCACAACATTCAACTGGTTAATACTAATGAAGAAAGCACACAACCTCTCCAAATAAAAACAATACTCAATTCCTGATTTCACGTTATCAGTATGTTAATATACACAAAGGGATGTGTTCCTCTCACCCTTCCCCTCTCACAATGTCCTTGATTTCAGTTACTAATTAATATTTCACACATTTTGCTCTAATGACCATCAGAAGTCTGCTACAGGTTCCCTTCTGGACAACATCTTTTCTTCTCTGCACAAGCAGCTTCTGTTGACAGACAAGACTGCCCCTCTATTCACACTCACACAGCACTTGTGCCAAGACTTTTCCCTTTTATCATCATTTATCCAGTAAAAACAACAGATCATCAAAAAAATTAACAGTTTACATTAAAACCTAACTTAGAAAGTGCCTAATTGACAGATTTCTGGACTTTTGCTCCTGCACATCCAAGCAGATGGTGCAGCTGAACAAATTCAATTCCACGCAGCTGCCCAGGGAAGCAACACCACCTCTACCTCCCCATCTCCAGCAGCAGCCTGCTCACAGAACCAGGAAATTCCACTGCTCAGCAAACTGGGGGTTCAGCTGAGCACACTGAGCTTTCTGCCAGCCTGGCAAGTGGAACTAACTCAGACTGGTGTCGGACACATTGCAGTTGGATGACACAACAAGCACCAGGGACTATCACATCCCTCTTCCAGCAGCATGCTTTAATCACACCTGAGGCTCTTCCCTCCTTCCACATGAAAGATGTTAAACAGCAAACTCCCACACCCACAGGAACTTATGGGTTTGTGTAAAACAGGACTTTCTGAAACAGGTAAAAAATCTAATTCTACCTAATTATGTTCTCTTCCCCAGGGCAGGACTGTCCAACACAATTGTTCTTATTCTTTCAGTGGAGACAACACAATACAATGGCAGGGGCTGGGGAGCACCTGAAGTTCATGTGTACTCTGAAATCATCCTCAGAGCAACAAGTGCAGTTTTGTGCTTTTAGCTGGATAAGCTTTTAAAGGGTTTAAAATTGGAGCTGGTAGACCCGTGATTACACCGGCAAAACAACTTCTAAATTGAATACAACAACAATCCTGATTAATGTTTCTAGCCTGGAAGACACACCGAGCTTAGTGTTTTTTTAATTTTTGTTTTATCTATGAGCTCATCACTCACAATAGAAAGGAAAAACCGTATGAGGAACTCGTACTCTTTTTTATGCTGATGTTCGCACACACAAAATAACTGATTCATTAGAGGACATTTATTTCGCAAAGTCTGAGCCAATAACTCAGCGATGAAGGCAAATACTAAGGTTTGTATTCCGACAAGATAATTTATCCCGCTGCTCTTACACCCGACATCTGCGAGCTCCACCGCCTTATACCAACTGAGAAACCAAGAGCGGCGCGGGGTGGATGGCAAAGAAAACCTCAGGAAACACACGGAAACGTTCGGAAGTAAAGAACTTCCGTCAGTGACTGCCGGCCCCAGTGCCCCAGAGCGAACACTGAACAACACGGCCACGGCCCCGCCTCCCCCTCGGCGCATCCACCGGCCCCGGCAGCGGCTCCCGCAGCGCCGCCCGGACCGGCCCCGCCCGGAGCCCGAGGCATCCCCGAGATGCCGCCGGGGCCGCTCCCTGTGACACCCGCAGGCCTCGGCCTGGGCACCGGGGCCGCGCCTGCCGGGGCCTCCCGGGGGTACCGGGGCCTCCGGGGGCTGCCGGGGTTTTCCGGCGGCCTCTCGAGGTTGTCCGGAGGCCTCCCGGGGCCTCCCGGCGTTTTCCGGGGACCTCCCTGGGGCATCTAGCGGTGTCACCACCGCCCCCTCCTTCCTCCGCTCCTCCCTGGGCGCCCGAGCCCGGCCGCACTCGCCTCACACAGCTGCCCCCCGCCCGCCGCCGTCCCTCAGGCCCGCCCCCGCTGTCCCCTCGCTCCCCCGCCCGTCCCCGGTGTCCCCTCGCTCCCCCGCCCTCCCCCGGTGTCCCCTCGCTCCCCCGCCCGCCCCCGGTGTCCCACTCGCTCCCC
Source organism: Zosterops lateralis (assembly GCF_965231275.1). Classification (NCBI taxonomy): domain Eukaryota; kingdom Metazoa; phylum Chordata; class Aves; order Passeriformes; family Zosteropidae; genus Zosterops; species Zosterops lateralis. The sequence goes on from NC_139764.1 coordinate 15,043,188, forward strand.
CTCACGTACCCGGGGTTCTCCCGAGCTGCCGGATGACGTCGGGGTTGTGGCGGAGCTCGCAGGCGGCCAGCTGCGCATCCTCGCGGAGCACCGTGTAGCAGCCGCCGCGCTCAAAGAAGCGTACGGTGGTGTCGGGCTTCCGTGGCAGCGAGAGCATGATGCGCTCCCAGTCCAGATCGGCGCCCACGCCCTCGGGGCACACGGCCTCCGGCTTCGCCTCCTGCGCCATCCCGGCTCGTGCCTGCGGCCGCCGCCACCCTCCGCCAAACTCGCCACGCATGCGCGTTCTGCGGAGCCCGCTCGGAGCGTGACAATCCCCCAGCCCGCTTCAGCCAATCGTTGCGGGACCCGCCCGCGCGGGCGCCCCGCCCCCCGAGCCACCGCCCTAAGGGTGCGCGCGGGCCGGGGCGGTACCCCGCGCTGCCTTCATCTCGGATTTACTGAATCCCTTGGCTCGGAAAACTCCTCTGAGATCGTCGAGTCCACCCTGCGACCCGACACCACCGTGCCGGCCCGGCCATGACGCCGAGTGCCGCGCGGGGCCTTTCCTTGAAGGCCTGCAGGGACGGTGACCGCACGCCCGCCCTGGGCACGTCGCTGCCAACGCCCGAGCTGAGGCGGGATAACCAGGGCGGGCCCGGCGGCCGTGCCCAGGCGGGCACTGCCTTTGCTCCGCGAGGAGAAGAGTGTCCTGTCCGGGCTCCAGAAGGCGGGCGCTGGATGGAGCACGGCCCCAGGCAGGGCTGTGGCCGGGCCAGCCGCACGGCCGGGGCGGTGGGGGACGGGCCCTCCTCTGCCCGCGGCGGGAACCGTGTCCGGACACCCCGTGTGCTCCCTCCGGCACAGAGAGCAGCTCCGGGCCTCCCTCCAGCGGGGCCGCCCCTCCCGGGCAGCGCAAGGAACGAGGCAAAGGGCCCGAACATCCAAGGCTGGACCCCCATTTGCCCACAGGGATTGCCCAGGCCAGGGACAGAAGGGCAGGGACTGGCCTGCAGCACTCAGAGCTGTCCTGAGCCCTGAGCGAGGTGCTCCTCATGCCCAGAGTGCTTTAGGGTTTTGTCATGCTCTTTTCCTTGCTCTGTCCTAAGCATGTTTCTTTTTGTTTGTTTGTTTTGTGTGCCTGATTTATCTTGTACTGTAAAGGCACAAAGGAATAGAAACAGCATAGGTGACAATCTTTCTTTTGGTGGTTATTGTCTAAGAATATTGAGAAATGCCATGTTTCATCAGCTAAGCCAAGTCTTCTCGGAAACCTCTCTTACCTTTGCATTGCTTTTCATCTTTCCAATCAGAAACCACTGTATCCCACTTCCCAAATTCTTGTATCCCGATCCAGCTGCCTGCACACTATCACCTATAGACAAAATACCTCTCCTATTTTACATTCCTCGGTATTCCCTGAATAAATGTTATATTGTGGTTTGTGTACCTTGTACAGAATATCCCCTTGTTTGCCCACCATTGCTTTCTCTCTTTTCTTCCCTATATTAGTCAGCTTCTCGAAACTCATCTCCCATCCTTCCTTTCTTCCTCCCTCCCATCGGTTTCCAGCTAAGGAAAGCTTTTGGGACCTCTCTTTCCAGATTTTCTCACCGGGCTTCTCTCTTCTTTCCAATCAATGTGCTCATCTTTGGTATTTCTTGGTGTCACCAGGTGCTTTTCCAAAGGGCCCTCAGGTGCCCACGTAAGAACTGCTTGAAGTTTTCACACTAAATGAACTCTTTACAGGCCCCCTGGTCTGAAGGTGGTGCCGTGCGGTGCCCGTTCCACCCCAGGGAATGCTTTGGTGTCCTCCCCTCTGCCCCTTTCCTGCCCGGTGTCACTCTGGACTTCCCATCCACCCTTCAGCCTTCCCCTCCCAAACCCTTGTGCTGTAGCCCTGAGGTAACACAGCTTTTCCAGCAAAGGCCTTCAAACCCCTTCTGTAAATGTATTTGCTGAAGGACCACAGGTGGTGGTTCTGCTGAAGGAGAAGTCCAATCTGCCTTCATTTGACGTAGGAAGGAAGGAGCAAAGGAGGCAGGTCTCTCTCTAGAGCTTTGGCAGCTTTGGAGTAGCCCAAAATCTTCCTTTGGTCTCCAAAACAGTTGTAAGAAGGACAGTGTTTTGGCGAGCCAAATATATTTCTTTTTGGTGTGAATAAATGTACCTTTCCTAACCTTCTTTTCAGAAGCAGCTGAACTGTCGGGTCTGATGCCTCACCAAAAGCGCTTGTTGGCAGCAATACTCACATAGTAAACTCAGCCTGAAACACTGGCTGAATCATTCAGCGATGGGAATGCACTCACAGTGTCGGGCAACCTTGCCAAGCATCGATAATACCAGGTCAGCCCAGAAGACACACATTGAATAGCTGGGACAGCTCGTCTTTGTACACTGGTGTTTACAGAGAAGGCAGGAGACAGGACAGGGAGAAAAGGAGGAGTGTCCCATACCAACATCTGGAGACAGCGGGGACTCCAGGGACCTCACTGTCATCTCCAAAAGCGGTAAAACAATGCCCGCTAGGCCGTAATTGCGGCGTGTTTCAGCGTTTCCCTCTCTCTGCCCCGGGCTGGTCGCACCTCCTCCTCCTCCAGCGCTTTGCTCTGGGCAGCTCCGCGGGCTCCGGCTCCCAGCGAGCCTCCACCCAAAGCGGCCGCTGGTGCCCTGGGCGCGGTGACCGGAGCCCGCCAGCAACATTGGTCTTGTGGCATCCCCTGCACAGGACAGCTCAGCACGGGCACCTTCCCTTGGAGCCTCTGCCCTTTCCGTGTGCTGCTGTTCTTCCCGGGCAGCTCCAGCAGGGACCGGCTGATCCGCACAGGTCAGCCCTGAGCGGGGACCATTTCCCTGGAGCCGGGCTGGCTCGATTCACTGTATCAGAGCACTCCCTGCTTTTTCCCTTGCCCAGCAGCGACAGGAATGAGATGCCTGTGATTGTCACGCCCAGGGCGGGTGGAAAACTGCTGCTAACCGAGACCTTAATTAATTTCTTTGCCTTCTTAGGCATAAGTAGCGTACAGAGAAAAGTTACAATGGGTTTTCAGTTAGGAAAGTGGATGTCCTTTAACCACTTTACAGGGGGAAAAATAAATAGAGAAAAAATAAACTCTTTCAGCAGTGGTTAGTTAGTTTACAGCTGTGATCAGTGGCAGCTCTGAGGCTTTTGAGCTGGTGGGGATGTCAGCAGAAAATCTGGTATCAGACTGATGTGCGTCTGTGTGTACACACACAGGTCGTGCAGCAGAGACTTAACATTATCAGGATAAGAATATTTAGATAACACGAGTTGGAAAACAGAAAATAGCGCTGTTGCCTTCTAGAGAACCTTTTAACTTTCTTCTGTTTACTTTTTTCACTCAGATTTGGCACAGCCATGCCCTACTTGGCAGGCAAGTGTAAGAATTCTGCAGTGGATATTAGAGGATAATTTAGAGGATAGTAGAGGAAAAAAAAATCACTTCTTACATGTGTGAGGTTTTCACACCCTATAAAGTGGTCAGTGCTTCCTCTACCATCACACACCACCTCCTTTTTGTGCGTGTCTGCCCTTGCATGTCCCTGCTAAGACAAGGGTTTGAACAAAGCTCACAACACTCTCTGGGTTTGGGATCAACTATTCTGAACATACAAGCCCCCCCTGCAGCATCCCTGGCTGCCTGCACGCCCTGGGATGGACCTTTACCAGACTGCAGCCTTTCCTGGCAGCTGCTAGAATTCCCTAAGTAGCACTTGTCAAGTTGGAGCAGCAGAGCTGCTAGCATTTTTAGTTTACTAGAATATTTTTCTGGCAATTTCATGTCATCTGGAGTCACTGTATTCTGGTGGTCAAAGTCCAGCAGTTGAGGATATAAATAAACACGGTTCACAAACAGTGGCTTTTCTCTTACCAAACTGCCCTGACAGTTCAGGAGGGTAATGGCTACAGTACTGTCAACAGACCCCACAGATGTGACACTGACCTTTCATTTTCTAGCTCTGGAAACTGTGCTTTGGCATTTCTCAGCTCTTACAAGAAAGTTGTATAGACTTTATTGGTCATCCTTTCTCAAATACATTATTAGCACACCCTCTTCTTAAAAGTCTGTCATTGTCTTTACATGAACATATATTTAACTTTACTCTGCAGTAATAATAACACATATTTGATAGTGTAATAATCCATGAGGAAGTAATAGATTTGCACTTGCCTATACAAACACCGTTTTCCCATGCTGTACATAGGCACTAAGATACGTGTTATTACTAGGGTTTCTTGCAGTTTGTGTCTATCCCTCTGCAACACAAACATCTCATTTACCCAGTCTTAATACATTTTCCATCTGCCCTTCATATGCTTTCTCAAAATTGACATTACATGAAAAGAAACATTGTATCTCAAATTTGTGTGCAACTTTAGATTTTAAAAATATGCTCTTTGACGTAAGGAAGTTAATGAACAAGGCAAATGGAAGTATCAAAATATTTACCTGGTTAAAAGTTGATGTGGAGACTACTGGTCCTTTATGACGTTCTATCAGTCTGTTAGTTTTACAGGAAACTCTCTTTTTAACTTTGCTGAATGCTTTCCAATAGTATTAAAAGTAGTATCCAAGTATCAAAATAGCAACCAACTAATATTTTGCTATTTAATACCTTTTTTTTTCCCAGTAGCAATCCTTTTTTTTCCATATTGCTCTATATATGAGAAGAACTATCCATGCATATGTGGATAGTTGACAATCTGATAATTGCCTTTTTTATTTAAATTTCATCACATTAGTCTCCTCTCAGTAGAAAAATCTATAAAACACAATAAGCTGCAGGATACCAATACACCACTTTCTCAGGTATTTCCCCTCTCATCCTTTCCCTATAAATACACACTTTCATGCAGCTGGACAACTGCAGTGTTTAGTAAATAGAACAACACAAAGGCCAACACGCCAATAAAATTATTTAGAACAGGAAACTAATGAAAAAACTATTACTGATCACCATTTTGAGAGCTGAGCAGCACCATGTTAGTACCACAGTAACTGAATTTAGAAACAGTGCATTCCCTTCAGCTGTGGATTTAGTTAAACTCTGGGGTTTTTTAATGTCTGTAAACTTTCTGGTTTTCTAACTCCTTGGCTCGTTTCAGGCAAATTTGACAAGGAAGAAGACTGTAACACAGCACTGAGCTTCATAGCCAAGACAAAAAGTCCACTCAGTAAGAAAAATGGAAGAGTGAATGACACCCTGTAGTGTGGGAAAAGCAGGGAGAAGATGATGTTCAAACAAACAGACTGGGACAAGGTCCAGGCCACACAGCAGCCACCAGCCCGTCCAGTCAAGCCTGCACAGGTGCAGCCCCAGCCCAGCCACAGCACACAACAGCTCTTTCCATCAGCCCACAGGCCAGAAACCCGGTGTGAAAGGGGGAGGGAAGGAGGACAGAAAACAATGCCATTAGAAGACTGGAGAGAAGAAAGAAAGGGCAAGGATTCCCACAGTGCACACATTTAAGGAAGTGGAGGAGGAGGAGACTGAAGCACTGGGGAAGACAATAACACACGCAAGTCACCACAAGACCACCTTACTGAAAACTTGGCTTTATTTGGTTAACAGCTTAATAGAATTGTACAAAATTCATCACACACCTCAGTAGATCGCCCACATACCTGGGGAGAGAGGGAATGGCACAGATCAGCAGAGGGAGAGCCTGCCCTGCAGAAGTCAGCACTGACAAAGCTGCCTGAAAAGGCTGCAGAACATTCCAGTAAATGCCCTGCTTCAGGAGTTTTGTGCAACATCCCACACGGCAATGCATGCACGAGAGGTACCACCCTGGTGAAGGGCAGAAGGGATACTGGTGAGCTGCGACAGTGGAGCTGACAGCACCACAGCTCAGCAACTCCCCTGTGCTATCTAGCAGGCACACTGATGGGACACACTTCACATTTAATTTCATGAACAGGACCTTGAATATCCTCTAGTAGTTTATCCTACTTTTCCTGTTCTAGCCAGGGTGGGTCAAAACATGCACCACATTAGTAACAAGGTTTGTCATTCAGTTCCTTATCTTGCATCTCATTATTTCTTTGGCAACACGAGTTACAGCATTTCCTTTATAAATCAGACACGCGGCAGGGATTGCCAGCCAACATCCATGGCACAGGTAACTGACTGCCAAGGCAAGCTCTCGTGTCCAGGGAAGGCTGTGGGAGGCTGAGAGCCTGTGAACTCTGCTCAGCATCTATGGCACACAACAGGAATAACAGCAGAAACGGCTTTTTGCTGTGCAACAGCTCTGCCACAGACAAAAATCACAGTAATGGGGGAAATTGCTCTCTGCCAGCTCCACCATCAGATGCCAGGCCTGCCCACCCCCAACCCTGCACCAGAGAGGTCCTGGGCCAGAGGCTTATTTTAAATACTTACATAGCATTGGAAACATCAGTCTATGCATTCTCAGCCTGTTCATTTTTTATACAACAATCTGTATAGTAGCATTTCACTCTGGTTGCTTACTTTCCACAGCTTCAAGAAAAAATATCATACCACTGAGATAGTAGATAGCTAAAAAAAATGCTAATTGGAGATCTAGAATATTTTCAAGTATGCTGAGGTTCAATGCTTTAAGGAATCAAACTACAGATTTGGAAGCATGATGATTTAGCAGATTATCATTTCACCGTGGAAGAATTAGAAGCCTGTTTCAAAGTTTTTATTAATTCAAGTCATAAAAAAGTTACAGCAACTTCAAATATGTACCAAGTGCCATAAAAACGCTGTGTTCACTTAGACAGGAAAAAGTCTCATTACAACATCATGGCTACAAAATCATTACTTCCAATAAAACTCCCACAAGGGTAAAATAACCATTTATGCATGTATGCTACAAAACCCCAGTAACAGCACTTGTCAACTCATTTCATCATTGATAACAAAAAAATCAGGGAGCAATAGTTAAGTTTTACTTGAGTAAGAATGGGGCATTTAATTCTCAACAAACAGTAAAAGTAGTTGAATGGTTACCACTCTTGGTTGCTAAGAGTTTTAACAATCATTAAGTGAGCACAATTGCCTCCCTTTCAGGAGGAAACTTGAGTTAGGATTCATGCCTCCAATGCTTCTGTTTTCTTCTTGCTTGAATCTGGCTTGTCTTCAGTTGATATAGTTAAGCATTCAGTCCTCTATGCATTTCATTCATTTCCTTCATCTGGAGGAGAGAAGGTAGAGGGAGATCAACATCTGTGCTATTTCTAATCTTCAAGAGTCAGTAAGTCATTGGGACTTAACAGCCCAGATTTTCATTAGCAAATGGATTTGATGCAGCACTAACAGAAACAACCACGACAAAGCCACCAGATTAAAAAAGAAAAAGAAAAAAAAGCACGACTTAGGGTACATGCAGGAAGCAGACAACACTATTTAGCTACAACCTTGTTTGGATTCCTTCACAAAAGGCTCCACACTTGGCCCTGAAGCACCACTTGCTATTCCATTGGAAAGCAGCTCTTGAAGGGAAACTGGAAGACCCAGGCAAACACCTCAGTAAAGGTCTTAGTCACAGAACAAGACTATCAGCACTTCCTGTGGATTGCAGGCCCTCTGCTATACATATGTAAAATAGAACTCGCAGGAAAACCGAACCCCATCCCACAGCCCTGGGAAAAGCAACAGACCACCAGCTGCCTTTGAAACTAGTGCAGAACTACACCGAGGTGAATCTAGCTATGCAATTTGAATACTTTCAGTCTCCTTGAACACATCTGAAGCACCCAAAGGGAGGTTTTAACCTACAGCAAGCTTGGGAGTTTCTGGATTCGGGTCAACCTCCTCCCCACACAAGCACCACAAACAGAAAGTAATTACCTCAGCTTCCACGTTTTTCCCTTTCTTCATCCATCTCCAAACCTGTAAGAGAAGGATGCAATCTATTCTAAGTCTCGATATACAAGTAACTTCATCTGGTTTTGACTTTAAAAACACAAGACTTGAAGCTGTCCGTTCCCCATCCTTCAGAAGTGAGGTGGGTACAAAGGAGCTTGTCTGTCACTCTGAACTGCTTTAAACCAGGAGGCACTTTGTTCACCTCTGTGAATTGCCCCCAGCACTTGTTCTCCGGGTGACACCCTTCAGCTGTAACCTGGAACAGTGGCAGTGTGCCCATCACCAATTTCCCATCTCCCACGTCTGAAGAAGCAACCAATTCACAAAGGGAGACTTTCCATCAGAGTCCAAACATGTACCTTGTGGCTTCCCAAATTGTGCCAGTACCGCTCTGCTTGGCAGCTTTATTAGAACTTACCGGAACAACAATTGCAGCCACTATTGCTATTACTGCCACTACAATGACAGCAGTAAGGCCGGGAGTGAGAGACTTTGTGGAAGACTCCGGTGCTATTTCACCAATACAGTACGCCCGTGAAATTTTAACTATCTTCACTGGTTTATTGTCAATGATGTCATTTATCCCGGCATTATTACGAAAGATGGACTGACTTTTCACCTAAAACAGACAGGAAAAGAGAGACTTGCTAGTTCACATTGTAGGAAGGCATTTATCTCATCACAGGAATAATTCACCTTGCCTTAGCCAGTTCACAGCCAGACTCCCAAGAGCAGTGCAAGACACACGCCCGGCCTCTGGCAGACTTTACCCGTGACACACTTACATCTTTCTCAAATTTGCGGGCCACATCAGCTATATTCACATCTCCAACTGATTTGTCTGAGAAATTTTGCTTCAAATCAATAGTAATGTGAGACTTTTCATACTGCAATAAAAACATAGTGTGGTATTAAGAAGGAGGTCCTTTAAATCCAGCTATCAAATATTCACCAAACATTATGATCCAGTTCATGAACTTGCATCCTGGACCAAGTTTATGGTTTTTGAACTCAAGCCAACTGTTTACAGTAGGATTCAAATTCCACTTTTTCAGCAAAGCAACAAAGTTATCTACAGACTGAGGAGAGCAGTGTAGTTTCTCAGCATTTCTGTTCAGATTTGCTATTTGCTAACTGCTCACTATTTTGAGAGCTTCTACTGAAGCCAATGCAGTATTGTATTAGTTAAATACGAGTTTTCAAAGCTATAACAAAACGACGTTCTCATTCTCTACTAAACATTATGTGCCTCTTACCTTAGTATTTATGTTGCGGCGAGGCAGCTGATAACGACTGGTAATGGTATCCATTAAATTTCTGCAAAGATAGAAAGCCATGGCTGTTAAAAACAGTATTATTTCACACATATCATTTGAGGAGTAGGGAAAACCAGTGTAATTGTTTCCTTCTGCAGTCTCTGTGGTGGGTGGACCTCAGCCAGCAGCCAGACCCTCACCTAGTCTCTCATTCACTTCCCCCTAGCAGGATTGGGAAAAAAATCAGAAGGAAAAAAGCAATGGAAAAAAAAACCAAACCAAAACAACCCTCATCAGTTCAAATAAAGACAGTCTGGTAAGTGAAAGGGCTGGGTGGGGGAAATAAAAAACCTCAAGTGATGTCAAAGCAATCAGTCATCACTGACAGATCAATGTCCAGCCAACCTCTGAGCAATGGCTACTTGGGAGAAGACTTTGCCCCAGATTTATGGTTTAACGTGGCATTATACAATACAGGCTACCTGTTCAGTCAATTCAGGTCAGCCCTCTCCCCTTCCCAGCCTCTTGCCCATCCCCAACCTACTCCCTGGGGCAGCAGAGTCCGAGTTTGAGAAGGCCTTGACATTATCTCAGTGCTGTTCAGCCGTAGGTAAAACACCGGTGAATTAATCAACACCATTTTGGTCACTGGTCTAAAACGCAGCACCACACCAACTGCTACCGAGAAAATTAACCCCATCCCAACCAAACCCTGTGCACTCTCTTCGTACTAGAGTTCAATCTGCCCCTAACAGTGAAAATGCACTTACTGTAAAATAAAAACTTGTGTTAGACAAGAGTTTTATTGTGAAGAGTTCAGAAGAAGAGCTACAGGACAGCAGCTTTTGTTCTGGAAAGGAGGTGATCTAATAGCTATAAGTACACTTTTAACAAAATTTAAAAATAAAAAAAAGAGGCTAAACTCAGTTTTCCCCTGCTGCTGCTCCTATGTAGTCCTTCTGGCATTTTTTTAGCTTACTTTCTGAACAGTTTCATCCATTATCTTCTATTTCTTCTGGTACACTGATTTGAGGGGGGAAAAAAAACCTAGCAATCCATTTTAAATGGAAGGGAATCTCTTTAGCAGTTAATTTGTTTCCAATACAAATTAAAGCAACTCTATGAAGAATCTGCAACTTGCCTCAAAATGTCTTACAAATGAGTTCACAAGTCTGACAATGCTTTTAGCAACTGTTTAGAAATACAATAAATATGCAGTAGGACATGCAGACACCAGCATGACATGTTACTACCATCACTTACTTCTCTATAGATTCAGCCTTCAGAGGAGCATTTCTCTCAGCATGTTTCAGCTTCATTTCGATGGACCTGAAGTATAATGAATATTCTTGAATTACATGCATATGAAACATACCCAAAAAATCTAACCCCGGGCTAAAACAACAGAACAGTGAGACATAACCAAGGCAAGCATTCAATGTCTCCTTGCTTCTGAAGAAAAAAACCCAGCAGTAACCAAGTGTTGATCGCTCCATCTTCATTCATCCCCACTGCATCATTCACACGAGGCAGAGCCTCATACGGGAATGTTTTCATGTCACAGCACACCCAGCTGAAAGACTTACATAGTTCTGACTAATTGACTGCCCTCTGAGTCTGCATCATGTTTGTCAGTTCTTCTAATTCCAGCTGTCTCCATACAATAACAGGTGGTTCCATAGTTTTCCTTTGTCTTGAAAGCACCAGCATAATCACACAGAGGATCATAGATGGAACCAAATGCATCTTTGGGTTTCTCACGACGGCCCGATTTTGAGCCCATCACTTCTGCTTCCACCAGCAGGCATTTTGAAGTCACTAGAAATAACCAGAGAATCGCGTTACGCAGCATCAGACCACGCACGTCCAAAACAGAGCTCTGAGTCTGTACAAACACGAGGTGACATCAGCAGCAACCAGATTCATGGAAGAGCACATGTCTAATGTGTAGGTGGTGCATAAAATCAATACAACTGGGGTATGCCAGCCTCTCAAGGCAAAGGCCTAACAAGTCCAGCCTTAGCACTCTCAGCTCCAATTTCTCACAGCCAGAGGGCTGCTCACAACTTAGCTGAGCTTGAACCCAGAGTGAGGCCTTGTCACAAGGCTCTTTCCCTCTAGATTTGTAGGAAAAGTGAGGATATGTGCTCGCAAGGAAGCTAAACACTCATCTTCCAAGAAATTCTGGCCACTAAAGAACAAATATTGAGGAGGAGGCGTGAGCCTACATCAGTACAGGCAGAGAATGCTTATCTTCCAACACCGTTTGACCTGGAAGACCAGGAAGAAGGACTCCTTCCTTGCCTCCATTGTTTGCTGGGAACTCAACGGTGATTCTCACAAATCCCCCAGTGTGTTTCCGTGCCACCCACTGGCCGTGCCCATTGCTCACCGAAGGGGTTGTCCGAAGAGATGCTGGAGCAGACGCCTTTGTAGTTGCAGCACTTGTCGTCCAACTCCCAGTTGGTGACACGCTTGTTCTTCTCGCAGACACAGGCTGCAAGGGAAGCGGGGCCGTGAGCCGGGCACCGCGGGGCACCGCCACCCACGCTCTGCCCCCGGACAAAGCCGCCCCTCTCGGGCCGGGCAGGGCGTGCCCGCAGCCCCTGCTCTCCCTCCCTCCCTTCCCCGGCCAGGGCTCTCCGAGCAGCCCCGGCTCTCCCCTGGGGGCGAGGACAAAGGGGCACCGTCGGGGCCGGGCTCTCCTGCCCCCCGAGAACGGGACGGGGGAACGGTGTCTCCATTTGGGGCACGGGGCACCCAGCGGGGCGGGGCGGCTCGGCCAGGAGAGGGGCGCGAGCACTCACCGTTCTGGGCGCTGGCATTGGCAAAGAGAAAGTCTTCACACTGCTCAAGATTTCCTGGAGAACACTATTTAGAAAAAGAAAAATACCTTTTTAAAGGTGTGTTACACACATTCTTTCTTTCTTTCAAAATAACAACTGATAAAAGCCAAACCTCCAAAAAGGAAAAATCTATGGGGTTTTTTCCTTTCATCTCACAACTATAAAGAAAAGCTGAAAATTGTACCTGGTGAGCTAAATACCAGTCATTTTCCTTCACAGATTTGCTCCCTGCTTTGTTCTTGTAAACTTCAATTCTGTAATGACGAAGCAGAAGCAGGTCCCTCATAAAGGATTCAAAGTCCGCTTTATTAAGCACAACACTCTCAAGCTTCTGAGTTCCTAATGAAAAAACAAACCAAAAAACACACAATAATTATGAGATATCTAAATTTGTTCATAAAGCTTATTTTCTGTAATCAAAATCCCCAAGAACAACTGTTAGAAGACACTGTCTTAATATCAAAACAGCAAACGTAGAATCCATGACACAACACAAACCCACAACATTCAACTGGTTAATACTAATGAAGAAAGCACACAACCTCTCCAAATAAAAACAACATTCAATTCCTGCTTTCACTTTATCAGTATGCTAATATACACAAAGGGATGTGTTCCTCTCACCCTTCCCCTCTCACAATGTCCTTGATTTCAGTTACTAATTAATATTTCACACATTTTGCTCTAATGACCATCAGAAGTCTGCTACAGGTTCCCTTCTGGACAACATCTTTTCTTCCCTGCACACGCAGCTTCTGTTGACAGACAAGACTGCCCCTCTATTCACACTCACACAGCACCTGTGCCAAGACTTTTCCCTTTTATCATCATTTATCCAGTAAAAACAACAGATCATATAAAAAATTACCCGTTTACATTAAAACCTAACTTAGAAAGTGCCTAATTGACAGATTTCTGGACTTTTGCTCCTGTACATCCAAGCAGATGGTGCAGCTGAACAAATTCAATTCCACGCAGCTGCCCAGGGGAGCAACACCACTTCTACCTCCCCATCTCCAGCAGCAGCCTGCTCACAGAACCAGGAAATTCCACTGCTCAGCAAACTGGGGGTTCAGCTGAGCACACTGAGCTTTCTGCCAGCCTGGCAAGTGGAACTAACTCAGACTGGTGTCGGACACATTGCAGTTGGATGACACAACAAGCACCAGGGACTATCACATCCCTCTTCCAGCAGCATGCTTTAATCACACCTGAGGCTCTTCCCTCCTTCCACATGAAAGATGTTAAACAGCAAACTCCCACACCCACAGGAACTTATGGGTTTAGTTAAAACAGGACTTTCTGAAACAGGTAAAAAATCTAATTCTACCTAATTATGTTCTCTTCCCCAGGGCAGGACTGTCCAACACAATTGTTCTTATTCTTTCAGTGGAGACAACACAATACAACTGCAGGGGCTGGGGAGCACCTGAAGTTCATGTGTACTCTGAAATCATCCTCAGAGCAACAAGTGCAGTTTTGTGCTTTTAGCTGGATAAGCTTTTAGAGGGTTTAAAATTGGAGCTGGTGGTCACGTGGTTGCATCAGCAAAACAACTTCTAAATTGAATACAACAATAATCCTCATTAATATTTCTAGTCTCGAAGACAGATCAAGCTTAGCGTTTTTTAATTTTTTTTCCCCTATGAGCTCATCACTGACAATAGAAAGGAAAAACCGTACGAGGAGCTCGTACTCTTTTTAATGCTGATACTCTCACACACAAAATATCTGATTCATTAGAGAACATTTATTTTGCAAAGTCTGAGCCAATAACTCAGCGATAAAGGCTAATCCTAATGTTTGTATTCCGACAGGATAATTTATCCCGCTGCTCTTACACCCGACATCTGCGAGCTCCACCGCCTTATACCAACTGAGAAACCAAGAGCGGCGCGGGGTGGATGGCAAAGAAAACCTCAGGAAACACACGGAAACGTGCGGAAGTAAAGAACTTCCGTCAGTGACTGCCGGCCCCAGTGCCCCAGAGCGAACACTGAACAACACGGCCACGGCCCCGCATCCCCCTGGGCGCATCCACCGGCCCCGGCAGCGGCTCCCGCAGCGCCGCCCGGACCGGCCCCGCCCGGAGCCCGAGGCATCCCCGAGATGCCGCCGGGGCCGCTCCCTGTGACACCCGCAGGCCTCGGCCTGGGCACCGGGGCCGCGCCTGCCGGGGCCTCCCGGAGCTTCCGAGAGCGACCTGGGGCTGCCGGGGCCTCCCCGGGGCATCTACCGGTGCCACCACCGCCCCCGCCTTCCTGCGCTCCCCCCCGGCCACCCGAGGCGGCCGCAGGCGGGCCTGGGGCAGGCGGGCCCCTCCGCGCCCGCCTGCCGCCGTCCCTCATGCCCGTCCCCGGTGTCCCCTCGCTCCCCCTCACGCACCCGGGGCTCTCGCCAGCTGCCGGATGACGTCGGGATTATGGCAGAGCTCTCAGGCGGCCAGCCGCGCATCCTCGCCGAGCACCGTGTAGCAGCCGCCGCGCTCGAAGAAGCGCATGGTGGTGTCGGGTTTCTCGGGCAGCCTGCGCACGATGCGCTCCCAGTCCAGATCGGGCCCCGCGCCCTCGGGGCACACGGCCCCTCGCTTTGCGTCCTGCGTCATCCCGGCTCGTGCCTGCGGTCGCCGCCGCTTATAACCAACCACGGATGCGCGGTCTGCAGGTCCTCGATCGGCGCGTGACAATCACCCCACCGCCGCCGCCCAATGGCAGCGCGGTCCGCTCCCCACCCCCGAGCCGCCCTAAGGGAGTGCCGGTGCCGGGGCGTGCCGGGGGCGGTGCCCCGCGCTGCCCTCATCTCGGGATTCCTGAATCCCTTGCCTTGGAAAACTCCTCTGAGATCATCCAGTCCACCCTGCGACCCGACACCACAGTGCCGGCCCGGCCATGACGCCGAGTGCCGCGCGGGGCCTTTCCTTGAAGGCCTGCAGGGACGGTGACCGCACGCCCGCCCTGGGCACGTCGCTGCCAACGCCCGAGCTGAGGCGGGATAACCAGGGCGGGCCCGGCGGCCGTGCCCAGACGGGCACTGCCTTTGCTCCGCGAGGAGAAGAGTGTCCTGTCCGCGCTCCAGAAGGCGGGCGCTGGATGGAGCACGGCCCCAGGCAGGGCCGTGGCCGGGCCAGCCGCACGGCCGGGGCGGTGGGGGACGGGCCCTCCTCTGCCCGCGGCGGGAACCGTGTCCGGACACCCCGTGTGCTCCCTCCGGCACAGAGAACAGCTCCGGGCCTCCCTCCAGCGGGGCCGCCCCTCCCGGGCAGCGCAAGGAACGAGGCAAAGGGCCCGAACATCCAAGGCTGGACCCCCATTGGCCCACAGGGATTGCCCAGGCCAGGGACAGAAGGGCAAGGACTGGCCTGCAGCACTCAGAGCTGTCCTGAGCCCTGAGCGAGGTGCTCCTCATGCCCAGAGTGCTTTAGGGTTTTGTCATGCTCTTTGCCTTGCTCTGTCCTAAGCATGTTTCTTTGTGTGTGTGTGTGTGCCTGTTTTATCTTGTACTGTAAAGGCACAAAGGAATAGAAACAGCATAGGTGACAATCTTTCTTTTGGTGATTATTGTCTCAGAATATTGAGAAATGCCATGTTTCATCAGCTAAGCCAAGTCTTCTCGGAAACCTCTCTTACCTTTGCATTGCTTTTCATCTTTCCAATCAGAAACCACTGTATCCCACTTCCCAAATTCTTGTATCCCGATCCAGCTGCCTGCACACTATCACCTATAGACAAAACACCTCTCCTATTTTACATTCCTCGGTATTCCCTGAATAAATGTTATATTGTGGTTTGTGTACCTTGTACAGAATATCCCCTTGTTTGCCAACCATTGCTCTCCTTTCTTCCCTATATTAGTCAGCTTCTCGAAATTCATCTCCCATCCTTCCTTTCTTCCTCCCTCCCATCGGTTTCCAGCTAAGGAAAGCTTTTGGGACCTCTCTTTCCAGATTTTCTCACCGGGCTTCTCTCTTCTTTCCAATCGATGCGCTCATCTTTGGTATTTCTTGGTGTCACCAGGTGCTTTTCCAAAGGGCCCTCAGGTGCCCACGTAAGAACTGCTTGAAGTTTTCACACTAAATGAACTCTTTACAGGCCCCCTGGTCTGAAGGTGGTGCCGTGCGGTGCCCGTTCCACCCCAGGGAATGCTTTGGTGTCCTCCCCTCTGCCCCTTTCCTGCCCGGTGTCACTCTGGACTTCCCATCCACCCTTCAGCCTTCCCCTCCCAAACCCTTGTGCTGTAGCCCTGAGGTAGCACAGCTTTTCCAGCAAAGGCCTTCAAACCCCTTCTGTAAATGTATTTGCTGAAGGACCACAGGTGGTGGTTCTGCTGAAGGAGAAGTCCAATCTGCCTTCATTTGACGTAGGAAGGAAGGAGCAAAGCAAGCAGGTCCCTCTCTAGAGCTTTGGCAGCTTTGGAGTAGCCCAAAATCTTCCTTTGGTCTCCAAAACAGTTGTAAGAAGGACAGTGTTTTGGCGAGCCAAATATATTTATTTTGGTGTGAATAAATGTACCTTTCCTAACCTTCTTTTCAGAAGCAGCTGAACTGTCGGGTCTGATGCCTCACCAAAAGCGCTTGTTGGCAGCAATACTCACATAGTAAACTCAGCCTGAACAACTGGCTGAATCATTCAGCAATGGGAATGCACTCACAGTGTCGGGCAACCTTGCCAAGCATCGATAATACCAGGTCAGCCCAGAAGACACACATTGAATAGCTGGGACAGCTCGTCTTTGTACACTGGTGTTTACAGAGAAGGCAGGAGACAGGACAGGGAGAAGAGGAGGAGTGTCCCATACCAACATCTGGAGACAGCGGGGACTCCAGGGACCTCACTGTCATCTCCAAAAGCGGTAAAACAATGCCCGCTAGGCCGTAATTGCGGCGTGTTTCAGCGTTTCCCTCTCTCTGCCCCGGGCTGGTCGCACCTCCTCCTCCTCCAGCGCTTTGCTCTGGGCAGCTCCGCGGGCTCCGGCTCCCAGCGAGCCTCCACCCAAAGCGGCCGCTGGTGCCCTGGGCGCGGTGACCGGAGCCCGCCAGCAACATTGGTCTTGTGGCATCCCCTGCACAGGACAGCTCAGCACGGGCACCTTCCCTTGGAGCCTCTGCCCTTTCCGTGTGCCTTTGTTCTTCCCGGGCAGCTCCAGCAGGGAGCGGCTGATCCGCACAGGTCGGCCCTGAGCGGGGACCATTTCCCTGGAGCCGGGCTGGCTCGATTCACTGTATCAGAGCACCCCCTGCTTTTTCCCTTGCCCCCCAGCAGCAGCGACGGGAATGAGATGTCTGTGATTGTCACGCCCAGGGCGGGTGGAAAACTGCTGCTAACCGAGACCTTAATTAATTTCTTTGCCTTCTTAGGCATAAGTAGCGTACAGAGAAAAGTTACAATGGGTTTTCAGTTAGGAAAGTGGATGTCCTTTAACCACTTTACAGGGGGAAAAATAAAAAGAGAAAAAATAAACTTTTTCAGCAGTGGTTAGTTAGTTTACAGCTGTGATCAGTGGCAGCTCTGAGGCTTTTGAGCTGGTGGGGATGTCAGCAGAAAATCTGGTATCACACTGATGTGCATCTGTGTGTACACACACAGGTCGTGCAGCAGAGACTTAACATTAACAGGATAAGAATATTTAGATAACACGAGTTGGAAAACAGAAAATAGGGCTGTTGCCTTCTAGAGAACCTTTTAACTTTCTTCTGTTTACTTTTTTCACTCAGATTTGGCACAGCCATGCCCTACTTGGCAGGCAAGTGTAAGAATTCTGCAGTGGATATTAGAGGATAATTTAGAGGATAGTAGAGGAAAAAAAATCACTTCTTACATGTGTGAGGTTTTCACACCCTATGAACTGGTCAGTGTTTCCTCTACCATCACACACCACCTCCTTTTTGTGCGTGTCTGCCCTTGCATGTCCCTGCTAAGACAAGGATTTGAACAAAGCTCGTAACACTCTCTGGGTTTGGGATCAACTATTCTGAACATACAAGCCCCCCTGCAGCATCCCTGACTGCCTGCACGCCCTGGGATGGACCTTTACCAGACTGCAGCCTTTCCTGGCAGCTGCTAGAATTCCCTAAGTAGCACTTGTCAAGTTGGAGCAGCAGAGCTGCTAGCGTTTTTAGTTTACTAGAATATTTTTCTGGCAATTTCATGTCATCCGGAGTCACTGTGTTCTGGTGGTCAAAGTCCAGCAGGTGAGGATATAAACAAACATGATTCACAAACAGTGGCTTTTCTCTTACCAAACTGCCCTGACAGTTCAGGAGGGTAATGGCTACAGTACTGTCAACAGACCCCACAGATGTGACACTGACCTTTCATTTTCTAGCTCTGGAAACTGTGCTCTGGCATTTCTCAGGTCTTACAAGAAAGGTGTATAGACTTTATTGGTCATCCTTTCTCAAATACATTATTAGCACACCCTCTTCTTAAAAGTCGGTCATTGCCTTTACATAAACATGTATTTAACTTTACTCTTCAGTAATAATAACACATATTTGATAGTGTAATAATCCATGAGGAAGTAATAGATTTGCACTTGCCTATACAAACACTGTTTTCCCATGCTGTACATAGGCACTAAGGTATGTGTTATTACTCGGGTTTCTTGCAGTTTGTGTCTATCCCTCTGCAACACAAACATCTCATTTACCCAGTCTTAATACATTTTCAATCTGCCCTTCATATGCTTTCTCAAAATTGACATTACATGAAAAGAAACATTGTATCTCAAATTTGTGTGCAACTTTAGATTTTAAAAATATGCTCTTTGACGTAAGGAAGTTAATGAACAAGGCAAATGGAAGTATCAAAATATTTACCTGGTTAAAAGTTGATGTGGAGACTACTAGTCCTTTATGAAGTTCTATCAGTCTGTTAGTTTTACAGGAAACTCTCTTTTTAACTTTGCTGAATGCTTTCCAATAGTATTAAAAGTAGTATCCAAGTATCAAAATAGCAACCATCTAATATTTTGCTATTTAATACCTTTTTTTTTCAGTAGCAATCATTTTTTGCCATATTGCTCTATATATGAGAACTATCCCATGCATATGTGGATAGTTGACAATCTGATAATTGCCTTTTTTTATTTAAATTTCATCACATTAGTCTCCTCTCAGTAGAAAAATCTATAAAACACAATAAGCTGCAGGATACCAATACACCACTTTCTCAGGTATTTCTCCTCTCATCCTTTCCCTATAAATACACACTTTTATGCAGCTGGACAACTGCAGTGTTTAGTAAATAGAACAACACAAAGGCCAATGTGCCAATAAAATAAATCAGGAAACTAATGAAAAAACTATTACTGATCACCATTTTGAGAGCTGAGCAGCACCATGTTAGTACCACAGTAACTGAATTTAGAAACAGTGCATTTCCTTCAGTTGTGGACTTAGTTAAACTCTGGGTTTTTTTAATGTCTGTAAACTTTCTGGTTTTCTAACTCCTTGGCTCGTTTCAGGCAAATTTGACAAGGAAGAAGACTGTAACACAGCACTGAGCTTCATAGCCAAGACAAAAAGTCCACTCAGTAAGAAAAATGGAAGAGTGTCTGAATGCTGCCCTGTAGTGTGGGAAAAGCAGGGAGAAGATGATGTTCAAACAAACCGATCGGGACAAGGTCCAGGCCACACAGCAGCCACCAGCCCGTCCAGTCAAGCCTGCACAGGTGCAGCCCCAGCCCAGCCACAGCACACAACAGCTCTTTCCATCAGCCCACAGGCCAGAAACCCGGTGTGAAAGGGGGAGGGAAGGAGGACAGAAAACAATGCCATTAGAAGACTGGGGAGAAGAAAGAAAGGGCAAGGATTCCCACAGTGCACACATTTAAGGAAGTGGAGGAGGAGGAGACTGAAGCACTGGGGAAGACAATAACGCACACAAGTCACCACAAGACCACCTTACTGAAAACTTGGCTTTATTTGGTTAACAGCTTAACAGAATTGTGCAAAATTCATCACACACCTCAGTAGAGCGCCCACATACCTGGGGAGAGAGGGAATGGCACAGATCAGCAGAGGGAGAGCCTGCCCTGCAGAAGTCAGCACTGACAAAGCTGCCTGAAAAGGCTGCAAAACATTCCAGTAAATGCCCTGCTTCAGGAGTTTTGTGCAACATCCCACACGGCAATGCATGCACGAGAGGTACCACCCTGGTGAAGGGCAGAAGGGATACTGGTGAGCTGCGACAGTGGAGCTGACAGCACCACAGCTCAGCAACTCCCCTGTGCTATCTAGCAGGCACACTGATGGGACACACTTCACATTTAATTTCACGAACAGGACCTTGAATATCCTCTAGTAGTTTATCCTACTTTTCCTGTTCTAGGGTGGGTCAAAACATGCACCACATTAGTAACAAGGTTTGTCATTCAGTTCCTTATCTTGCATCTCATTATTTCTTTGGCAACAGGAGTTACAGCATTTCCTTTATAAATCAGACACGCTGCAGGGATTGCCAGCCAACATCCACGGCACAGGTAACTGACTGCCAAAGCAAGCTCTCGTGTCCAGGGAAGGCTGTGGGAGGCTGAGAGCCTGTGAACTCTGCTCAGCATCTATGGCACACAACAGGAATAACAGCAGAAACGGCTTTTTGCTGTGCAACAGCTCTGCCACAGACAAAATCACAGTAATGGGGTAAATTGTTCTCTGCCAGCTCCACCATCAGATGCCAGGCCTGCCCACCCCCAACCCTGCACCAGAGAGGTCCTGGGCCAGAGGCTTATTTTAAATACTTACATAGCATTGGAAACATCAGTCTATGCAGTCTCAGCCTGTTCATTTTTTATACAAAAATCTGTATAGTAGCATTTCACTCTGGTTGCTTACTTTCCACAGCTTCAAGAAAAAATATCATACTACTGAGATACTAGATGGTTAAAAATGTGCTAATGGGAGATCTAGAATATTTTCAAGTATGCTGAGGTTCAATGCTTTAAGGAATCAAACTACAGATTTGTAAGCATGATAACAGCAGATTATTATTTCACCATGGATGAATTAGAAGCCTGTTTCAAAGTTTTTATTAATTCAAGTCATAAAAAAGTTACAGCAACTTCAAATATGTACCAAGTGCCATAAAAACACTGTGTTCACTTAGACAGGAGAAAGTCTCATTACAACATCATGGCTACAAAATCATTACTTTCAGTAAAACTGCCACTGTCACTTTCGGGCTGGACGTGACATAAACACACACACACGATCACGATGCAAAACTAAAGTTTTCCAGCTAATATACTCTTAACAAAGCGTGACTTTAAGTCCTTGACTACTACATCGCACTAACTTATAATATTCTTTGGTGGAAAGCAATTAGAGTCAATATAACTGGCAAGTATGGCTAAAAGTTAATAAGGCACGTGGTCTAACTACAAAAATTCTTTTTGTATCTTTTTTAATCAGTTTCCATGCGGACAGCCTCGTCTTCCTTGCTATGGATACTTTATGGATATTTTGCTAAGGCTAAAATAACCATTTATGCACTATGCTACAAAGCCCCAGTAAAAGCAGTTATCAACTCATTTCATCATCGATAACAAAAAAATCAGGGAGCAATAGTTAAGTTTTACTTGAGTAAGAATGGGGCATTTAATTCTCAACAAACAGTAAAAGTAGTTGAATGGTTACCCCTCTTGGTTGCTAAGCGTTTTAACAATCGTTAAGTGAGCACAATTGCCTCCCTTTCAGGAGGAAACTTTTAAGAGTTAAGATCCATGCATCCAATGCTTCTGTTGTCATCTTGCTTGAATCTGGCTTGTCTTCAGTTGATATAGTTAAACATTCAGTCCTCTATGCATTTCATTCATTTCCTTCATCTGGAGGAGGGAAGGTAGAGGGAGATCAACATCTGTGCTACTTCTAACCTTCAAGAGTCAGTAAGTCATTGGGACTTAACAGCCCAGATTTTCATTAGCAAATGGGTTTGATGCAGCACTAACAGAAACAACCACGACAAAGCCACCAGATTAAAAAAGGAAAAGAAAAAAAAGCACGACTTAGGGTACATGCAGGAAGCAGACAACACTATTTAGCTACAACATTGTTTGGATTCCTTCACAAAAGGCTCCACACTTGGCCCTGAAGCACCATTTGCTATTCCATTGGAAAGCAGCTCTTGAAGGGAAACTGGAAGACCCAGGCAAACACCTCAGTAAAGGTCTTAGTCACAGAACAAGACTATCAGCACTTCCTGTGGATTGCAGGCCCTCTGCTATACATATGTAAAATAGAACTCGCAGGAAAACCGAACCCCACCCCCTCAGCCCTGGGAAAAGCAACAGATCACCAGCTGCCTTTGGAACTAGTGCAGAACTACACCGAGGTGAATCTAGCTACGGAATTTGAATACTTTCAGTCTCCTTGAACACATCTGAAGCAGCAAAGGGAGTTTTTAACCTACAGCAAGCTTGGGAGTTTCTGGATTCTGGTCAACCCCCTCCCCACACAAGCACCACAAACAGAAATTAATTACCTCAGATTTCTTGTTTTTCCTTTTCTTCCTCCATCTCCAAGCCTGTAAGAGAAGGATGCAATATTTTTTAAGTCTCGATATACAAGTAACTTCATCTGGTTTTGACTTTAAAAACACAAGACTTGAAGCTGTCCGTTCCCCATCCTTCAGAAGTGAGGTGGGTACAAAGGAGCTTGTCTGTCACTCTGAACTGCTTTAAACCAGGAGGCACTTTGTTCACCTCTGTGAATTGCCCCCAGCACTTGTTCTCCGGGTGACACCCTTCAGCTGTAACCTGGAACAGTGGCAGTGTGCCCATCACCAATTTCCCATCTCCCAAGTCTGAAGAAGCAACCAATTCACAAAGGGAGACTTTCCATCAGAGTCCAAACACGAATGCTGTTGCTTCCCAAATTGTGCCAGTACCACTCTGCTTGGCAGCTTTATTAGAACTTACCAGAACAACAGTTACAACTGCTATTAGTGCCAGTACAGGGCCAGCAATAAGGCCGAGAGTGAGAGACTTCATGGAAGACTTCGGTGCTATTTCACCAACACAGTACGCCCGCGTAATTTTAACTATCTTCACCGGTTTATTGTCAATGCTGACGTTTATCCCAGCATTATTACGAAAGATGGACTGACTTTTCACCTAAAACAGACAGGAAAAGAGAGACTTGCTAGTTGACATTGTAGGAAGGCATTTATCTCATCACAGGAATAATTCACCTTGCCTTAGCCAGTACACAGCCAGACTCCCAAGAGCAGTGCAAGACACACGCCCGGCCTCTGGCAGACTTTACCCGTGACACACTTACATCTTTCTCAAAGTAGTAGGCCACATCTGCTATATCCACATCTCCAACTGATTTGTCTAAGGAATTTTGCTTCAAATCAATAGTAATGTAAGGGTTTTCATACTGCAATAAAAACATAGTGTGGTATTAAGAAGGAGGACCTTTAAATCCAGCTATCAAACATTCACCAAAACATTATGATCCAGTTCATGAACTTGCATCCTGGACCAAGTTTATGGTTTTTGAACTCAAGACAACTGTTTACAGTAGGATTTAAATCCCACTTTTTCAGCGAAGCAAGGAAGTTATCTACAGACTGAGGAGAGCAGTGTAGTTTCTCAGCATTACTGTTCAGATATGCTATTTGCTAACTGGTCGCTATTTTGAGAGCTTCTACTGGAACCAATGCAGTATTGCATTAGTCCAATACGAGTTTTTAAAGCTATAACAAAACGAAGTTCTCATTCTCTACTAAACATTATGTGCCTCTTACCTTAATATTTATGTTGCGGCGAGGCAGCTTATAACGACGGGTAACGGTGTCTGTGAAAATCCTGCAAAGATAGAAAGCCATGGCTGTTAAAAACAGTATTATTTCACACATATCATTTGAGGAGTAGAGAAGACCAGTGTAATTGTTTCCTTCTGCAGTCTCTGTGCTGGGTGGACCTCAGCCAGCAGCTAAACCCTCACCTAGTCTCTCACTCACTTCCCCCAGCAGGACTGGGAAAAAAATCAGAAGGGCAAAAGGAAGGGGGGAAAAAAACAAACCAAAACAACCCTCATCATTTCAAATAAAGACAGTCTGGTAAGTGAAAGGGCTGGGTGGGGGAAATATAAAACCTCAAGTGATGTCAAAGCAATCAGTCATCACTGACAGATCAATGTCCAGCCAACCTCTGAGCAATGGCTACTTGGGAAAAGACTTTCCCCCAGATTTATGGTTGAACGTGGCATTATACAATATACAATATAGGCTACCTGTTCAGTCAATTCAGGCCAGCCCTCTCCCCTTCCCAGCCTCCTGCCCATCCCCAACCTACACCCTAGGGCAGCAGAGACAGAGTTTGAGAAGGCCTTGACATTCTTTTGGTACATTGATTTGAGGGGGGAAAAAAACCAGCAATCCATTTTAAATGGAATGGAATCTCTTTAGCAGTTAATTTGTTTCCAATACAAATGAAAGCAACTCTATGAAGAATCTGCAACTTGCTTCAAAATGTCTTACAAACGAGTTCACAGGTCTGACAATGCGTTTAGCAACTGTTTAGAAATACAATAAATATGCAGTAGGACATGCAGACACCAGCATGACATATTACTATCATTACTTACTTCTCTATAAATTCAGGAGAAGGATAGATCTCATCATATGCCAACTTCATATTGATCCACCTGAAGTACAATAAATATTATTTAAGTACATGCATATAAACATACACAAAAAATCCAATCCCAGGCTAAAACAACAGAACAATGAGACAAAACCAAGGCAAGCAAAGTCTCTTCTAAACCCATTCAATGTCCCCTTGCTTCTGAAGAAAAAACCCAGCAGTAACCAAGTGTTGATCGCTCCATCTTCATTCATCCCCACTGCATCGTTCACACGAGGCAGAGCCTCATAAAGGAATGTTTTCATATCACAGCACACCCTGCTGAAAGACTTACATCGTTCTGACTAATTGACTGCCCTCCGACTCTGCATCCTGTTTGTCAGTTCTTCTAACTCCAGCTGTCTCCATACAATAACAGGTGGTTCCATAGTTTTCCTTTGTCTTGAAAGCACCAGCATAATCACACAGAGGATCATAGATGGAACCAAATGCATCTTTGGGTTTCTCACGACGGCCCGATTTTGAGCCCGTCACTTCTGCTTCCACCAGCAGGCATTTTGAAGTCACTAGAAATAACCAGAAAATCACGTTACGCAGCATCAGACCACGCACGTCCAAAACAGAGCTCTGAGTCTGTACAAACACGAGGTGACATCAGCAGCAACCAGATTCAAAGCCATTACACGGAAGAGCAAATGTCTAATGTGTAGGTGGTGCATAAAATCAATACAACTGGGGTATGTCGGCCTCTCAAGGCAAAGGCCTAACAAATCCAGCCTTAGCACTCTCAGCTCCCATTTCTCACAGCCAGAGGGCTGCTCACAACTTAGCTGAGCTGGAACCCAGAGTGAGGCCTTGTCACAAGGCTCTTCCCCTCTAGATTTGTAGGAAAAGTGAGGATATGTGCCTGCAAGGAAGCTAAACACTCGTCTTCCAAGAAATTCCGGCCACTAAAGAACAAATATTGAGGAGGAGGCGTGAGCCTACATCAGCACGAGCAGAGAACACATATCTTCCAACACCACTTGACCTGGAAGACCAGGAAGGACTCCTTCCTTGCCTCCATTGTTTGCTGGGAACTCAACGGTGATTCTCACATATTCTCCAGCGCGTTTCCGTGCCACCCACCGGCCGTGCCCTTTTACTCACCGAAGGTGTTGTGCGAAGAGATGCTGGACAAGATGTCTCTGTAGTTACCGTCCAACTCGCAGTTGGTGATACAGTTGTTCTTCTCCTGACAGACACAGGCTGCAAGGGAAGCGGGGCCGTGAGCCGGGCACCGCGGGGCACCGCCACCCGCGCTCTGCCCCCGGACAAAGCCGCCCCTCTCGGGCCGGGCAGGGCGTGCCCGCAGCCCCTGCTCTCCCTCCCTCCCTTCCCCGGCCAGGGCTCTCCGAGCAGCCCCGGCTCTCCCCTGGGGGCGAGGACAAAGGGGCGCCGTCGGGGCCGGGCTCTCCTGCCCCCGGAGAACGGGACGGGGGAACGGTGTCGCCATCTGGGGCACGGGGCACCCAGCGGGGCGGGGCGGCTCGGCCAGGAGAGGGGCGCGGGCACTCACTGTTCTGGGCGCTGGCATTGGCAAAGAGAAAGTCTTCACACTGCTCAAGATTTCCTGGAGAACACTATTTAGAGAAAGAAAAATACTTCTTTAAAGGTGTGTTACACACATCCTTTCTTTCTTTCTTTCAAAGTAACAACTGACAAAACTCAGTGCTGAACAGTCCATTCATATAAAATACACAACTATTCTATTGTTTTAACTATTTGAATTTTACATATCACCTAGACAGAGGAAAGCACTTCAGGTTTCCTTTATTTCTAACCTACGGCAAAGACACACAGCAAGCCCTTTCAGCTTAGAGCACTAGAAATTACAGTGATGTGTATAACAGCTATAGAACCAATATATAACAATCAGGTGTGATTCTTCAGCATCAATCCCTTAAAATACTAAAACTCCAAGAAAGAAAAATCTATGGGTTTTTTCCTTTCATCCCACAACTATAAAGAAAGGCTGAAAATTGTACCTGGTGAGCTAAATACCAGTCATTTTCCTTCACAGATTTGCTCCCTGCTTTGTTCTTGTAAACTTCAACTCTGTAATGACGAAACAGAAGCAGGTCCCTCACAAAGGATTCAAAGTCCACTTTATTAAGCACAACACTCTCAAGCTTCTGAGATCCTAAGAAAAAAAAAAAAAAAAAAAAATTATGAGATACCTGAATTTGTTCATAAAGCTTATTTCCTTATTTTCTGTAATCAAAATCCCCAAGAACAGCCATCAGAAGACACTGTCTTAGTATCAAAATAATATCAAAAGAGCAAACGTAGAATCCATGACACAACACAAACCCACAACATTCAACTGGTTAATACTAATGAAGAAAGCACACAACCTCTCCAAATAAAAACAATACTCAATTCCTGATTTCACGTTATCAGTATGTTAATATACACAAAGGGATGTGTTCCTCTCACCCTTCCCCTCTCACAATGTCCTTGATTTCAGTTACTAATTAATATTTCACACATTTTGCTCTAATGACCATCAGAAGTCTGCTACAGGTTCCCTTCTGGACAACATCTTTTCTTCTCTGCACAAGCAGCTTCTGTTGACAGACAAGACTGCCCCTCTATTCACACTCACACAGCACTTGTGCCAAGACTTTTCCCTTTTATCATCATTTATCCAGTAAAAACAACAGATCATCAAAAAAATTAACAGTTTACATTAAAACCTAACTTAGAAAGTGCCTAATTGACAGATTTCTGGACTTTTGCTCCTGCACATCCAAGCAGATAGTGCAGCTGAACAAATTCAATTCCACGCAGCTGCCCAGGGAAGCAACACCACCTCTACCTCCCCATCTCCAGCAGCAGCCTGCTCACAGAACCAGGAAATTCCACTGCTCAGCAAACTGGGGGTTCAGCTGAGCACACTGAGCTTTCTGCCAGCCTGGCAAGTGGAACTAACTCAGACTGGTGTCGGACACATTGCAGTTGGATGACACAACAAGCACCAGGGACTATCACATCCCTCTTCCAGCAGCATGCTTTAATCACACCTGAGGCTCTTCCCTCCTTCCACATGAAAGATGTTAAACAGCAAACTCCCACACCCACAGGAACTTATGGGTTTGTGTAAAACAGGACTTTCTGAAACAGGTAAAAAATCTAATTCTACCTAATTATGTTCTCTTCCCCAGGGCAGGACTGTCCAACACAATTGTTCTTATTCTTTCAGTGGAGACAACACAATACAATGGCAGGGGCTGGGGAGCACCTGAAGTTCATGTGTACTCTGAAATCATCCTCAGAGCAACAAGTGCAGTTTTGTGCTTTTAGCTGGATAAGCTTTTAAAGGGTTTAAAATTGGAGCTGGTAGACCCGTGATTACACCGGCAAAACAACTTCTAAATTGAATACAACAACAATCCTGATTAATGTTTCTAGCCTGGAAGACACACCGAGCTTAGTGTTTTTTTAATTTTTGTTTTATCTATGAGCTCATCACTCACAATAGAAAGGAAAAACCGTATGAGGAACTCGTACTCTTTTTTATGCTGATGTTCGCACACACAAAATAACTGATTCATTAGAGGACATTTATTTCGCAAAGTCTGAGCCAATAACTCAGCGATGAAGGCAAATACTAAGGTTTGTATTCCGACAAGATAATTTATCCCGCTGCTCTTACACCCGACATCTGCGAGCTCCACCGCCTTATACCAACTGAGAAACCAAGAGCGGCGCGGGGTGGATGGCAAAGAAAACCTCAGGAAACACACGGAAACGTTCGGAAGTAAAGAACTTCCGTCAGTGACTGCCGGCCCCAGTGCCCCAGAGCGAACACTGAACAACACGGCCACGGCCCCGCCTCCCCCTCGGCGCATCCACCGGCCCCGGCAGCGGCTCCCGCAGCGCCGCCCGGACCGGCCCCGCCCGGAGCCCGAGGCATCCCCGAGATGCCGCCGGGGCCGCTCCCTGTGACACCCGCAGGCCTCGGCCTGGGCACCGGGGCCGCGCCTGCCGGGGCCTCCCGGGGGTACCGGGGCCTCCGGGGGCTGCCGGGGTTTTCCGGCGGCCTCTCGAGGTTGTCCGGAGGCCTCCCGGGGCCTCCCGGCGTTTTCCGGGGACCTCCCTGGGGCATCTAGCGGTGCCACTACCGCCCCCTCCTTCCTCCGCTCCTCCCTGGGCGCCCGAGCCCGGCCGCACTCGCCTCACACAGCTGCCCCCCGCCCGCCGCCGTCCCTCAGGCCCGCCCCCGCTGTCCCCTCGCTCCCCCGCCCGTCCCCGGTGTCCCCTCGCTCCCCCGCCCTCCCCCGGTGTCCCCTCGCTCCCCCGCCCGCCCCCGGTGTCCCACTCGCTCCCCCTCACGTACCCGGGGTTCTCCCGAGCTGCCGGATGACGTCGGGGTTGTGGCGGAGCTCGCAGGCGGCCAGCTGCGCATCCTCGCGGAGCACCGTGTAGCAGCCGCCGCGCTCAAAGAAGCGTACGGTGGTGTCGGGCTTCCGTGGCAGCGAGAGCATGATGCGCTCCCAGTCCAGATCGGCGCCCACGCCCTCGGGGCACACGGCCTCCGGCTTCGCCTCCTGCGCCATCCCGGCTCGTGCCTGCGGCCGCCGCCACCCTCCGCCAAACTCGCCACGCATGCGCGTTCTGCGGAGCCCGCTCGGAGCGTGACAATCCCCCAGCCCGCTTCAGCCAATCGTTGCGGGACCCGCCCGCGCGGGCGCCCCGCCCCCCGAGCCACCGCCCTAAGGGTGCGCGCGGGCCGGGGCGGTACCCCGCGCTGCCTTCATCTCGGATTTACTGAATCCCTTGGCTCGGAAAACTCCTCTGAGATCGTCGAGTCCACCCTGCGACCCGACACCACCGTGCCGGCCCGGCCATGACGCCGAGTGCCGCGCGGGGCCTTTCCTTGAAGGCCTGCAGGGACGGTGACCGCACGCCCGCCCTGGGCACGTCGCTGCCAACGCCCGAGCTGAGGCGGGATAACCAGGGCGGGCCCGGCGGCCGTGCCCAGGCGGGCACTGCCTTTGCTCCGCGAGGAGAAGAGTGTCCAGTCCGCGCTCCAGAAGGCGGGCGCTGGATGGAGCACGGCCCCAGGCAGGGCTGTGGCCGGGCCAGCCGCACGGCCGGGGCGGTGGGGGACGGGC
Source organism: Zosterops lateralis (assembly GCF_965231275.1). NCBI lineage: Eukaryota > Metazoa > Chordata > Aves > Passeriformes > Zosteropidae > Zosterops > Zosterops lateralis. Next base: position 15,072,876 of record NC_139764.1, read on the forward strand.
CCTCCTCTGCCCGCGGCGGGAACCGTGTCCGGACACCCCGTGTGCTCCCTCCGGCACAGAGAGCAGCTCCGGGCCTCCCTCCAGCGGGGCCGCCCCTCCCGGGCAGCGCAAGGAACGAGGCAAAGGGCCCGAACATCCAAGGCTGGACCCCCATTTGCCCACAGGGATTGCCCAGGCCAGGGACAGAAGGGCAGGGACTGGCCTGCAGCACTCAGAGCTGTCCTGAGCCCTGAGCGAGGTGCTCCTCATGCCCAGAGTGCTTTAGGGTTTTGTCATGCTCTTTTCCTTGCTCTGTCCTAAGCATGTTTCTTTTTGTTTGTTTGTTTTGTGTGCCTGATTTATCTTGTACTGTAAAGGCACAAAGGAATAGAAACAGCATAGGTGACAATCTTTCTTTTGGTGGTTATTGTCTAAGAATATTGAGAAATGCCAGGTTTCATCAGCTAAGCCAAGTCTTCTCGGAAACCTCTCTTACCTTTGCATTGCTTTTCATCTTTCCAATCAGAAACCACTGTATCCCACTTCCCAAATTCTTGTATCCCGATCCAGCTGCCTGCACACTATCACCTATAGACAAAATACCTCTCCTATTTTACATTCCTCGGTATTCCCTGAATAAATGTTATATTGTGGTTTGTGTACCTTGTACAGAATATCCCCTTGTTTGCCCACCATTGCTTTCTCTCTTTTCTTCCCTATATTAGTCAGCTTCTCGAAACTCATCTCCCATCCTTCCTTTCTTCCTCCCTCCCATCGGTTTCCAGCTAAGGAAAGCTTTTGGGACCTCTCTTTCCAGATTTTCTCACCGGGCTTCTCTCTTCTTTCCAATCAATGTGCTCATCTTTGGTATTTCTTGGTGTCACCAGGTGCTTTTCCAAAGGGCCCTCAGGTGCCCACGTAAGAACTGCTTGAAGTTTTCACACTAAATGAACTCTTTACAGGCCCCCTGGTCTGAAGGTGGTGCCGTGCGGTGCCCGTTCCACCCCAGGGAATGCTTTGGTGTCCTCCCCTCTGCCCCTTTCCTGCCCGGTGTCACTCTGGACTTCCCATCCACCCTTCAGCCTTCCCCTCCCAAACCCTTGTGCTGTAGCCCTGAGGTAACACAGCTTTTCCAGCAAAGGCCTTCAAACCCCTTCTGTAAATGTATTTGCTGAAGGACCACAGGTGGTGGTTCTGCTGAAGGAGAAGTCCAATCTGCCTTCATTTGACGTAGGAAGGAAGGAGCAAAGGAGGCAGGTCTCTCTCTAGAGCTTTGGCAGCTTTGGAGTAGCCCAAAATCTTCCTTTGGTCTCCAAAACAGTTGTAAGAAGGACAGTGTTTTGGCGAGCCAAATATATTTCTTTTTGGTGTGAATAAATGTACCTTTCCTAACCTTCTTTTCAGAAGCAGCTGAACTGTCGGGTCTGATGCCTCACCAAAAGCGCTTGTTGGCAGCAATACTCACATAGTAAACTCAGCCTGAAACACTGGCTGAATCATTCAGCGATGGGAATGCACTCACAGTGTCGGGCAACCTTGCCAAGCATCGATAATACCAGGTCAGCCCAGAAGACACACATTGAATAGCTGGGACAGCTCGTCTTTGTACACTGGTGTTTACAGAGAAGGCAGGAGACAGGACAGGGAGAAAAGGAGGAGTGTCCCATACCAACATCTGGAGACAGCGGGGACTCCAGGGACCTCACTGTCATCTCCAAAAGCGGTAAAACAATGCCCGCTAGGCCGTAATTGCGGCGTGTTTCAGCGTTTCCCTCTCTCTGCCCCGGGCTGGTCGCACCTCCTCCTCCTCCAGCGCTTTGCTCTGGGCAGCTCCGCGGGCTCCGGCTCCCAGCGAGCCTCCACCCAAAGCGGCCGCTGGTGCCCTGGGCGCGGTGACCGGAGCCCGCCAGCAACATTGGTCTTGTGGCATCCCCTGCACAGGACAGCTCAGCACGGGCACCTTCCCTTGGAGCCTCTGCCCTTTCCGTGTGCTGCTGTTCTTCCCGGGCAGCTCCAGCAGGGACCGGCTGATCCGCACAGGTCAGCCCTGAGCGGGGACCATTTCCCTGGAGCCGGGCTGGCTCGATTCACTGTATCAGAGCACTCCCTGCTTTTTCCCTTGCCCAGCAGCGACAGGAATGAGATGCCTGTGATTGTCACGCCCAGGGCGGGTGGAAAACTGCTGCTAACCGAGACCTTAATTAATTTCTTTGCCTTCTTAGGCATAAGTAGCGTACAGAGAAAAGTTACAATGGGTTTTCAGTTAGGAAAGTGGATGTCCTTTAACCACTTTACAGGGGGAAAAATAAATAGAGAAAAAATAAACTCTTTCAGCAGTGGTTAGTTAGTTTACAGCTGTGATCAGTGGCAGCTCTGAGGCTTTTGAGCTGGTGGGGATGTCAGCAGAAAATCTGGTATCAGACTGATGTGCGTCTGTGTGTACACACACAGGTCGTGCAGCAGAGACTTAACATTATCAGGATAAGAATATTTAGATAACACGAGTTGGAAAACAGAAAATAGCGCTGTTGCCTTCTAGAGAACCTTTTAACTTTCTTCTGTTTACTTTTTTCACTCAGATTTGGCACAGCCATGCCCTACTTGGCAGGCAAGTGTAAGAATTCTGCAGTGGATATTAGAGGATAATTTAGAGGATAGTAGAGGAAAAAAAAATCACTTCTTACATGTGTGAGGTTTTCACACCCTATAAAGTGGTCAGTGCTTCCTCTACCATCACACACCACCTCCTTTTTGTGCGTGTCTGCCCTTGCATGTCCCTGCTAAGACAAGGGTTTGAACAAAGCTCACAACACTCTCTGGGTTTGGGATCAACTATTCTGAACATACAAGCCCCCCCTGCAGCATCCCTGGCTGCCTGCACGCCCTGGGATGGACCTTTACCAGACTGCAGCCTTTCCTGGCAGCTGCTAGAATTCCCTAAGTAGCACTTGTCAAGTTGGAGCAGCAGAGCTGCTAGCATTTTTAGTTTACTAGAATATTTTTCTGGCAATTTCATGTCATCTGGAGTCACTGTATTCTGGTGGTCAAAGTCCAGCAGTTGAGGATATAAATAAACACGGTTCACAAACAGTGGCTTTTCTCTTACCAAACTGCCCTGACAGTTCAGGAGGGTAATGGCTACAGTACTGTCAACAGACCCCACAGATGTGACACTGACCTTTCATTTTCTAGCTCTGGAAACTGTGCTTTGGCATTTCTCAGCTCTTACAAGAAAGTTGTATAGACTTTATTGGTCATCCTTTCTCAAATACATTATTAGCACACCCTCTTCTTAAAAGTCTGTCATTGTCTTTACATGAACATATATTTAACTTTACTCTGCAGTAATAATAACACATATTTGATAGTGTAATAATCCATGAGGAAGTAATAGATTTGCACTTGCCTATACAAACACCATTTTCCCATGCTGTACATAGGCACTAAGATACGTGTTATTACTAGGGTTTCTTGCAGTTTGTGTCTATCCCTCTGCAACACAAACATCTCATTTACCCAGTCTTAATACATTTTCCATCTGCCCTTCATATGCTTTCTCAAAATTGACATTACATGAAAAGAAACATTGTATCTCAAATTTGTGTGCAACTTTAGATTTTAAAAATATGCTCTTTGACGTAAGGAAGTTAATGAACAAGGCAAATGGAAGTATCAAAATATTTACCTGGTTAAAAGTTGATGTGGAGACTACTGGTCCTTTATGACGTTCTATCAGTCTGTTAGTTTTACAGGAAACTCTCTTTTTAACTTTGCTGAATGCTTTCCAATAGTATTAAAAGTAGTATCCAAGTATCAAAATAGCAACCAACTAATATTTTGCTATTTAATACCTTTTTTTTTCCCAGTAGCAATCCTTTTTTTTCCATATTGCTCTATATATGAGAAGAACTATCCATGCATATGTGGATAGTTGACAATCTGATAATTGCCTTTTTTTATTTAAATTTCATCACATTAGTCTCCTCTCAGTAGAAAAATCTATAAAACACAATAAGCTGCAGGATACCAATACACCACTTTCTCAGGTATTTCCCCTCTCATCCTTTCCCTATAAATACACACTTTCATGCAGCTGGACAACTGCAGTGTTTAGTAAATAGAACAACACAAAGGCCAACACGCCAATAAAATTATTTAGAACAGGAAACTAATGAAAAAACTATTACTGATCACCATTTTGAGAGCTGAGCAGCACCATGTTAGTACCACAGTAACTGAATTTAGAAACAGTGCATTCCCTTCAGCTGTGGATTTAGTTAAACTCTGGGGTTTTTTAATGTCTGTAAACTTTCTGGTTTTCTAACTCCTTGGCTCGTTTCAGGCAAATTTGACAAGGAAGAAGACTGTAACACAGCACTGAGCTTCATAGCCAAGACAAAAAGTCCACTCAGTAAGAAAAATGGAAGAGTGTCTGAATGCTGCCCTGTAGTGTGGGAAAAGCAGGGAGAAGATGATGTTCAAACAAACCGACTGGGACAAGGTCCAGGCCACACAGCAGCCACCAGCCCGTCCAGTCAAGCCTGCACAGGTGCAGCCCCAGCCCAGCCACAGCACACAACAGCTCTTTCCATCAGCCCACAGGCCAGAAACCCGGTGTGAAAGGGGGAGGGAAGGAGGACAGAAAACAATGCCATTAGAATATTGGGGAGAAGAAAGAAATGGCAGGGATAACCAAAGTGCACACGTTTAAGGAAGTGGAGGAGGAGGAGACTGAAGCACCGGGGAAGACAAGAACACACACAAGTCACCACAAGACCACCTTACTGAAAACTTGGCTTTATTTGGTTAACAGCTTAATAGAATTGTACAAAATTCATCACACACCTCAATAGAGCGCCCACATACCTGGGGAGAGAGGGAATGGCACAGATCAGCAGAGGGAGAGCCTGCCCTGCAGAAGTCAGCACTGACAAAGCTGCCTGAAAAGGCTGCAAAACATTCCAGTAAATGCCCTGCTTCAGGAGTTTTGTGCAACATCCCACACGGCAATGCATGCACGAGAGGTACCACCCTGGTGAAGGGCAGAAGGGATACTGGTGAGCTGTGACAGTGGAGCTGACAGCACCACAGCTCAGCAACTCCCCTGTGCTATCTAGCAGGCACACTGATGGGACACACTTCACATTTAATTTCATGAACAGGACCTTGAATATCCTCTAGTAGTTTATCCTACTTTTCCTGTTCTAGCCAGGGTGGGTCAAAACATGCACCACGTTAGTAACAAGGTTTGTCATTCAGTTCCTTATCTTGCATCTCATTATTTCTTTGGCAACACGAGTTACAGCATTTCCTTTATAAATCAGACACGCTGCAGGGATTGCCAGCCAACATCCATGGCACAGGTAACTGACTGCCAAGGCAAGCTCTCGTGTCCAGGGAAGGCTGTGGGAGGCTGAGAGCCTGTGAACTCTGCTCAGCATCTATGGCACACAACAGGAATAACAGCAGAAACGGCTTTTTGCTGTGCAACAGTGTTGTGGTTTGAAAGCAAAACGAATGAGAGGCTCCAAGTCAGAGATATAATTTAATAAGAAGAAAGGTAAAAAGGTAAAAATAAAATAAAATAAATGCAATAACACAAAGGATCACTGACAGTCAGAATACAACCTGAGCAGGATAGTTGCAGCAACTTTAAATATGTACCAACTGCCATAAAAATACTGTGTTCACTTAGACAGGAGAAAGTCTCACTACATCATGGCTACAAAATCATTACTTTCAGTAAAACTGCCACTTTCGGGCTGGACGTGACATACACACACACACACGATCAGGATCCAAAACTAAAGTTCTCCAGCTAATATACTCTTAACAAAGCGTGACCTTATGTCCTTGATTACTACATCACACTAACTTATAATATTCATTCGTGGAAACCAATTAGCGTCAATATAATAGGCAAGTATTGCTAAAAGTTAATAAGGCACATGGTCCAACTACAAATAATCTTTTTGTATTTTTAATCAGTTTCCATGCTGACAGCCTTGTCTTCCTTGCTATGGATACACTCAGAAATTATCAACTGTTGTTTCTTCTACTAACACTGTTTTGCTTGCAGACCAGCTGTCAAGCCCCTCCATGTCCCACAAGGCTGAAATAAAAATTTATGCATGTATGCTCCAAAACCCCAGTAACAGCAGTTGTCAACTCATTTCATCATCGATAACAAAAAAATCAGAGAGCAATAGTTAAGTAAGACCTGAGTAAGATGGGGCATTTAACTCTCAACAAACAGTAAAAGTAGTTGAATGGTTACCACTCTTGGTTGCTAAGAGTTTTAACAATCATTAAGTGAGCACAATTGCCTCCCTTTCAGGAGGAAACTTTTAAGAATTAAGATTCATGCATCCAATGCTTCTGTTTTCTTCTTGCTTGACTCTGGCTTGTCTTCAGTTGATATAGTTAAGCATTGTCCTCTATGCATTTCATTCATTTCCTTCATCTGGAGGAGAGAAGGTAGAGGGAGATCAACATCTGTGCTACTTCTAAACTTCAAGACTCAGTAAGTCATTGGGACTTAACAGCCCAGATTTTCATTAGCAAATGGATTTGATGCAGCACTAACAGAAACAACCACGACAAAGCCACCAGATTAAAAAAGAAAAAAAAAGCACGACTTAGGGTACATGCAGGAAGCAGACAACACTATTTAGCTACAACCTTGTTTGGATTCTTTCACAAAAGGCTCCACACTTGGCCCTGAAGCACCATTTGCTATTCCATTGGAAAGCAGCTCTTGAAGGGAAACTGGAAGACCCAGGCAAACACCTCAGTAAAGGTCTTAGTCACAGAACAAGACTATCAGCACTTCCTGTGGATTGCAGGCCCTCTGCTATACATATGTAAAATAGAACTGGCAGGAAAAGCGAACCCCACCCCCTGAGCCCTGGGAAAAGCAGCAGATCATCAGCTGCCTTTGAAACTAGTGCAGAACTACACCGAGGTGAATCTAGCTACGGAATTTGAATACTTTCAGTCTCCTTGAACACATCTGAAGCAGCAAAGGGAGTTTTTAACCTACAGCAAGCTTGGGAGTTTCTGGATTCGGGTCAACCTCCTCCCCACACAAGCACCACAAACAGAAATTAATTACCTCAGATTTCTTGTTTTTCCTTTTCTTCATCCATCTCCAAATCTGTAAGAGAAGGATGCAATCTATTTTAAGTCTCGATATACAAGTAACTTCATCTGGTTTTGACTTTAAAAACACAAGACTTGAAGCTGTCCGTTCCCCATCCTTCAGAAGTGAGGTGGGTACAAAGGAGCTTGTCTGTCACTCTGAACTGCTTTAAACCAGGAGATACTTTGTTCACCTCTGTGAATTGCCCCCAGCACTTGTTCTCCGGGTGACACCCTTCAGCTGTAACCTGGAACAGTGTCAGTGTGCCCATCACCAATTTCCCATCTCCCAAGTCTGAAGAAGCAACCAATTCACAAAGGGAGACTTTCCATCAGAGTCCAAACATGAATGTTGTTGCTTCCCAAATTGTGCCAGTACCACTCTGCTTGGCAGCTTTATTAGAACTTACCAGAACAACAATTACAACTGCTATTAGTGCCAGTACAGGGACAGCAATAAGGCCGAGAGTGAGAGACTTCATGGAAGACTCCGGTGCTATTTCACCAACACAGTACGCCCGTGTAATTTTAGCTATCTTCACCGGTTCATTGTCAATGCTGATATTTATCCCGGCATTATTATCAAAGATAGACTGACCTTTCACCTAAAACAGACAGGAAAAGAGAGACTTGCTAGTTGACATTGTAGGAAGGCATTTATCTCATCACAGGAATAATTCACCTTGCCTTAGCCAGTACACAGCCAGACTCCCAAGAGCAGTGCAAGACACACGCCCGGCCTCTGGCAGACTTTACCCGTGACACACTTACATCTTTCTCAAAGTAGTAGGCCACATCTGCTATATCCACATCTCCAACTGATTTGTCTGAGGAATTTTGCTTCAAATCAATAGTAATGTAAGGGTTTTCATACTGCAATAAAAACATAGTGTGGTATTAAGAAGGAGGTCCTTTAAATCCAGCTATCAAATATTCACCAAACATTATGATCCAGTTCATGAACTTGCATCCTGGATCAAGTTTATGGTTTTTGAACTCAAGCCAACTGTTTACAGTAGGATTTAAATTCCACTTTTTCAGCGAAGCAAGGAAGTTATCTACAGACTGAGGAGAGCAGTGTAGTTTCTCAGCATTACTGTTCAGATATGCTATTTGCTAACTGGTCGCTATTTTGAGAGCTTCTACTGGAACCCATGCCGTATTGCATTAGTCCAATACGAGTTTTCAAAGCTATAACAAAACGAAGTTCTCATTCTCTACTAAACATTATGTGCCTCTTACCTTAATATTTATGTTGCGGCGAGGCAGCTTATAACGACTGGTAATGGTATCCATTAAATTTCTGCAAAGATAGAAAGCCATGGCTGTTAAAAACAGTATTATTTCACACATATCATTTGAGGAGTAGGGAAAACCAGTGTAATTGTTTCCTTCTGTGGTCTCTGTGGTGGGTGGACCTCAGCCAGAAGCTAAACCCTCAAATAGTCTCTCACTCACTTCCCCCAGCAGGATCGGAAAGAGAATCAGAAGGGCAAAAGCAAGGGGAAAAAAACCCAAACCAAACCAAAACAACCCTCATCAGTTCAAATAAAGACAGTCTGGTAAGTGAAAGGGCTGGGTGGGGGAAATATAAAACCTCAAGTGATGTCAAAGCAATCAGTCATCACTGACAGATCAATGTCCAGCCAACCGCTGAGCAATGGCTACTTGGGAAAAGACTTTCCCCCAGATTTATGGTTGAACATGGCATTATACAATACAGACTACCTGTTCAGTCAATTCAGGCCAGCCCTCTCCCCTTCCCAGCCTCTTGCCCATCCCCAACCTACTCCCTGGGGCAGCAGAGTCCGAGTTTGAGAAGGCCTTGACATTATCTCAGTGCTGTTCAGCCGTAGGTAAAACACCGGTGAATTAATCAACACCATTTTGATCACTGGTCTAAAATGCAGCACCACACCAACTGCTACCGAGAAAATTAACTCCATCCCAACCAAACCCTGTGCACTCTCTTCATACTAGAGTTCAATTTGCCCCTAACAGTGAAAATGCACTAACTGTAAAATAAACACCTGTGTTAGACAAGAGTTTTAGCAGTGTGAAGAGTTCAGAAGAAGAGCTAGAGGACAGCAGCTTTTGTTCTGGAAAGGAGGTGATTTAATAGCTACAAATAAGGTTTTAACAAAATTTTAAAAACAAAAAAAAAGGCTAAACTCAGTTTTCCCCTGCTGCTGCTCCTATGTAGTCCTTCTGGCATTTTTTTCAGCTTAGTTTCTGAACAGTTTCATCCGTAATCTTCCATTTCTTTTGGTACATTGATTTGAGCGGGGGCGGGAAAAACTAGCAATCCATTTTAAATGGAAGGGAATCTCTTTAGCAGTTGATTTGTTTCCAATACAAATTAAACCAACTCTATGAAGAATCTGCAACTTGCTTCAAACTGTCTTACAAACGAGTTCACAAGTCTGACAAGGCTTTAGCAACTGTTTAGAAATACAATAAATATGCAGTAGGACATGCAGACACCAGCATGACATGTTACTATCATCACTTACTTCTCTATAGATTCAGCCTTCAGAGGAGCATTTCTCTCAGCATGTTTCAGCTTCATTTCGATGGACCTGAAGTACAATGAATATTCTTGAAGTACATGCATATAAAACATACCCAAAAAATCTAACCCCAGGCTAAAACAACAGAACAATGAGACAAACCAAGGGAAGCAAAGTCTCTTCTAAACCCATTCAATGTCCCCTTGCTTCTGAAGAAAAAACCCAGCAGTAACCAAGTGTTGATTGCTCCATCTTCATTCATCCCCAATGCATCGTTCACACGAGGCAGAGCCTCATAAAGGAATGTTTTCATGTCACAGCACACCCAGCTGAAAGACTTACATCGTTCTGACTAATTGACTGCCCTCCGACTCTGCATCCTGTTTGTCAGTTCTTCTAACTCCAGCTGCGTTCACACACCAACAGGTGGTTTCATTGTACTCCTTGGTCTTGAAAGCACCACTGTTTTCACACTCAGGATCATAGAGGCCATCGGTATCTTCAAATGCATCTTTGGGTTTCTCACGACAGCCCGATTTTGAGCCCGTCACTTCTGCTTCCACCAGCAGGCATTTTGAAGTCACTAGAAATAACCAGAAAATCGCGTTACGCAGCATCAGACCACGCACGTCCAAAACAGAGCTCTGAGTCTGTACAAACACGAGGTGACATCAGCAGCAACCAGATTCATGGAAGAGCACATGTCTAATGTGTAGGTGGTGCATAAAATCAATACAACTGGGGTATGTCGGCCTCTCAAGGCAAGGGCCTAACAAATCCAGCCTTATGACTCTCAGCTCCCATTTCTCACAGCCAGAGGGCTGCTCACAACTTAGCTGAGCTTGAACCCAGAGTGAGGCCTTGTCACAAGGCTCTTTCCCTCTAGATTTGTAGGAAAAGTGAGGATATGTGCCTGCAAGGAAGCTAAACACTCATCTTCCAAGAAATTCTGGCCACTAAAGGATAAATATTGAGGAGGAGGCGTGAGCCTACATCAGTACAGGCAGAGAATGCTTATCTTCCAACACCGCTTGACCTGGAAGACCAGGAAGAAGGACTCCTTCCTTGCCTCCATTGTCTGCTGGGAACTCAACGGTGATTCTCACAAATCCCCCAGTGTGTTTCCGTGCCACCCACTGGCCGTGCCCATTGCTCACCGAAGGGGTTGTCCGAAGAGATGCTGGAGCAGACGCCTTTGTAGTTGCAGCACTTGTTGTCCAACTCCCAGTTTGTGATACAGTTGTTCTTCTCCTGACAGACACAGGCTGCAAGGGAAGCGGGGCCGTGAGCCGGGCACCGCGGGGCACCGCCACCCGCGCTCTGCCCCCGGACAAAGCCGCCCCTCTCGGGCCGGGCGGGGCGTGCCCGCAGCCCCTGCTCTCCCTCCCTCCCTTCCCCGGCCAGGGCTCTCCGAGCAGCCCCGGCTCTCCCCTGGGGGCGAGGACAAAGGGGCGCCGTCGGGGCCGGGCTCTCCTGCCCCCGGAGAACGGGACGGGGGAACGGTGTCGCCATCTGGGGCATGGGGCACCCAGCGGGGCGGGGCGGCTCGGCCAGGAGAGGGGCGCGGGCACTCACCGTTCTGGGCGCTGGCATTGGCAAAGAGGAAGTCTTCACACTGCTCAAGCTTTCCTGGAGAACACTATTCAGAAAAAGAAAAATACTTCTTTAAAGGTGTGTTACACACATTCTTTCTTTCTTTCTTTCAAAGTAACAACTGATAAAACTCAGTGCTGAACAGTCCATTCATATAAAATACACAGCTATTCTATTTTTTCAACCACTTGAATTTTACGTATCTCCTACACAGAGGAAAGCACTTCAGGTTTCCTTTATTTCTAACCTACGGCAAAGACACACAGCAAGCCCTTTCAGCTTAGAGCACTAGAAATTACAGTGATGTGTATAACAGCTATAGAACCAATATATAACAATCAGGTGTGATTCTTCATCATCAATCCCTTAAAATACTAAAACTCCAAAAAGGAAAAATCTATGGGGTTTTTTCCTTTCATCTCACAATTATAAAGAAAGGCTGAAAATTGTACCTGGTGAGCTAAATACCAGTCATTTTCCTTCACAGATTTGCTCCCTGCTTTGTTCTTGTAAACTTCAACTCTGTAATGATGAACCAGAAGCAGGTCCCGCACAAAAGATTCAAAGTCCATTTTGTTAAGCACAACACTCGCAAGCTTCCGAGTTCCTAAAAAAAAAAACAAAAAAAAAACAAAAAAAAAAAAAAAAAAAAAAAAAAAAAAAAAAAAAAAAAAAAAAAAAAAAAAAAAAACACACAATAATTATGAGATACCTAAATTTGTTCATAAAGCTCATTTCCTTATTTTCTGTAATCAAAATCCCCAAGAACAACCATCAGAAGACACTGTCTTAATATCCAAAAAGCAAACGTAGAATCCAGGACACAACACAAACCCACAACATTCAACTGGTTAATACTAATGAAGAAAGCACACAACCTCTCCAAATAAAAACAATACTCAATTCCTGATTTCACTTTATCAGTATGTCAATATATACAATATATTGTTCCTCTCACAATGTCCTTGACTTGGGTTACTAATTAATATTTCACACATTTTGCTCTAATGACCATTAGAAGTCTGCTACAGGTTCCCTTCTGGACGACATCTTTTCTTCCCTGCACAAGCAGTTTCTGTTGACAGACAAGACTGCCCCTCTATCCACACTCACACAGCACTTGTGCCAAGACTTTTCCCTTTTATCATCATTTATCCAGTAAAAACAACAGATCATCAAAAAAATTAACAGTTTACATTAAAACCTAACTTAGAAAGTGCCTAATTGACAGATTTCTGGACTTTTGCTCCTGCACATCCAAGCAGATAGTGCAGCTGAACAAATTCAATTCCACGCAGCTGCCCAGGGGAGCAACACCACCTCTACCTCCCCATCTCCAGCAGCAGCCTGCTCACAGAACCAGGAAATTCCACTGCTCAGCAAACTGGGGGTTCAGCTGAGCACACTGAGCTTTCTGCCAGCCTGGCAAGTGGAACTAACTCAGACTGGTGTCGGACACATTGCAGTTGGATGACACAACAAGCACCAGGGACTATCACATCCCTCTTCCAGCAGCAGGCTTTAATCACACCTGAGGCTCTTCCCTCCTTCCACATGAAAGATGTTAAACAGCAAACTCCCACACCCACAGGAACTTATGGGTTTAGTTAGAACAGGACTTTCTGAAACAGGTAAAAAATCTAATTCTACCTAATTATGTTCTCTTCCCCAGGGCAGGACTGTCCAACACAATTGTTCCTATTCTTTCAGTGGAGACAACACAATACAACTGCAGGGGCTGGGGAGCAGCTGAAGTTCATGTGTACTCTGAAATCATCCTCAGAGCAACAAGTGCAGTTTTGTGCTTTTAGCTGGATAAGCTTTTAGAGGGTTTAAAATTGGAGCTGGTAGTCAGGCAGTTGCATCTGCAAAACAACTTCTAAATTGAATACAACAACAATCCTGATTAATGTTTCTAGTCTGGAAGACACATCGAGCTTAGGGGTTTTTAATTTTTTTCCCCCTATGAGCTCATCACTGACAATAGAAAGGAAAAACCGTATGAGGAGCTCGTACTCTTTTTAATGCTGATACTCACACCCCCGAGATGCCGCCGGGGCCCCTCCCTGTGACACCCGCAGGCCTCGGCCTGGGCACCGGGGCCGCGCCTGCCGGGGCCTCCCGGGGGTACCGGGAGCGACCTGGGGCTGCCACCGGTGCCACCACCGCCCTCGCCTTCCTGCGCTCCCCGCCAGCCACCCGAGGCGGCCGCAGCCGGGCCTGGGGCAGAGAGCCCCGCCCGCCCGCCGCCGTCCCTCGGCGCCCGTCCCCGGTGTTCCCCTCGCTCCCCCTCACGCACCCGGGGCTCCCGCCAGCTGCCGGATGACGGCGCGGGTGCGGAACAGCTCTCTGGCGGCCAGCCTCGCGTCCGCGCCGTGCACCGTGTAGTAGTCTCCGCGCTCGAAGAAGCGCACGGTGGTGTCGGGCTTCTCGGGCAGCGAGAGCACGGCGCGCACGAAGCCGGCCTCGGCCCCCGCGCCCTCGGGGCACACCGCCTCCCACTTCGCGTCCTGCGCCATCCCGGCTCGTGCCTGCGGCCGCCGATTATCGCCAACAACGCCACGCGTGCGCAGTCTACGGGACCCGCCCGCGCGAGCTTCCCGACCCGCGCCCCCGAGCCGGCCGCGCTGAGGGAGCGCGCGGACCGGGGCGGTGCCGCCCTCATCTCGGATTTACTGAATCCCTTGGCTTGGAAAACTCCTCTGAGATCGTCGAGTCCACCCTGCGACCCGACACCACCGTGCCGGCCCGGCCACGACGCCGAGTGCCGCGCGGGGCCTTTCCTTGAAGGCCTGCAGGGACGGTGACCGCACGCCCGCCCTGGGCACGTCGCTGCCAACGCCCGAGCTGAGGCGGGATAACCAGGGCGGGCCCGGCGGCCGTGCCCAGGCGGGCACTGCCTTTGCTCCGCGAGGAGAAGAGTGTCCAGTCCGCGCTCCAGAAGGCGGGCGCTGGATGGAGCACGGCCCCAGGCAGGGCTGTGGCCGGGCCAGCCGCACGGCCGGGGCGGTGGGGGACGGGCCCTCCTCTGCCCGCGGCGGGAACCGTGTCCGGACACCCCGTGTGCTCCCTCCGGCACAGAGAGCAGCTCCGGGCCTCCCTCCAGCGGGGCCGCCCCTCCCGGGCAGCGCAAGGAACGAGGCAAAGGGCCCGAACATCCAAGGCTGGACCCCCATTTGCCCACAGGGATTGCCCAGGCCAGGGACAGAAGGGCAGGGACTGGCCTGCAGCACTCAGAGCTGTCCTGAGCCCTGAGCGAGGTGCTCCTCATGCCCAGAGTGCTTTAGGGTTTTGTCATGCTCTTTTCCTTGCACTGTCCTAAGCATGTTTCTTTTTTTTTGTTTGTTTTGCGTGCCTGATTTATCTTGTACTGTAAAGGCACAAAGGAATAGAAACAGCATAGGTGACAATCTTTCTTTTGGTGATTATTGTCTCAGAATATTGAGAAATGCCATGTTTCATCAGCTAAGCCAAGTCTTCTCGGAAACCTCTCTTACCTTTGCATTGCTTTTCATCTTTCCAATCAGAAACCACTGTATCCCACTTCCCAAATTCTTGTATCCCGATCCAGCTGCCTGCACACTATCACCTATAGACAAAACACCTCTCCTATTTTACATTCCTCGGTATTCCCTGAATAAATGTTATATTGTGGTTTGTGTACCTTGTACAGAATATCCCCTTGTTTGCCCACCATTGCTTTCTCTCTTTTCTTCCCTATATTAGTCAGCTTCTCGAAATTCCTCTCCCATCCTTTCTTTCTTCCTCCCTCCCATCGGTTTCCAGCTAAGGAAAGCTTTTGGGACCTCTCTTTCTAGATTTTCTCACCGGGCTTCTCTCTTCTTTCCAATCAATGTGCTTATCTTTGGTATTTCTTGGTGTCACCAGGTGCTTTTCCAAAGGGCCCTCAGGTGCCCACGTAAGAACTGCTTGAAGTTTTCACACTAAATGAACTCTTTACAGGCCCCCTGGTCTGAAGGTGGTGCCGTGCGGTGCCCGTTCCACCCCAGGGAATGCTTTGGTGTCCTCCCCTCTGCCCCTTTCCTGCCCGGTGTCACTCTGGACTTCCCATCCACCCTTCAGCCTTCCCCTCCCAAACCCTTGTGCTGTAGCCCTGAGGTAACACAGCTTTTCCAGCAAAGGCCTTCAAACCCCTTCTGTAAATGTATTTGCTGAAGGACCACAGGTGGTGGTTCTGCTGAAGGAGAAGTCCAATCTGCCTTCATTTGACGTAGGAAGGAAGGAGCAAAGCAAGCAGGTCCCTCTCTAGAGCTTTGGCAGCTTTGGAGTAGCCCAAAATCTTCCTTTGGTCTCCAAAACAGTTGTAAGAAGGACAGTGTTTTGGCGAGCCAAATATATTTATTTTTGGTGTGAATAAATGTACCTTTCCTAACCTTCTTTTCAGAAGCAGCTGAACTGTCGGGTCTGATGCCTCACCAAAAGCGCTTGTTGGCAGCAATACTCACATAGTAAACTCAGCCTGAAACACTGGCTGAATCATTCAGCGATGGGAATGCACTCACAGTGTCGGGCAACCTTGCCAAGCATCGATAATACCAGGTCAGCCCAGAAGACACACATTGAATAGCTGGGACAGCTCGTCTTTGTACACTGGTGTTTACAGAGAAGGCAGGAGACAGGACAGGGAGAAAAGGAGGAGTGTCCCATACCAACATCTGGAGACAGCGGGGACTCCAGGGACCTCACTGTCATCTCCAAAAGCGGTAAAACAATGCCCGCTAGGCCGTAGTTGCGGCGTGTTTCAGCGTTTCCCTCTCTCTGCCCCGGGCTGGTCGCACCTCCTCCTCCTCCAGCGCTTTGCTCTGGGCAGCTCCGCGGGCTCCGGCTCCCAGCGAGCCTCCACCCAAAGCGGCCGCTGGTGCCCTGGGCGCGGTGACCGGAGCCCGCCAGCAACATTGGTCTTGTGGCACCCCCTGCACAGGACAGCTCAGCACGGGCACCTTCCCTTGGAGCCTCTGCCCTTTCCGTGTGCCGTTGTTCTTCCCGGGCAGCTCCAGCAGGGAGCGGCTGATCCGCACAGGTCGGCCCTGAGCGGGGACCATTTCCCTGGAGCCGGGCTGGCTCGATTCACTGTATCAGAGCACTCCCTGCTTTTTCCCTTGCCCAGCAGCGACAGGAATGAGATGTCTGTGATTGTCACGCCCAGGGCGGGTGGAAAACTGCTGCTAACCGAGACCTTAATTAATTTCTTTGCCTTCTTAGGCATAAGTAGCGTGTGGAGAAGATAGCTGAGGAATGGTTAGAGGATAAGGAACACAATAGCTCTCAGATTAATCTTGTAACTAGAAGCTAGGACAAGGCCAGCATGTTCCTGGCAGAACTCTTAGAAAACAACAGAATGAAGGAGACAAACTGAGATCATGAGAAAAGAAGAACTGAACACTACAAGGGGATATGACTTTTGCAATATGCTGATATAGCATGAAGTAAGGTATTGTTTAGTCACCACCAATCTGGAGCTTGGCTTTTGCAATATGTATGAGCTGATTATTTAGAATATAAATGTAAGCGAAGAAACAAATAAAATTGAGCCTGATTGATCAACATCGGTTGAGTCAGTCTCCCTCCATCCAACAAATGGTGACCCCAGGACATGATACCGCACCACGGTTGCAGGAGTAGGGGTTCAGGTCCTGCAAGCAGAGAGACGGCAAAAGAAGCTCTTCCGCGCCCCGGTGCTCACATCGGTGGGGCCGGCTGATACGTGCTGCCGAGACCTTGGGCAGCTGCACAGCGCTGACTGACATGGAGAGGCAAGCAGCATATGACTTATTTACCTGTATGCTAGAAAAATGGCAAGTCCAGGGTATGGATATTAAAAAGGAGTTGCCAGGCTTGCTAGCATATGGGTATGCTAAGGGGTGCTTTATGAACCCCGATACAGTACATGAGCTTTCTGAATGGCGAAAATTTGGGGATAAAATATGGGAGGCGAGTTTAGATGATGATAAAACAGCTAAGAAGTTAGGGAAACAGTGGCGAGCAGTACACAATGCTCTGCGGCAACACCAAATAGAAAAATGAGCAGCTCAGCAGGCAGTAGCAGCCCAGGGAAAGAATCTGATGTATTCATCAGAGTCAGGCTTTCCCTTGCCTCCTGCATGTACAGCAGTACATCTACCTCCAGGGCAAACGGGTGCCACCAGAGGGGACATGGTGGCTGCAGACTCTGTACCATCAGCTCCCCCAATGCCTCCAGTCGCTGCGGGTCAGCTGACAGATTCATGTCCATTACCATGGACTGGGGAGAGCGATGAAACTATTCCAAAAGTTGAATCAGATTTGACAGAGGTAGTAGCCAGGAATCGGAGGGAGGCATGGAGTGCCCTAGCTAGAGAAGGAGTAGAACGAGGGGATGCACAGATGATAGAAGCAGGGAGCTCGATGGCATGCCCAGTAATATATAATCCTGCACCGGGAGGAGGTGTCACTGCTCAATTGACTTCCCTTGATTGGAAATTACTTTCCCAATTGCGCTCCACTGTTAGCCAATATGGGGTAAACAGTGAGCCTGCTTGGCAAATGCTGGATTATATCTGGGGTACGTATTTGCTGTTGCCAGCAGATTGTCGGGGTATTTCTAAGCTTGTGTTTACACCCCACCAACTTTTGTTATTTCAAGCCCACTGGGAAGCCCTAGCGCAGGAGTCAGTTGCCACACAGAGACAACCTGGGGATCCTCTACATGGGGTTACCTTAGATGAATTGCTGGGGACAGGCAATTGGATAAGGACAGAGGCACAGGCTCTGTTAGGACCGGAAAAGTGTCGAGAGGTCATGAGGCTCGCTAGAGCTGCTATGGATAAAGTAAAAGATCCACATGGGACCCCTATTTATATGGGAATAAAACAGAGTAGAGAAGAACCATTAGGCGAATTTGTAGATCGACTAGTAGAAGGAATAAAAAAAGCTAAAGTACCATTCTATAGGCAAGGAGCTATGTTAAAACAGTGTATACTCCAAAATGGTAATCAGGCTACAAAAAACCTAGTTAACACCCTGGGAGCTAATTGGTCTGTAGAAGAGGCTCTAGAGAAAGCAGCATCTGCACCCTCTGGGCCTCAGGCATTTATTGTCGAAGCTATTAAAGGGCTAGGTGAAACACTTCAGAAACACACAGAGAGTAGTCAGGCTCAAGTTTTTGCTGCTCTTGCCCCACTCCAAGCTGCTGTCACCGCAAGTCAGCCGAAGCGAGGCAGAAGAGACCGAGCAAGGTGCTACCGCTGTGGAGCAATAAGTCACTTTCCCCGAGAGTGTCCTGCCAGTGGAGTATGGTGTCAGAAGTGTCGCTCTGATACCCATAACACAGGAGCCTGTCGGAGGAAATCGGGAAACGGCAAGACCAGCGCGCCAGCCAGCCGCCGCACAGGGACACAAATAGCAGCTGTACAGCAGCCAGCGACCTGCACCCCGGCCACCTCCAGAAGCCTCGGCCTGGACTTGGCAGCCACAGTGGACATATCTATTAAGGACAGTCGCCCTGTGCCAATTCCCACTGGAGTAAAGGGACCAGTAACCTATCAGGGACAGTCGGTTCCTGCTTTACTTTTGGGACGATCTTCTGCTTTTTAAAAGGGACATATTACTGTGAGACTTATTGATGCTGATTTTACAGGCGAGAGTTGTATTTTGACACGAACATTGTATCCTCCAGTGCTCACTCCAGCTGGCACCCGGATAGCTCAATTGTTACTATTTTCGACCTTGGCTCCGGAACATTGCTCGGAAACACAAAGAGGATACTATGGTTTTGGCTCTGCAGGAGGATCAGCATTCTTAACACTGGGCCTGCTGAAGTACAATATATTGGTTGAGGTCACGTGTGTGTGCTTACACCCACAGGTCCTGTGTGGATTCCCAGCCGCTGGACGCAAGCGGGGAGTGACAGCACCCAGCAGTCCAGCAGAACGAGAGCGGCATCGCCTGCTCCTGATCCTTCAACCTGTGATAGCTCGGCTCCAGCCAGTGTGGCCTAATCCTCTAGTAGTAGAAAATAGAACTGATGTACTAACATTGTTGCATGAACTACAAAGCACCCGACTACGATTAATTAAGAGTTCTAACTGTCTGCACTGCGACAAGCCTAACTGTGGTGCTTGGGTAAAAATACATTGTGGGGCTTGTTGCAGACAGTGGTGGGTTTTTCAACAGCAGCTTGCACAGCCATGGTGCCCACGCTGCTCCTTTTATTGGCATCGTTATAATTGGCAAACAGCCATAAAAAATTATACAGGGTGCAGTACTGTGCCAGAAGCAGTAAACCTTGTTCAAGATTTAAGTCAAAGAGATAGGCTGGAATTGGTATTTTTAATAGAAAGAGAGGTGTGTCGCCTGTTGGCACAAAAGGCTACTCGCATATTGCAGACAACCTGCAAATATGGGGTGGGGATACCTCATATGCATCAGGTGGATCCTGCTGATTGGGATGTGTGTTGTCACCGCTGGGCTCACAGAGCTACCAAAAACAGACAAAAGGCAAAACATGTGGGTCACTTGGGCTAATCAATCTGGTCAGGATAGTTTGTGTTTATCACCTGCCACGCCTTCCAATCCATTTCGCACTTGTTTAATTGAAAACAAGAATGTGCTAGGGTGGCGTGGAAAAGTTACATTTCTCATTGGCAAAATGAGACAACAGCACAACGAGAATATTGCTCTTGGTTTGCTGAAATCATTCAGCAAGGCAGTACTTCTCACTGTGACCCTCTCCTGCCTATTGATTTGGCTATATGGCTCAGGAAACGCCATCTTCTTGGAGCCCTTGTTCAGCAATTAAAGAAAAGGGGGAGAATAGGGGAGAGGAGAAAGACATTCGGGTATTAGAATGGTTACAGCCACCCCTACAACAATGTAAAACTGTTTTTCAAAAATCAGAAATGTTGGCAGTCCTTATCCATAAAGGTAGACAGCGTGCACAACAGATCACGGGGAATGAACCAGGCACTATTCTGTTGCCAATAGCTCGAGAGATACTGCAATGGTACATTGAAAATCATGAGGAGGTGGGCCTTGCTCTGCTGGGAGGAGGGGCCACAGTTGTGACAACGGTAAAGTGGCCCCACCCTTGCGATGGGTGGGGGAACAACAGTGGCTGAGCAAACCTCTGCGGAGTGAACAGCCCATCCCAGAAGCAATCACAGTTTTCACAGATGCTGGGAAAAGGTCACAAAAAGCTGCTATTACATGGCAGCAGGGAAATGAATGGCAAGAAGTAATATTGCCTGCTGGAGAGGGGGATTCTTTACAAACTTTGGAATTGTCAGCTGTTGTATGGGTCATGACAAATTTGTCAGAACCGGTGAACATTGTTACAGATTCGTTATATGTTGCTGGGATAGTGCAGAGAATTGAGGGTTCAGAAATAAGACAAATAGATAACAAGAGACTAGGGAACCTTCTCATTCAATTAAGGTTGGCAATTCAGACAAGAACACATCCCTATGCAGTTATTCACATTCGCAGTCATAAGTGGGACATTGGGTTAGGCGAAGGAAATAATAGAGCTGCTAAGCTGGTTGCAGTAGCAGGAACACCACCCCTGCCCCCCCCAGAACCAAGCTAGGGAGTCACACGCTATATTCCATCAGAATGCCAAGGGGTTGATGCGAGCATTTAAGATAACCTCAACAGAGGCTACTGATATTGTAAGAGCCTGTCCTATTTGTAGTTACCACAATGGAGGGGTCGGTATAGGAGTGGGAGTCAACCCCCGGGGACAGGGACCAAATGACATATGGCAGATGGATGTTACTCATATTCCATCATTTGGTAGACTAAAATATGTGCATGTTACAGTGGACACATATAGCAAGTATGTATGGGCTACAGCTCAGGCAGGAGAACGGGCCAGTCACGTACTGTGACATCTTACTGCCTGCTTTGCAGTCATGGGACTGCCGAAGACAATAAAAACTGATAACGCCCCTTCATATACTAGCTCCCGTGTCACAGCCTTCCTGCAGACTTGGGGGGTGGAACATAAAACAGGCATTCCTCACTCACCCACTGGGCAGGCTGTGGTAGAGCGCACACATGGAATGCTTAAAGCATATTTAAAGAAACAGGAGACAGTGACAGATTTACAGCAGAGATTGACCACTGTGTTATTTGTAATAAATCATTTGTGTGTGTTTGGAGATGTAAAGGAGCCAGCAGCCGTGAGGCATGCTAAAGGCCCTGATAAGGAACATCAAACCAATGTATGGGTTAAATACAAAGATCCCAAAACAGGCATTTGGCTGGAACCAGCAAAAGTGCTGTTCTGGGGCGTGGTTATCTGTGTGTTTCTACCCCACAGGCTCACAGTGGATCCCAGCAAGAAATGCCAGGCCATATCATGGCAGAGTTTCTGAATGAGCAGTCGGAGGACTACGAGAGAATTAAAACGAAGATATTGATCACACTGAGACCGATATTGGATAGCCTCAAAGGGCAAATAAATGAGCGGGTAGACCAAGCTATAGATCAAATTACATCCCCTGGAGGGATCGGAGAACTGCAGTGGGTCCTCTCATCTACCTTTGATAGAACAACTACTACAGAACATTGCTTAATTTGTAAAGATTAGAAGTGTACCTCTTGGTTGTTGTTGGACTGTGCTGGATGCGGTCGTAAGGGTGTGGGGTAACCAAGTGGTATTGTTTGATTGAATTTGTTACTTGTGCTTTGACCGGTACTGCAGGGAGACACCGGTTACTGCACTAGAAAAAGATGCAGGGCTTCCCGCCCACTTGGCAAGCCAGTCGCTTGAGTCTCCGGAACAAAGAATAATAGCCGGAGTCCGCTGGGAGATAAAGCATCACGCTGCACGCTTGCTGGCTGCTGCACGCTCAAAGATTTGTGCTACTTGCTGTGGTAAAACAGTAGGTGTCCCCAGAAGGTGGGCAATTCCAGAAAACGACTGGGATGATCTTTGTGCTCATTTTGCTAGGATGGGGCATAAATCTAAAAAGAGAAAGCGGAGCAGACGCAATGCCTCCGATATGGGAAAATGCTAATGTGTGGGTTACCTGGGCAAATGCAACCAGGACTAATGCTTTTTGTCTGCCATTAGCCAGTGTCTCACAGCCTTTCAAAACCTGCCTGACAGGGTTACCCCTTAATCTTACTAATCCAAAGGACAGAGGATTGTTTAGCAATTACACTAAACTTGCCCGTTGTACTCAAGGTCACAGCAGTCAAATTGCTGCCTGCATTATTAGCAATTTAAATACCAGTTTGCCTTGGGACCCACAGGAAATAGACTTGTTAGGATCGACGATAGCAATTGGAAATGATACTGAAGGCTGGACCCAAACATGCTTTGTATTTGGTAATATTCAACAAAAGCAGAACCCTTTCAAAAACATCAATGGGGCAACCTGGACCAATGTGTCCTCTCATGTTCAGGGATACAGCTACCAAGGAAATGGGTACTGTGGTAACAAGAGTGATCACCAAGGGCTTGGGGCACATGGTGTAATAGCCAGCAGTAACAGAAACAGGATTTGGAACAATAATACGGCGAAAGCATTGCCAGCAGGAATTTTCCTGATCTGTGGGGATAGAGCATGGCAAGGAATACCTAAAGCAGTTAGAGGAGGTCCCTGTTATCTAGGTCAGCTTACATTAGTTGCCCCTGACCGCCACGCACGGCCCTCTTTGATCAATAGCATTCTGGTACGGCGACGACGATCTTTACGGGCCCTTGATAAGAATTGTAATGACAAAGAAGAGTTATGGGGTCCTGCAGCTTGTATTTTTGCATCTATAACCCCTGGAGCTGACACAGCTCATGCATTGGTGTCACTTAATAAACTTGCATGTTAAGCTATAAAGCAAGCCAATGTTACTGTCATATCAGCACTCACTCGGGACGTAAACAGCCTGAGACACGCGGTCCTTCAGAACAGAGCCGCTATAAATTTTCTGCTCAATTTTCTGCTTTCGGGTGTTCAGAGTTCAAAGAGATGTGTTGCTTTAATTTATCCGATCATAGCCAATCAATACATGCGCAACTGAACTAGTTAATAAGGCACACGACAGAGATTAAACTTTCACAAAATCCCCTAGATGACTGGCTAACCCAGACTTTTGGTCTAACACCCTGGCTAACTCAGCTTTTGAAAGAAGGGCTACGATTTTTGCTTATGATTTTAATTGTCATTCTATGTGTGAGACTGCTGTTTGCTTAGTTGTTTTTTCGTCGTCAGTCCCAAGCACTTGCAACCATTAAAGAAAAAGGGGGAACTGTGGAGAAGATAGCTGAGGAATGGTTAGAAGATAAGGGACACAACAGCTCTCAGATTAATCTTGTAGCTAGAAGCTAGGACAAGGCCAGCATGCTCCCGGCAGAACTGTTAGAAAAGAACAGGATGAGGGAGAGAAGCTGAGATCATGAGAAAAGAGGAACTAAATATCACAAGGCGATACAACTGTTGCAATATGCTGATATAGCATGAAGTAAGCTATTGTGTAGTCACTACCAATCAGGAGCTTGGCTTTTGCAATATGTATGAGCTAATTATTTAGAATATAAATGTAAGCGAAGAAACAAATAAAATTGAGCCTGATTGATCAACATCGGTTGAGTCAGTCTCCCTCTTTCCAACAAAGCTTATTTTATGTAATACAATCCCCGGGAACAGCCATCAGAAGACACTGTCTTAATATCCAAAAAGCAAACGTAGAATCCATGACACAACACAAACCCACAACATTCAACTGGTTAATATTAATGAAGAAAGCACACAACCTCTCCAAATAAAAACAACATCCAATTCCTGATTTCACTTTATCAGTATGACAATATATACAATATATTGTTCCTCTCACAATCTCCTTGATTTCGGTTACTAATTAATATTTCACACATTTTGCTCTAATGACCATCAGAAGTCTGCTACAGGTTCCCTTCTGGACAACATCTTTTCTTCTCTGCACAAGCAGCTTCTGTTGACAGACAAGACTGCCCCTCTATTCACACTCACACAACACCTGTGCCAAGACTTTTCCCTTTTATCATCATTTATCCAGTAAAAACAACAGATCATCAAAAAAATTAACAGTTTACATTAAAACCTAACTTAGAAAGTGCCTAATTGACAGATTTCTGGACTTTTGCTCCTGCACATCCAAGCAGATGGTGCAGCTGAACAAATTCAATTCCACGCAGCTGCCCAGGGGAGCAACACCACCTCTACCTCCCCATCTCCAGCAGCAGCCTGCTCACAGAACCAGGAAATTCCACTGCTCAGCAAACTGGGGGTTCAGCTGAGCACACTGAGCTTTCTGCCAGCCTGGCAAGTGGAACTAACTCAGACTGGTGTCGGACACATTGCAGTTGGATGACACAACAAGCACCAGGGACTATCACATCCCTCTTCCAGCAGCAGGCTTTAATCACACCTGAGGCTCTTCCCTCCTTCCACATGAAAGATGTTAAACAGCAAACTCCCACACCCACAGGAACTTATGGGTTTGTGTAAAACAGGACTTTCTGAAACAGGTAAAAAATCTAATTCTTCCTAATTATGTTCTCTTCCCCAGGGCAGGACTGTCCAACACAATTGTTCTTATTCTTTCAGTGGAAACAACACAATACAATGGCAGGGGCTGGGGAGCACCTGAAGTTCATGTGTACTCTGAAATCATCCTCAGAGCAACAAGTGCAGTTTTGTGCTTTTAGCTGGATAAGCTTTTAAAGGGTTTAAAATTGGAGCTGGTAGCCAGGTGGTTGCATCTGCAAAACAACTTCTAAATTGAATACAACAACAACCCTGATTAATGTTTCCAGTCTGGAAGACACATCGAGCTTAGTGTTTTTTTAATTTATTTTTTTTTACCTGTGAGCTCATCACTCACAATAGAAAGGAAAAACCGTACGAGGAGCTCGTACCCTTTTTAATGCTGATACTCACACACACAAAATATCTGATTCATTAGAGGACATTTATTTTGCAAAGTCTGAGCCAATAACTCAGCGATTAAGGCTAATCCTAAGGTTTGTATTCCGACAAGATAATTTATCCCGCTGCTCTTACACCCGACATCTGCGAGCTCCACCGCCTTATACCAACTGAGAAACCAAGAGCGGCGCGGGGTGGATGGCAAAGAAAACCTCAGGAAACACACGGAAACGTTTGGAAGTAAAGAACTTCCGTCAGTGACTCCGGCCCCAGTGCCCCAGAGCGAACACTGAACAACACGGCCACGGCCCCGCCTCCCCCTGGGCGCATCCACCGGCCCCGGCAGCGGCTCCCGCAGCGCCGCCCGGACCGGCCCCGCCCGGAGCCCGAGGCATCCCCGAGATGCCGCCGGGGCCGCTCCCTGTGACACCCGCAGGCCTCGGCCTGGGCACCGGGGCCGCGCCTGCCGGGGCCTCCCGGGGGTACCGGGGCCTCCGGGGGCTGCCGGGGTTTTCCGGCGGCCTCTCGAGGTTGTCCGGAGGCCTCCCGGGGCCTCCAGGCGTTTTCCGGGGACCTCCCTGGAACATCCAGCGGTGTCACCACCGCCCCCTCCTTCCTCCGCTCCTCCCTGGGCGCCCGAGCCCGGCCGCACTCGCCTCACGCAGCTGCCCCCCGCCCGCCGCCGTCCCTCAGGCCCGTCCCCGGTGTCCCCTCGCTCCCCCGCCCGCCCCCGGTGTCCCCTCGCTCCCCCGCACACACCCGGGATGAGGTCGGGGTTGTGGCGGAGCTCTCAGGCGGCCAGCCGCGCATCCTCGCCGAGCACCGTGTAGCAGCCGCCGCGCTCGAAGAAGCGCGCGGTGGTGTCGGGCTTCTCGGGCAGCCTGGGCACGATGCGCTCCCAGTCCAGATCGGGGCACACGGCCTCCCGCTTCGCCTCCTGCGCCATCCCGGCCCGTGCCCACGGCCGCCACCCCCCACCAAACTCGCCACGCATACGCGGTCGGCGGAGCCCGCTCGGAGAGTGACAATCGCGGCAGCTCGCTTCAGCCAATCGTTGCGGGACGCGCCCGCGCGAGCTTCTCGACCCGCCCCCCGAGCCGGCCGCGCTGAGGGAGCGCGCGGGCCGGGGTGGTGCCGCCCTCATCTCGGATTTACTGAATCCCTTGGCTTGGAAAACTCCTCTGAGATCATCCAGTCCACCCTGCGACCCGACACCACCGTGCCGGCCCGGCCATGACGCCGAGTGCCGCGCGGGGCCTTTCCTTGAAGGCCTGCAGGGACGGTGACCGCACGCCCGCCCTGGGCACGTCGCTGCCAACGCCCGAGCTGAGGCGGGATAACCAGGGCGGGCCCGGCGGCCGTGCCCAGGCGGGCACTGCCTTTGCTCCGCGAGGAGAAGAGTGTCCTGTCCGCGCTCCAGAAGGCGGGCGCTGGATGGAGCACGGCCCCAGGCAGGGCTGTGGCCGGGCCAGCCGCACGGCCGGGGCGGTGGGGGACGGGCCCTCCTCTGCCCGCGGCGGGAACCGTGTCCGGACACCCCGTGTGCTCCCTCCGGCACAGAGAACAGCTCCGGGCCTCCCTCCAGCGGGGCCGCCCCTCCCGGGCAGCGCAAGGAACGAGGCAAAGGGCCCGAACATCCAAGGCTGGACCCCCATTTGCCCACAGGGAGGGCCCAGGCCAGGGACAGAAGGGCAGGGACTGGCCTGCAGCACTCAGAGCTGTCCTGAGCCCTGAGCGAGGTGCTCCTCATGCCCAGAGTGCTTTAGGGTTTTGTCATGCTCTTTTCCTTGCACTGTCCTAAGCATGTTTCTTTTTGTTTGTTTGTTTTGTGTGCCTGTTTTATCTTGTACCGTAAAGGCACAAAGGAATAGAAACAGCATAGGTGACAATCTTTCTTTTGGTGGTTATTGTCTAAGAATATTGAGAAATGCCATGTTTCATCAGCTAAGCCAAGTCTTCTCGGAAACCTCTCTTACCTTTGCATTGCTTTTCATCTTTCCAATCAGAAACCACTGTATCCCAATTCCCAAATTCTTGTATCCCGATCCAGCTGCCTGCACACTATCACCTATAGACAAAATACCTCTTTTATTTTACGTGCCTCAGTATTCCTTGAATAAATGTTATATTGTGGTTTGTGTACCTTGTACAGAATATCCCCTTGTTTGCCCACCATTGCTTTCCTTTCTTCCCTATATTAGTCAGCTTCTCGAAACTCCTCTCCCATCCTTCCTTTCTTCCTCCCTCCCATCGGTTTCCAGCTAAGGAAAGCTTTTGGGACCTCTCTTTCCGGATTTTCTCACCGGGCTTCTCTCTTCTTTCCAATCGATGTGCTCATCTTTGGTATTTCTTGGTGTCACCAGGTGCTTTTCCAAAGGGCCCTCAGGTGCCCACGTAAGAACTGCTTGAAGTTTTCACACTAAATGAACTCTTTACAGGCCCCCTGGTCTGAAGGTGGTGCCGTGTGGTGCCCGTTCCACCCCAGGGAATGCTTTGGTGTCCTCCCCTCTGCCCCTTTCCTGCCCGGTGTCACTCTTGACTTCCCATCCACCCTTCAGCCTTCCCCTCCCAAACCCTTGTGCTGTAGCCCTGAGGTAACACAGCTTTTCCAGCAAAGGCCTTCAAACCCCTTCTGTAAATGTATTTGCTGAAGGACCACAGGTGGTGGTTCTGCTGAAGGAGAAGTCCAATCTGCCTTCATTTGACGTAGGAAGGAAGGAGCAAAGGAGGCAGGTCTCTCTCTAGAGCTTTGGCAGCTTTGGAGTAGCCCAAAATCTTCCTTTGGTCTCCAAAACAGTTGTAAGAAGGACAGTGTTTTGGCGAGCCAAATATATTTATTTTGGTGTGAATAAATGTACCTTTCCTGACCTTCTTTTCAGAAGCAGCTGAACTGTCGGGTCTGATGCCTCACCAAAAGTGCTTGTTGGCAGCAATACTCACATAGTAAACTCAGCCTGAAACACTGGCTGAATCATTCAGCGATGGGAATGCACTCACAGTGTCGGGCAACCTTGCCAAGCATCGATAATACCAGGTCAGCCCAGAAGACACACATTGAATAGCTGGGACAGCTCGTCTTTGTACACTGGTGTTTACAGAGAAGGCAGGAGACAGGACAGGGAGAAAAGGAGGAGTGTCCCATACCAACATCTGGAGACAGCGGGGACTCCAGGGACCTCACTGTCATCTCCAAAAGCGGTAAAACAATGCCCGCTAGGCCGTAATTGCGGCGTGTTTCAGCGTTTCCCTCTCTCTGCCCCGGGCTGGTCGCACCTCCTCCTCCTCCAGCGCTTTGCTCTGGGCAGCTCCGCGGGCTCCGGCTCCCAGCGAGCCTCCACCCAAAGCGGCCGCTGGTGCCCTGGGCGCGGTGACCGGAGCCCGCCAGCAACATTGGTCTTGTGGCATCCCCTGCACAGGACAGCTCAGCACGGGCACCTTCCCTTGGAGCCTCTGCCCTTTCCGTGTGCTGCTGTTCTTCCCGGGCAGCTCCAGCAGGGACCGGCTGATCCGCACAGGTCGGCCCTGAGCGGGGACCATTTCCCTGGAGCCGGGCTGGCTCGATTCACTGTATCAGAGCACTCCCTGCTTTTTCCCTTGCCCAGCAGCGACAGGAATGAGATGCCTGTGATTGTCACGCCCAGGGCGGGTGGAAAACTGCTGCTAACCGAGACCTTAATTAATTTCTTTGCTTTCTTAGGCATAAGTAGCGTACAGAGCAAAGTTACAATGGGTTTTCAGTTAGGAAAAGGGATGTCCTTTAACCACTTTACAGGGGGAAAAATAAAAAGAGAAAAAATAAACTTTTTCAGCAGTGGTTAGTTAGTTTACAGCTGTGATCAGTGGCAGCTCTGAGGCTTTTGAGCTGGTGGGGATGTCAGCAGAAAATCTGGTATCAGACTGATGTGCATCTGTGTGTACACACACAGGTCGTGCAGCAGAGACTTAACATTATCAGGATAAGAATATTTAGATAACACGAGTTGGAAAACAGAAAATAGCGCTGTTGCCTTCTAGAGAACCTTTTAACTTTCTTCTGTTTACTTTTTTCACTCAGATTTGGCACAGCCATGCCCTACTTGGCAGGCAAGTGTAAGAATTCTGCAGTGGATATTAGAGGATAATTTATAGGATAGTAGAGGAAAAAAAAATCACTTCTTACATGTGTGAGGTTTTCACACCCTATAAACTGGTCAGTGTTTCCTCTACCATCACACACCACCTCCTTTTTGTGCGTGTCTGCCCTTGCATGTCCCTGCTAAGACAAGGGTTTGAACAAAGCTCGTAACACTCTCTGGGTTTGGGATCAACTATTCTGAACATACAAGGCACCCCTGCAGCATCCCTGGCTGCCTGCACGCCCTGGGATGGACCTTTACCAGACTGCAGCCTTTCCTGGCAGCTGCTAGAATTCCCTAAGTAGCACTTGTCAAGTTGGAGCAGCAGAGCTGCTAGCGTTTTTAGTTTACTAGAATATTTTTCTGGCAATTTCATGTCATCCGGAGTCACTGTATTCTGGTGGTCAAAGTCCAGCAGGTGAGGATATAAATAAACACGGTTCACAAACAGTGGCTTTTCTCTTACCAAACTGCCCTGACAGTTCAGGAGGGTAATGGCTACAGTACTGTCAACAGACCCCACAGATGTGACACTGACCTTTCATTTTCTAGCTCTGGAAACTGTGCTCTGGCATTTCTCAGCTCTTAGAAGAAAGTTGTATAGACTTTATTGGTCATCCTTTCTCAAATACATTATTAGCACACCCTCTTCTAAAAAGTCTGTCATTGCCTTTACATAAACATATATTTAATTTTACTCTGCAGTGATAATAACACATATTTGATAGTGTAATAATCCATGAGGAAGTAATAGATTTGCACTTGCCTATACAAACACCGTTTTCCCATGCTGTACATAGGCACTAAGATACGTGTTATTACTAGGGTTTCTTGCAGTTTGTGTCTATCCCTCTGCAACACAAACATCTCATTTACCCAGTCTTAATACATTTTCCATCTGCCCTTCATATGCTTTCTCAAAATTGACATTACATGAAAAGAAACATTGTATCTCAAATTTGTGTGCAACTTTAGATTTTAAAAATATGCTCTTTGACGTAAGGAAGTTAATGAACAAGGCAAATGGAAGTATCAAAATATTTACCTGGTTAAAAGTTGATGTGGAGACTACTGGTCCTTTATGACGTTCTATTACTCTGTTAGTTTTACAGGAAACTCTCTTTTTAACTTTGCTGAATGCTTTCCAATAGTATTAAAAGTAGTATCCAAGTATCAAAATAGCAACCATCTAATATTTTGCTTTTTAATACCTTTTTTTTTCAGTAGCAATCATTTTTTGCCATATTGCTCTATATATGAGAAGAACTATCCATGCATATGTGGATAGTTGACAATCTGAGAATTGCCTGTTTTAATTTAAATGTCATCACATTAGTCTCCTCTCAGTAGAAAAATCTATAAAACACAATAAGCTGCAGGATACCAATACACCACTTTCTCAGGTATTTCCTCTCTCATCCTTTTCCATTTCCCTATAAATACAGACCTTTATGCAGCTGGACAACTGCAGTGTTTAGTAAATAGAACACCACAAAGGCCAATATGCCAATAAAATTATTTAGAACAGGAAACTAATGAAAAAACTATTACTGACCACCATTTTGAGAGCCGAGCAGCACCATGTTAGTACCACAGTAACTGAATCTAGAAACAGTGCATTCCCTTCAGTTGTGGATTTAGTTAAACTCTGGGTTTTTTTAATGTCTGTAAACTTTCTGGTTTTCTAACTCCTTGGCTCGTTTCAGGCAAATTTGACAAGGAAGAAGACTGTAACACAGCACTGAGCTTCATAGCCAAGACAAAAAGTCCACTCAGTAAGAAAAATGGAAGAGTGTCTGAATGCTGCCCTGTAGTGTGGGAAAAGCAGGGAGAAGATGATGTTCAAACAAACCGACTGGGACAAGGTCCAGGCCACACAGCAGCCACCAGCCCGTCCAGTCAAGCCTGCACAGGTGCAGCCCCAGCCCAGCCACAGCACACAACAGCTCTTTCCATCAGCCCACAGGCCAGAAACCCGGTGTGAAAGGGGGAGGGAAGGAGGACAGAAAACAATGCCATTAGAATATTGGGGAGAAGAAAGAAATGGCAGGGATAACCAAAGTGCACACGTTTAAGGAAGTGGAGGAGGAGGAGACTGAAGTACTGGGGAAGACAATAACGCACACAAGTCACCACAAGACCACCTTACTGAAAACTTGGCTTTATTTGGTTAACAGCTTAACAGAATTGTACAAAATTCACACACACCTCAGTAGATCGCCCACATACCTGGGGAGAGAGGGAATGGCACAGATCAGCAGAGGGAGAGCCTGCCCTGCAGAAGTCAGCACTGACAAACCTGCCTGAAAAGGCTGCAAAACATTCCAGTAAATGCCCTGCTTCAGGAGTTTTGTGCAACATCCCACACGGCAATGCATGCACGAGAGGTACCACCCTGGTGAAGGGCAGAAGGGATACTGGTGAGCTGTGACAGTGGAGCTGACAGCACCACAGCTCAGCAACTCCCCTGTGCTATCTAGCAGGCACACTGATGGGACACACTTCACATTTAATTTCATGAACAGGACCTTGAATATCCTCTAGTAGTTTATCCTACTTTTCCTGTTCTAGCCAGGGTGGGTCAAAACATGCACCACGTTAGTAACAAGGTTTGTCATTCAGTTCCTTATCTTGCATCTCATTATTTCTTTGGCAACAGGAGTTACAGCATTTCCTTTATAAATCAGACACGCTGCAGGGATTGCCAGCCAACATCCATGGCACAGGTAACTGACTGCCAAGGCAAGCTCTCGTGTCCAGGGAAGGCTGTGGGAGGCTGAGAGCCTGTGAACTCTGCTCAGCATCTATGGCACACAACAGGAATGACAGCAGAAACGGCTTTTTGCTGTGCAACAGTGTTGTGGTTTGAAAGCAAAACGAATGAGAGGCTCCAAGTCAGAGATATATTTTAATAAGAAGAATGGTAAAAAGGTAAAAATAAAATAAAATAAAATAAATGCAATAACACAAAGGATCACTGACAGAGTCAGAATACAACCTGAGCAGGATAGTTGCAGCAACTTTAAATATGTACCAAGTGCCATAAAAACGCTGTGTTCCCTTAGACAGGAGAAAGTCTCATTACAACATCATGGCTACAAAATCATTACTTTCAGTAAAACTGCCACTGTCACTTTTGGGCGGGACGTGACATACACAGACACACACGATCAGGATCCAAAACTAAAGTTCTCCAGCTAATATACTCTTAACAAAGCGTGACCTTAAGTCCTTGACTACTACATCACACTAACTTATAATATTCTTTGGTGGAAAGCAATTAGCGTCAATATAATAGGCAAGTATTGCAAAAAGTTAATAAGGCACGTGGTCTAACTACAAAAATTCTTTTTGTATCTTTTTTAAATCAGTTTCCACGCGGACAGCCTTATCTTCCTTGCTATGGATACTTTATGGATATTTTGCTAAGGCTAAAATAACCATTTATGTATGTATGCTACAAAACCCCAGTAAAAGCAGTTATCAACTCATTTCATCATCGATAACAAAAAAGTCAGGGAGCAATAGTTAAAAAAGGCCTCAGTAAGATGGGGCATTTAACTCAACAAACAGTAAAAGTAGTTGAATGGTTACCCCTCTTGGTTGCTAAGCGTTTTAACAATCGTTAAGTGAGCACAATTGCCTCCCTTTCAGGAGGAAACTTTTAAGACTTAAGATTCATGCATCCAATGCTTCTGTTGTCATCTTGCTTGACTCTGGCTTGTCTTCAGTTGATATAGTTAAGCATTGTCCTCTATGCATTTCATTCATTTCCTTCATCTGGAGGAGAGAAGGTAGAGGGAGATCAACATCTGTGCTACTTCTAAACTTCAAGAGTCAGTAAGTCATTGGGACTTAACAGCCCAGATTTTCATTAGCAAATGGATTTGATGCAGCACTAACAGAAACAACCACGACAAAGCCACCAGATTAAAAAAGGAAAAGAAAAAAAAGCACGACTTAGGGTACATGCAGGAAGCAGACAACACTATTGAGCTACAACATTGTTTGGATTCCTTCACAAAAGGCTCCACACTTGGCCCTGAAGCACCATTTGCTATTCCACTGGAAAGCAGCTCTTGAAGGGAAACTGGAAGACCCAGGCAAACACCTCAGTAAAGGTCTTAGTCACAGAACAAGACTATCAGCACTTCCTGTGGATTGCAGGCCCTCTGCTATACATATGTAAAATAGAACTGGCAGGAAAAGCGAACCCCACCCCCTGAGCCCTGGGAAAAGCAGCAGATCATCAGCTGCCTTTGAAACTAGTGCAGAACTACACCGAGGTGAATCTAGCTACGGAATTTGAATACTTTCAGTCTCCTTGAACACATCTGAAGCACCCAAAGGGAGTTTTTAACCTACAGGAAGCTTGGGAGTTTCTGGATTCGGGTCAACCCACTCCCCACACGTGCACCACAAACAGAAATTAATTACCTCAGATTTCTTGTTTTTCCTTTTCTTCCTCCATCTCCAAACCTGTAAGAGAAGGATGCAATCTATTTTAAGTCTCGATATACAAGTAACTTCATCTGGTTTTGACTTTAAAAACACAAGACTTGAAGCTGTCTGTTCCCCGTTCTTCAGAAGTGAGGTGGGTACAAAGGAGCTTGTCTGTCACTCTGAACTGCTTTAAACCAGGAGGCACTTTGTTCAC
This sequence comes from Zosterops lateralis, assembly GCF_965231275.1. Classification (NCBI taxonomy): domain Eukaryota; kingdom Metazoa; phylum Chordata; class Aves; order Passeriformes; family Zosteropidae; genus Zosterops; species Zosterops lateralis. The sequence goes on from NC_139764.1 coordinate 15,106,777, forward strand.
CTCTGTGAATTGCCCCCAGCACTTGTTCTCCGGGTGACACCCTTCAGCTGTAACCTGGAACAGTGTCAGTGTGCCCATCACCAATTTCCCATCTCCCAAGTCTGAAGAAGCAACCAATTCACAAAGGGAGACTTTCCATCAGAGTCCAAACATGTACCTTGTGGCTTCCCAAATTGTGCCAGTACCGCTCTGCTTGGCGGCTTTATTAGAACTTACCAGAACAACAATTGCAGCCACTATTGCTATTACTGCCACTACAATGACAGCAATAAGGCCGGGAGTGAGAGAACTTGTGGAAGACTCCGGTGCTATTTCACCAATACAGTTGAACACTGTCTTCTCAAGCATCTTCAGGTTGTTGCCCATGCTGAGGTTTAGCCCAGCAACATTATTAAAGATGGACTGACTTTTTGCCTAAAAGAGACAGGAAAAGAGAGACTTGCTAGTTGACATTGTAGGAAGGCATTTATCTCATCACAGGAATAATTCACCTTGCCTTAGCCAGTACACAGCCAGACTCCCAAGAGCAGTGCAAGACACACGCCCGGCCTCTGGCAGACTTTACCCGTGACACACTCACATCTTTCTCAAGGTTGCGGACCGCATCACCTATATCCACATCTCCAAGTGATTTGTCTGAGGAATTTTGCTTTGAATCAATAGTAAAGTAAGGGTTGTCATACTGCAATAAAAACATAGTGTGGTATTAAGAAGGAGGTCCTTTAAATCCAGCTATCAAATATTCACCAAAACATTATGATCCAGTTCATGAACTTGCATCCTGGATTGAAATAATTTTTTAATTTTTTACATACATTCTTTCTTTCTTTCTTTCAAAATAACAACTGATAAAACTCAGTGCTGAACAGTCCATTCATACAAAATACACAGCTATTCTATTTTTTCAACCATTTGAATTTTATGTATCACCTACACAGAGGAAAGCACTTCAGGTTTCCTTTATTTCTAACCTATGGCAACGACACACAGCAAGCTTTCAACCTTAGAGCACTAGAAAATACAGTGATGTGTATAACAGCTATAGAACCAATATATAACAATCCGGTGTGATTCTTCATCATCAGACCCTTAAAATACTAAAACTCCAAGCAGGAAAAAGCTATGTTTTTTTTTCCTTTCATCTCACAACTATAAAGAAAGGCTGAAAATTGTACCTTGTGAGCTAAATACCAGGAATCTTCATTCACATATTCGCTCCCTGCTATGTTCTTGTAAACTTCAACTCCGTAACGACGAACCAGAAGCAGGTCCCTCACAAAGGATTCAAAGTTCATTTTACTAAGCACAACACTCTCAAGCTTCTGAGTTCCTAAAATAAAAAAATAAAAAATATGAGATACCTGAATTTGTTCATAAAGATTATTTTCTTAATCAAAATCCCCAAGAACAGCCATCAGAAGACACTGTCTTAATATCAGAGAAACAAATGTAGAATCCATGACACAACACAAACCCACAACATTCAACTGGTTAATACTAATGAAGAAAGCACACTCCCTCTCCAAATAAAAACAACATTCAATTCCTAATTTCACTTTATTGGTATGTTACTATATACAAAGGGATGTGTTCCTCTCACAATATCCTTGACTTGGGTTACTAATTAATATTTCACACATTTTGCTCTAATGACCATCAGAAGTCTGCTACAGGTTCTCTTCTGGACAACATCTTTTCTTCCCTGCACAAGCAGCTTCTGTTGACAGACAAGACTGCCCCTCTATTCACACTCACACAGCACTTGTGCCAAGGCTTTTCCCTTTTATCATCATTTATCCAGTAAAAACAACAGATCATCAAAAAAATTAACCGTTTACATTAAAACCTAACTTAGAAAGTGCCTAATTGACCAATTCCTTGCTTCTGCTCCTGTACATCCAAGCAGATGGTGCAGCTGAACAAATTCAATTCCACGCAGCTGCCCAGGGGAGCAACAGCACCTCTACCTCCCCATCTCCAGCAGCAGCCTGCTCACAGAACCAGGAAATTCCACTGCTGAGCAAACTGGGGGTTCAGCTGAGCACACTGAGCTTTCTGCCAGCCTGGCAAGTGGAACTAACTCAGACTGGTGTCGGACACATTGCAGTTGGATGACACAACAAGCACCAGGGACTATCACATCCCTCTTCCAGCAGCATGCTTTAATCACACCTGAGGCTCTTCCCTCCTTCCACATGAAAGATGTTAAACAGCAAACTCCCACACCCACAGGAACTTATGGGTTTGTGTAAAACAGGACTTTCTGAAACAGGTAAAAAATCTAATTCTACCTAATTATGTTCTCTTCCCCACGGTAGGACTGTCCAACACAATTGTTCTTATTCTTTCAGTTGAGACAACACAATACAACTGCAGGGGCTGGGGAGCACCTGAAGTTCATGTGTACTCTGAAATCATCCTCAGAGCAACAAGTGCAGTTTTGTGCTTTTAGCTGGATAAGCTTTTAGAGGGTTTAAAATTGGAGCTGGTGGTCACGTGGTTGCATCTGCAAAACAACTTCTAAATTGAATACAACAACAATCCTGATCAATGTTTCCAGTCTGGAAGACACATCGAGCTTAGGGTTTTTAATTTTTGTTTTACCTGTGAGCTCATCACTCACAATAGAAAGGAAAAACCGTATGAGGAACTCGTACTCTTTTTAATGCTGATACTCACACACACAAAATATCTGATTCATTAGAGGACATTTATTTTGCAAAGTCTGAGCCAATAACTCAGCGATTAAGGCAAATACTAAGGTTTGTATTCCGACAAGATAATTTATCCCGCTGCTCTTACACCCGACATTCGCGAGCTCCACCGCCTTATACCAAGTGAGAAACTAAGAGCGGCGCGGGGTGGATGGCAAAGAAAACCTCAGGAAACACACGGAAACGTTTGGAAGTAAAGAACTTCCGTCAGTGACTGCCGGCCTCGGTGCCCCAGAGCGAACACTGAACAACACGGCCACGGCCCCGCATCCCCCTGGGCGCATCCACCGGCCCCGGCAGCGGCTCCCGCAGCGCCGCCCGGACCGGCCCCGCCCGGAGCCCGAGGCACCCCCGAGATGCCGCCGGGGCCCGTCCCTGTGACACCCGCAGGCCTCGGCCTGGGCACCGGGGCTGCGCCTGCCGGGGCCTCCCGGGGCTTCCGAGAGCGACCTGGGGCTGCCGGGGCCTCCCCGGGGCCTCCCTGGGGCATCTACCGGTGCCACCACCGCCCCCGCCTTCCTGCGCTCCCCCCCGGCCACGCGAGGCGGCCGCAGCCGGGCCTGGGGCAGGCGGGCCCCCCCGCCAGTCCCCGGTGTCCCCTCGCTCCCCCTCACGTACCCGAGGCTCCCGCCAGCTGCCGGATGACGGCGCGGGTGCGGAAGAGCTCTCGGGCGGCCAGCCTCGCGTCCGCGCCGTGCACCGTGTAGTAGTCTCCGCGCTCGAAGAAGCGCACGGTGGTGTCGGGCTTCTCGGGCAGCGAGAGCACGGCGCGCACGAAGCCGGCCTCGGCCCCCGCGCCCTCGGGCCACACGGCCTCCCGCGGCGGCTCCACCGCCATCTTGCGCTGCGCCTGCGGCCGCCGCCGCCTCCCGCCAAGCGCCACCCGCGCGCGCGCCGGCGCGCCAGCAGCGGCGGCCAATGGCAGCGCGGTACGCTCCGCGCGTGCCGCCCGCCCCGCCCGCGCTGAGGGAGTGCGCATGCCCCGCCCGCCCGCGCGCCGCCGCCGCTCATCGCCATGGCAACGCCGGTGCCGCGGGCCCGGTGCCCCGCGCTGCCCTCACTAGGCAAAGCCCTCTGGCATCAGTGTGCACAGGGGTGTAGTGTCTCACAGGAACTCTGGTGGGTTTTGCCAAGCAAGCACCAGGCTGCTTGAAAACTGCTGATCTTGTTTAAGGTGATACTTGACTGAAAGCAAAGCACTTCAACAGGTTGCAGCACTGCCCAGGTCTCAGTGGTGGATGGATGGATGGATGGATGGATGGATGGATGGATGGATGGATGGATGGATGGATGGATGGACGGATGGATGATGGATGGATGGATAGATGGATGGATGATGGATGGATGGATGGATGGATGATGGATGGATGGATGGATGGATGGATGATGGATGGATAGATGGATGATGGATGGATAGATGGATGATGGATGGATGGATAGATGGATGGATGATGGATGGATGGATGGATGGATGGATGATGGATGGATGGATGGATGGATGGATGGATGATGGATGGAGGATGGATGGATGGATGATGGATGGATGGATGGAGGATGGATGGATGGATGATGGATGGATGGATGGATGGATGGATGATGGATGGCTGGATGATGGATGGATGGATGATGGATGGATGGATGGATGGATGGATGATGGATGGATGGATAGATGGATGGATGATGGATGGATGGATGGATGGATGATGGATGGATGATGGATGGATGGATGGATGGAGGGATGGATGGATGATGGATGGAGGGATGGATGGATGGATGGATGGATGGATGGATGGATGGATGGCTGGATGATGGATGGATGGATGGATGGATGGATGGATGGAGGGATGGATGGAGGGATGGATGGATGGATCCACCAGTGGAATTCTACTGTGAGTGGTCCATGCAAGGCTGGAGATGCTTAGCTGCCCTGGGAGAAGCTGTCAGTAAAATCAAGCTGGGAAATGGAGCCTCAAAGACCTTTCTGTAGGAACAGCTGCTTTGGATGCCTGAGACAGCTGGGATGATGTTTGTTTCTGGTGAGCTCTGCACCAAGGTGAACAACTCCTGAGCCAGGGGACAAAAAGCGTCACGTTCCCTTTAGAACTCTGTGGCTGCCTGAAGCTCTTGCTGAGTGTCTCCGGTCCATTTCCTCAGGGGCCAAAAATCTCATATGCTGCTGACCTGAATAGAGCTCTGTTGGTTTCTAATGTCTACTTCTGAGGTGTCTAAAGTTGAATTAAAATGATGTTGTTAAAGATTAATCAATTTTTGCCTGTTAAATATGAATCTCAATCAGTTGATGAGGAGTTCTACTTTTAGCAATGTTTGAACTGCCTCACTGCCTGATGGAATTACTCAGCGAGTCTTTCAAATTCTCTGATGAACAGTCAGAAAAAGACTCCAGCAGTGCATCACTGAAGTTTTGTAAGAGTAAAGGAGAACCCAATAACTTTAGGACTCAGTCTTTTAATTTTTTTTTGAATCTCCAGCCTGTTCTGTTTTCATTGTGATGACATGAACCCTTGGCCATGAGAACATTTTCTGTCACACAACCCAGAGTTAACCTTCCATCAGGAAAGAGAGAATTTGGCCAAGAGACTGCACTGAAAGATGACACCAACCTGGTCCCAGATAGCCCCGCCTCAGAAAAAAACACACACAGCAGCAGCAGCTTTAGAGGCAGACGTGCTGTTTTTGTTTTTCAGAGCTCTGTGGTTTAAAGCTGTGGTGTCTAAAGCTCTTTCCACTGTGAGGAAAAGCAAAAGTTAGAAATTCTCTGTGGTCAGCATGTTGCCATAAGGCCTCTGTTAGCAGTAGTTAGGCTAAGGAGTTTGTCCCTGTGTAGGCCCATGAGAATGAAAACTGAGAAATGAGGCCTGAGAATCTGCTGATGCAAGGAACAACGTTTAAAGGACTTAGTAGAGCATGTAGTACATAGGTATACAAATTACTTGTGAAATATGATTACATGGTTACCAATAAAATGTTTCTATGATGGGAGTTAAGCTTAGAGAATTAACCTTTATTTTAGCTAGAGCAAGCGTGCAAAATTTATAGCCTTTAGAAAGGTTACCTGTAAGATGAATGTGAATGTTTAAAGTAAAATACGTAGGAGACTGCACGTAGGCTGATGAAGTAAGACTTGTAACAAAGGTATAAAAGATGAGTATCTTTTGTAACCAACTTGGGACCCTGACTTTGAGACGCGAGTCCTCAGGTCCTCGGGGCCCCTAAATAAAGCACCGCATAAACTGACACTCTGTTGGTTTGTGTTTTCTCTGGGGATCGGGCAGCAAGCATGGTTAAGTGAGTGTGGTTGAGTGTGCATTTGGTGGCTCCCTGAGGTGACAGCGAGGTGAATGCCAGCTGGGAGCAGGGCAGGGCTGCAGCTCAGCACCAAAGGAAACCTCTTGGCAGGTGAGATGTGCTCCCAGTGCCCGTGGTCAGCCCTCAGGGGACAGCTGAGCAGGAATTCCTCAGCTGGAACAGGCTGGCAGGGAGCCGAGAGCTCCACCTGTTCCCCACAGGGAGAGTGGGGCTGAATTTTCCTGGGCTGAGAGGGAGAGAAGCAGTTGCTCTGTCCACAGCAGAGTCAAGCTGTGCTTAGGAGCCGTGGGTTCAGTCCAGTAACTCTGGCTAAAGCCATTCCCTGCAGAGGTTTAGGAAGCAGGAAGACACTTGTGGCGCATCCCTGTGTGTGCTGTGGCTGTGAAAATGGCTCACTGCTTCAGGCTGAGCTCTTCAAGTCCTTCAGAAGCACAGAGCTGTGTGGAAGCAACCTGATATCCACTGTTCCCACCTTCTCCAGATTGAGTTTTTCTTGATTTCAAGCTCACAGCACAAAACTGGCTCTTAGATTGTACAAGAGAGATTTCACCTACCAAAAGATTCGTAGGAATACCCAGCATTAAAATGGAGTTCCTAAACAATCAAGGGAACCCTGAGGAGGGGGAGAAAGACAGAGCTGAGGTGAAGTGGGAAAACACGTGACTTCCATATTAGGAAGTGGGAAAACACGTGACACCCCCAACCCGGAAGTGGGAATACACGTGACTTCCATACCCGGAAGTGGGAAAACACGTGACTTTCGGACCCGGAAGTGGGAAAACACGTGACTTTCGGACCCGGAAGTGGGAAAACACGTGACACCCCCACCCGGAAGTGGGAAAACACGTGACACCCCCACCCGGAAGTGGGAAAACACGTGACTTCCCATATTCGGAAGTGGGAAAACACGTGACTTCCATACCCGGAAGTGGGAAAACACGTGACTTCCATATTAGGAAGTGGGAAAACACGTGACACCCCCAACCCGGAAGTGGGAAAACACGTGACTTTAGGACCCGGAAGTGGGAAAACACGTGACTTTCATATTAGGAAGTGGGAAAACACGTGACACCCCATACCCGGAAGTGGGAAAACACGTGACTCCCATACCCGGAAGTGGGAAAACACGTGACTTTCCGACCCGGAAGTGGGAAAACACGTGACACCCCCAACCCGGAAGTGGGAAAACACGTGACTCCCATATTAGGAAGTGGGAAAACACGTGACTTCCATACCCGGAAGTGGGAAAACACGTGACACCCCATACCCGGAAGTGGGAAAACACGTGACTCCCATACCCGGAAGTGGGAAAACACGTGACTTCCCCGACCCGGAAGTGGGAAAACACGTGACTCCCATATTAGGAAGTGGGAAAACACGTGACTTCCATACCCGGAAGTGGGAAAACACGTGACTCCCATACCCGGAAGTGGGAAAACACGTGACTTCCATACCCGGAAGTGGGAAAACACGTGACACGCCCAACCCGGAAGTGGGAAAACACGTGACTTCCCGACCCGGAAGTGGGAAAACACGTGACTTCCCCAACCCGGAAGTGGGAAAACACGTGACTCCCATACCCGGAAGTGGGAAAACACGTGACTCCCATACCCGGAAGTGGGAAAACACGTGACTTCCAAACCCGGAAGTAAGAAAACACGTGACTTCCCCGACCCGGAAGTGGGAAAACACGTGACTTCCCATACCCGGAAGTGGGAAAACACGTGACTTCCCGACCCGGAAGTGGGAAAACACGTGACTTCCCCAACCCGGAAGTGGGAAAACACGTGACACCCCCAACCCGGAAGTGGGAAAACACGTGACATCCCATACCCGGAAGTGGGAAAACACGTGACTCCCCCAACCCGGAAGTGGGGAAAACACGTGACATCCCATACCCGGAAGTGGGAAAACACGTGACACCCCATACCCGGAAGTGGGAAAACACGTGGCTCCCATATTAGGAAGTGGGAAAACACGTGACTCCCATACCCGGAAGTGGGAAAACACGTGACACCCCCAACCCGGAAGTGGGAAAACACGTGACTTCCCCGACCCGGAAGTGGGAAAACACGTGACAGCCCCGACCCGGAAGTGGGAAAACACGAGACTTCCATACCCGGAAGTGGGAAAACACGTGACTTCCATACCCGGAAGTGGGAAAACACGTGACACGCCCAACCCGGAAGTGGGAAACACGTGACTTCCATACCCGGAAGTGGGAAAACACGTGACACGCCCAACCCGGAAGTGGGAAAACACGTGACTTCCCATACCCGGAAGTGGGAAAACACGTGACTTCCATACCCGGAAGTGGGAAAACACGTGACACCCCATACCCGGAAGTGGGAAAACACGTGACTTCCATACCCGGAAGTGGGAAAACACGTGACTTCCATACCCGGAAGTGGGAAAACACGTGACACCCCATACCCGGAAGTGGGAAAACACGTGACTTCCATATTAGAAAGTGGGAAAACACGTGACTCCCATACCCGGAAGTGGGAAAACACGTGACTTCCCCGACCCGGAAGTGGGAAAACACGTGACTTCCCCGACCCGGAAGTGGGAAAACACGTGGAAAACACGTGACTCCCATACCCGGAAGTGGGAAAACACGTGACTTCCCCGACCCGGAAGTGGGAAAACACGTGACTTCCATACCCGGAAGTGGGAAAACACGTGACTTCCCCGACCCGGAAGTGGGAAAACACGTGACTTCCATACCCGGAAGTGGGAAAACACGTGACACCCCATACCCGGAAGTGGGAAAACACGTGACTTCCATATTAGAAAGTGGGAAAACACGTGACTCCCATACCCGGAAGTGGGAAAACACGTGACTTCCCCGACCCGGAAGTGGGAAAACACGTGACTTCCCCGACCCGGAAGTGGGAAAACACGTGGAAAACACGTGACTCCCATACCCGGAAGTGGGAAAACACGTGACTTCCCCGACCCGGAAGTGGGAAAACACGTGACTTCCATACCCGGAAGTGGGAAAACACGTGACTTCCCCGACCCGGAAGTGGGAAAACACGTGACTTCCATATTAGGAAGTGGGAAAACACGTGACTCCCATACCCGGAAGTGGGAAAACACGTGACTCCCATATTAGGAAGTGGGAAAACACGTGACTTTAGGACCCGGAAGTGGGAAAACACGTGACTTCCCGACCCGGAAGTGGGAAAACACGTGACTTCCATACCCGGAAGTGGGAAAACACGTGACACCCCATACCCGGAAGTGGGAAAACACGTGACTCCCCCGACCCGGAAGTGGGGAAAACACGTGACATCCCATCCCCGGAAGTGGGAAAACACCTAACACCCCATACCCGGAAGTGGGAAAACACGAGACTTCCATACCCGGAAGTGGGAAAACACGTGACTTCCATACCCGGAAGTGGGAAAACACGTGACACGCCCAACCCGGAAGTGGGAAACACGTGACTTCCATACCCGGAAGTGGGAAAACACGTGACACGCCCGACCCGGAAGTGGGAAAACACGTGACTCCCATACCCGGAAGTGGGAAAACACGTGACATCCCATACCCGGAAGTGGGAAAACACGTGACTTCCCGACCCGGAAGTGGGAAAACACGTGACTTCCCCAACCCGGAAGTGGGAAAACACGTGACTCCCATACCCGGAAGTGGGAAAACACGTGACATCCCATACCCGGAAGTGGGAAAACACGTGACTTCCCATACCCGGAAGTGGGAAAACACGTGACTTCCCGACCCGGAAGTGGGAAAACACGTGACTTCCCCAACCCGGAAGTGGGAAAACACGTGACACCCCCAACCCGGAAGTGGGAAAACACGTGACATCCCATACCCGGAAGTGGGAAAACACGTGACTCCCCCAACCCGGAAGTGGGAAAACACGTGACATCCCATACCCGGAAGTGGGAAAACACGTGACACCCCATACCCGGAAGTGGGAAAACACGTGGCTCCCATATTAGGAAGTGGGAAAACACGTGACTCCCATACCCGGAAGTGGGAAAACACGTGACACCCCCAACCCGGAAGTGGGAAAACACGTGACTTCCCCGACCCGGAAGTGGGAAAACACGTGACAGCCCCGACCCGGAAGTGGGAAAACACGAGACTTCCATACCCGGAAGTGGGAAAACACGTGACTTCCATACCCGGAAGTGGGAAAACACGTGACACCCCATACCCGGAAGTGGGAAAACACGTGACTTCCATATTAGAAAGTGGGAAAACACGTGACTCCCATACCCGGAAGTTGGAAAACACGTGACTTCCCCGACCCGGAAGTGGGAAAACACGTGACTTCCCCGACCCGGAAGTGGGAAAACACGTGGAAAACACGTGACTCCCATACCCGGAAGTGGGAAAACACGTGACTTCCCCGACCCGGAAGTGGGAAAACACGTGACTTCCATACCCGGAAGTGGGAAAACACGTGACACCCCATACCCGGAAGTGGGAAAACACGTGACTTCCATATTAGAAAGTGGGAAAACACGTGACTCCCATACCCGGAAGTGGGAAAACACGTGACTTCCCCGACCCGGAAGTGGGAAAACACGTGACTTCCCCGACCCGGAAGTGGGAAAACACGTGGAAAACACGTGACTCCCATACCCGGAAGTGGGAAAACACGTGACTTCCCCGACCCGGAAGTGGGAAAACACGTGACTTCCATACCCGGAAGTGGGAAAACACGTGACTTCCCCGACCCGGAAGTGGGAAAACACGTGACTTCCATATTAGGAAGTGGGAAAACACGTGACTCCCATACCCGGAAGTGGGAAAACACGTGACTCCCATATTAGGAAGTGGGAAAACACGTGACTTTAGGACCCGGAAGTGGGAAAACACGTGACTTCCCGACCCGGAAGTGGGAAAACACGTGACTTCCATACCCGGAAGTGGGAAAACACGTGACACCCCATACCCGGAAGTGGGAAAACACGTGACTCCCCCGACCCGGAAGTGGGGAAAACACGTGACATCCCATCCCCGGAAGTGGGAAAACACCTAACACCCCATACCCGGAAGTGGGAAAACACGTGACTTCCATATTAGGAAGTGGGAAAACACGTGACTCCCATACCCGGAAGTGGGAAAACACGTGACACCCCATACCCGGAAGTGGGAAAACACGTGGCTCCCATATTAGGAAGTGGGAAAACACGTGACTCCCATACCCGGAAGTGGGAAAACACGTGACACCCCCAACCCGGAAGTGGGAAAACACGTGACAGCCCCGACCCGGAAGTGGGAAAACACGAGACTTCCATACCCGGAAGTGGGAAAACACGTGACTTCCATACCCGGAAGTGGGAAAACACGTGACACGCCCAACCCGGAAGTGGGAAACACGTGACTTCCATACCCGGAAGTGGGAAAACACGTGACACGCCCAACCCGGAAGTGGGAAAACACGTGACTTCCCATACCCGGAAGTGGGAAAACACGTGACATCCCATACCCGGAAGTGGGAAAACACGTGACTTCCATACCCGGAAGTGGGAAAACACGTGACACCCCATACCCGGAAGTGGGAAAACACGTGACTTCCATACCCGGAAGTGGGAAAACACGTGACTCCCATACCCGGAAGTAGGAAAACACGTGACTTCCCATACCCGGAAGTGGGAAAACACGTGACACCCCATACCCGGAAGTGGGAAAACACGTGACTTCCATATTAGGAAGTGGGAAAACACGTGACTCCCATACCCGGAAGTGGGAAAACACGTGACTTCCCCGACCCGGAAGTGGGAAAACACGTGACTTCCCCGACCCGGAAGTGGGAAAACACGTGGAAAACACGTGACTCCCATACCCGGAAGTGGGAAAACACGTGACTTCCCCGACCCGGAAGTGGGAAAACACGTGACTTCCATACCCGGAAGTGGGAAAACACGTGACTTCCCCGACCCGGAAGTGGGAAAACACGTGACTCCCATACCCGGAAGTGGGAAAACACGTGACTCCCATATTAGGAAGTGGGAAAACACGTGACTTTAGGACCCGGAAGTGGGAAAACACGTGACTTCCCGACCCGGAAGTGGGAAAACACGTGACTCCCATACCCGGAAGTGGGAAAACACGTGACTTCCATACCCGGAAGTGGGAAAACACGTGACTCCCCCGACCCGGAAGTGGGGAAAACACGTGACATCCCATCCCCGGAAGTGGGAAAACACGTAACACCCCATACCCGGAAGTGGGAAAACACGTGACTTCCATATTAGGAAGTGGGAAAACACGTGACTCCCATACCCGGAAGTGGGAAAACACGTGACTTCCGCAACCCGGAAGTGGGAAAACACGTGACTTCCTCGACCCGGAAGTGGGAAAACACGTGACTTCCATATTAGGAAGTGGGAAAACACGTGACTCCCATACCCGGAAGTGGGAAAACACGTGACTTCCCCGACCCGGAAGTGGGAAAACACGTGACTCCCATATTAGGAAGTGGGAAAACACGTGACTTCCATATTAGGAAGTGGGAAAACACGTGACTTTCCGACCCGGAAGTGGGAAAACACGTGACTTCCATACCCGGAAGTAGGAAAACACGTGACACCCATACCCGGAAGTAGGAAAACACGTGACTTCCCCGACCCGGAAGTGGGAAAACACGTGACTCCCATACCCGGAAGTGGGAAAACACGTGACTTCCCGGCCCGGAAGTGGGAAAACACGTGACACGCCCAACCCGGAAGTGGGAAAACACGTGACTTCCCCGACCCGGAAGTGGGAAAACACGTGACTTCCCCGACCCGGAAGTGGGAAAACACGTGACTTCCCCGACCCGGAAGTGGGAAAACACGTGACTTCCATACCCGGAAGTGGGAAAACACGTGACTCCCCATACCCGGAAGTGGGAAAACACGTGACTTCCCCGACCCGGAAGTGGGAAAACACGTGACTTCCCCACCCGGAAGTGGGAAAACACGTGACTTCCCGACCCGGAAGTGGGAAAACACGTGACTTCCATATTAGGAAGTGGGAAAACACGTGACTCCCATACCCGGAAGTGGGAAAACACGTGACTTTCTGACCCGGAAGTGGGAAAACACGTGACACCCCCAACCCGGAAGTGGGAAAACACGTGACTTCCCGACCCGGAAGTGGGAAAACACGTGACTTCCATACCCGGAAGTGGGAAAACACGTGACACCCCATACCCGGAAGTGGGAAAACACGTGACACGCCCAACCCGGAAGTGGGAAAACACGTGACTCCCATACCCGGAAGTGGGAAAACACGTGACTTCCCCGACCCGGAAGTGGGAAAACACGTGACTTCCCCACCCGGAAGTGGGAAAACACGTGACTTCCCGACCCGGAAGTGGGAAAACACGTGACACCCATACCCGGAAGTGGGAAAACACGTGACTTCCAGACCCAGAAGTGGGAAAACACGTGACTTCCCGACCCGGAAGTGGGAAAACACGTGACTTTCCCTACTCGGAAGTGGGAAAACACGTGACACCCCCAACCCGGAAGTGGGAAAACACGTGACTTCCATACCCGGAAGTGGGAAAACACGTGACACTTCCATACCCAGAAGTGGGAAACACGTGACTTCCCGAACCAGAAGTGGGAAAACACGTGACACCCCCACCCGGAAGTGGGAAAACACGTGACTTCCATACCCGGAAGTGGGAAAACACGTGACTTCCATACCCGGAAGTGGGAAAACACGTGACTCCCAGACCCGGAAGTGGGAAAACACGTGACTTCCCATACCCGGAAGTGGGAAAACACGTGACACCCCCAACCCAAAAGTAGGAAAACACATGACACTCCCATACCCGGAAGTGAGAAAACACGTGACTTCCCGACCCGGAAGTGGGGAAACACGTGACTTTCCCGACCCGGAAGTGGGGAAACACGTGACTTTCCCGACCCGGAAGTGGGAAAACACGTGACTTTCCATACCCGGAAGTGGGAAAACACGTGACTCCCATACCCGGAAGTGGGAAAACACGTGACTTCCCATATTCGGAAGTGGGAAAACACGTGACTTCCATACCCGGAAGTGGGAAAACACGTGACTTCCCCCATACCTGGAAGGGGGAAAACACGTGACCCCCAACCCGGAAGTGGGAAAACACGTGACTTCCCCACCCGGAAGTGGGAAAACACGTGACTTCCATACTCAGAAGTAGGAAAACACGTGACACCTCAACCCGGAAGTGGGAAAACACATGACTTCCTGACCCGGAAGTGGGAAAACAAGTGACTTCCATACCCGGAAGTGGGAAAACACGTGACACCCCATACCCGGAAGTGGGAAAACACGTGACTTCCATACCCGGAAGTGGGAAAACACGTGACTTCCATACCCGGAAGTGGGAAAACACGTGACTTCCATACCCGGAAGTGGGAAAACACGTGACACCCTCGACCCGGAAGTGGGAAAACACGTGACTTCCATACCCGGAAGTGGGAAAACACGTGACTTCCCAACCCGGAAGTGGGAAAATCTGGGTAATATGCAATTATTGTCGAAATTATTTTACTTAACTTTAGACAAATATGTATCCTAGTGATAAAAATGAAAATTAAAAATGTTAAAGATTTGAAGAATTGAAACCCTTGATTGTCATACAATAAGTGTATTAATATTTTAAATGTAATAATCTTAAATTGTAATGTGATAGTAAAAAGCCACCTCCGTAATCCCCCTGGGGGGGGCAGTGAGGGGGGGCTGCCGGGGCGCTGGAAGCCGCCCGCAGGCCCCCCCCCCTCGGACGCCGGAGTGGACTGCCCCCTGCCTTGAGAGAGCCTGCAGCCCCCCCAGAGCCCAGACCACCTTTAGAAAACCTACAGAAACCCCGGAGCGGGCTATCCCAGCCCCAACCCCCGTGGAATGCCTGCCGCCCGCGCCTTCTCCCACCCCGCCAGCGCAGCTCTACCGCCAGGGCGGCCCGTCTCACCCTGGCCTGGCTCCCCAGAGCCCATAGAGCCGCCGCGTGGTGCGGGCTGCCGAGCCGGCCCGAGCCTGGGACGGAGAACCCGCGGCTCCCGGCCCGCTGCCGCCGCCGCTGCCAGCACAGCTTTGCTGACGGGGCGGCCCCCACCCCGCCCCGCTCCAAAAAGAACCCGCTCCCCTGAGCCGCGGCGGATCACTGCCGAGGCGCGACCACAGGCGCCTTTCCTTCCCCCGCCACCATCGAGCCTGCGGGACCTGTGAGACGCTGCTCCCCGAGCGCGGCCATCTCGCTGAGACCAGTTGCGAAATGACCATGAGGCTGCTGCAGCCCCTGCAGTCCCGGGGCGATCCCGGAGAACATGCAGATTAGAAATCCCAAATGCATTCTGGAACCCTTTTTAACACCAAAAACCCCCTATAAAGATAAATCTAAGTAAGATTTAAACCCACAAAAAACAGTACTAAGCTGTATATACCCTACAGCATCAATAGAGCTAATTAATCCGACTTTGGAACTCGCTGTAACCTAAAAATACCAAACAAAAGGTGAGACCCTGAGGAAAACAAATAGAAATCAGAACTTCTTGGAGACTCCCGACGAGGGAAGAGTTCTATAGCTTTGCAGGAACATCCGGCTGCAAAGCTGATCAAGATCCTCCTCCTCAAGGGGGAACCGGGCTTAAAAATCCCTCGAGCCACCATTGTAAGAGCTGATTAATAAAGGCATTTTAAGGAGAAAAATATCTCCGCCCATTTTTAACAACGCCCTGTAGTGTGGGAAAAGCAGGGAGAAGATAAGA
Source organism: Zosterops lateralis (assembly GCF_965231275.1). Classification (NCBI taxonomy): domain Eukaryota; kingdom Metazoa; phylum Chordata; class Aves; order Passeriformes; family Zosteropidae; genus Zosterops; species Zosterops lateralis. The sequence goes on from NC_139764.1 coordinate 15,122,549, forward strand.
GAGGGAATGGCACAGATCAGCAGAGGGAGAGCCTGCCCTGCAGAAGTCAGCACTGACAAAGCTGCCTGAAAAGGCTGCAAAACATTCCAGTAAATGCCCTGCTTCAGGAGTTTTGTGCAACATCCCACACGGCAATGCATGCACGAGGTACCACCCTGGTGAAGGGCCGAAGGGATACTGGTGAGCTGTGACAGTGGAGCTGACAGCACCACAGCTCAGCAACTCCCCTGTGATATCTAGCAGGCACACTGATGGGACACACTTCACATTTAATTTCACGAACAGGACCTTGAATATCCTCTAGTAGTTTATCCTACTTTTCCTGTTCTAGCCAGGGTGGGCCAAAACATGCACCACATTAGTAACAAGGTTTGTCATTCAGTTCCTTATCTTGCATCTCATTATTTCTTTGGCAACAGGAGTTACAGCATTTCCTTTATAAATCAGACACGCTGCAGGGATTGCCAGCCAACATCCATGGCACAGGTAACTGACTGCCAAGGCAAGCTCTCGTGTCCAGGGAAGGCTGTGGGAGGCTGAGAGCCTGTGAACTCTGCTCAGCATCTATGGCACACAACAGGAATAACAGCAGAAACGGCTTTTTGCTGTGCAACAGTGTTGTGGATTGAAAGCAAAACGAATGAGAGGCTCCAAGTCAGAGATATATTTTAATAAGAAGAATGGTAAAAAGGTAAAAAAAAAAATAAATGCAATAACACAAAGGATCACTGACAGAGTCAGAATACAACCTGAGCAGGATAGTTGCAGCAACTTTAAATATGTACCAAGTGCCATAAAAACACTGTGTTCACTTAGACAGGAGACAGTCTCATTGCAACATCATGGTTACAAAATCATTACTTTCAGTAAAACTGCCACTGTCCCTTTTGGGCGGGACGTGACATACAAACACGCGATCAGGATCCAAAACTGAAGTTCTCCAGCTAATATACTCTTAACAAAGCATGACCTTAAGTCCTTGACTACTACATCACACTAACTTATAATATTCTTTGGTGGAAAGCAATTAGCGTCAATATAATAGGCAAGTATGGCTAAAAGTTAATAAGGCACGTGTTTAACTACAAATAATCTTTTTGTATCTTTTTAAATAGGTTTCCACGCTGACAGCCTTGTCTTCCTTGCTATGGATACTTTGCTAAGGCTAAAATAACCATTTATGCATGTATGCTACAAAACCCCAGTAAAAGCAGTTATCAACTCATTTCATCATCGATAACAAAAAAACCAGGGAGCAATAGTTAAATAAGGCCTCAGTAAGATGGGGCATTTAACTCAACAAACAGTAAAAGTAGTTGAATGGTTACCCCTCTTGGTTGCTAAGCGTTTTAACAATTGTTAAGTGAGCACAATTGCCTCCCTTTCAGGAGGAAACTTTTAAGAGTTAAGATCCATGCCTCCAATGCTTTTGTTGTCATCTTGCTTGACTCTGGCTTGTCTTCAGTTGATATAGTTAAGCATTCAGTCCTCTATGCATTTCATTCATTTCCTTCATCTGGAGGAGAGAAGGTAGAGGGAGATCAACATCTGTGCTACTTCTAACCTTCAAGAGTCAGTAAGTCATTGGGACTTAACAGCCCAGATTTTCATTAGCAAATGGATTTGATGCAGCACTAACAGAAACAACCACGACAAAGCCACCAGATTAAAAAAGAAAAAAAAAGCACGACTTAGGGTACATGCAGGAAGCAGACAACACTATTTAGCTACAACCTTGTTTGGATTCCTTCACAAAAGGCTCCACACTTGGCCCTGAAGCACCATTTGCTATTCCATTGGAAAGCAGCTCTTGAAGGGAAACTGGAAGACCCAGGCAAACACCTCAGTAAAGGTCTTAGTCACAGAACAAGACTATCAGCACTTCCTGTGGATTGCAGGCCCTCTGCTATACATATGTAAAATAGAACTGGCAGGAAAACCGAACCCCACCCCCACAGCCCTGGGAAAAGCAACAGATCACCAGCTGCCTTTGAAACTAGTGCAGAACTACACCGAGGTGAATCTAGCTACGGAATTTGAATACTTTCAGTCTCCTTGAACACATCTGAAGCACCCAAAGGGAGTTTTTAACCTACAGCAAGCTTGGGAGTTTCTGGATTCTGGTCAACCTCCTCCCCCACACAAGCACCACAAACAGAAATTAATTACCTCAGCTTCCACGTTTTTCCCTTTCTTCCTCCATCTCCAAAGCTGTAAGAGAAGGATGCAATCTATTCTAAGTCTCGATATACAAGTAACTTCATCTGGTTTTGACTTTAAAAACACAAGACTTGAAGCTGTCTGTTCCCCGTCCTTCAGAAGTGAGGTGGGTACAAACGAGCTTGTCTGTCACTCTGAACTGACTTAAACCAGGAGGCACTTTGTTCACCTCTGTGAATTGCCCCCAGCACTTGTTCTCCGGGTGACACCCTTCAGCTGTAACCTGGAACAGCAGCAGTGTGCCCATCACCAATTTCCCATCTCCCAAGTCTGAAGAAGCAACCAATTCACAAAGGGAGACTTTCCATCAGAGTCCAAACACGAATGTTGTGGCTTCCCAAATTGTGCCAGTACCGCTCTGCTTGGCAGCTTTATTAGAACTTACCAGAACAACAATTACAACTGCTATTAGTGCCAGTACAGGGACAGCAATAAGGCCGAGAGTGAGAGAACTTGTGGAAGACTCCGGTGCTATTTCATCAACACAGTACGCCCGTGAAATTTTAGCTATCTTCACTGGTTCATTGTCAATGCTGAAGTTTATCCCAGCATTATTATGAAAGATGGACTGACTTTTCACCTAAAACAGACAGGAAAAGAGAGACTTGCTAGTTGACATTGTAGGAAGGCATTTATCTCATCACAGGAATAATTCACCTTGCCTTAGCCAGTACACGGCCACACTCCCAAGAGCAGTGCAAGACACACGCCCGGCCTCTGGCAGACTTTACCGATGACACACTTACATCTTTCTCAAAGTAGTAGGCCACATCAGCTATATCCACATCTCCAACTGATTTGTCTAAGGAATTTTGCTTCAAATCAATAGTAATGTAAGGGTTTTCATACTGCAATAAAAACATAGTGCGGTATTAAGAAGGAGGTCCTTTAAATCCAGCTATCAAATATTCACCAAACATTATGATCCAGTTCATGAACTTGCATCCTGGAACAAGTTTATGGTTTTTGAACTCAAGCCAACTGTTTACAGTAGGATTTAAATTCCACTTTTTCAGCAAAGCAAAGAAGTTATCTACAGACTGAGGAGAGCAGTGTAGTTTCTCAGCATTTCTGTTCAGATATGCTATGTGCTAACTGCTCACTATTTTAAGAGCTTCTACTGGAACCCATGCAGTGTTGCATTAGTCAAATACGAGTTTTTAAAGTTATAACAAAACGAAGTTCTAATACTTTACTAAACATTATGTGCCTCTTACCTTAATATTTATGTTGCGGCGAGGCAGCTTATAACGACTGGTAATGCTGTTTGTGAAAATCCTGCAAAGACAGAAAGCCATGGCTGTTAAAACCAGTATTATTTCACACATATCATTTGAGGAGTAGAGAAGACCAGTGTAATTGTTTCCTTCTGCAGTCTCTGTGCTGGGTGGACCTCAGCCAGCAGCTAAACCCTCACCTAGTCTCTCACTCACTTCCCCCTAGCAGGACTGGGAAAAGAATCAGAAGGGCAAAAGCAAGGGGAAAAAAAACAAAACAAAACAAAACAAAACAAAACAAAACAAAAAAAAAAAAAAAAAAAAAAACCCTCATCATTTCAAATAAAGACAGTCTGGTAAGTGAAAGGGCTGGGTGGGGGAAATATAAAACCTCAAGTGGTGTCAAAGCAATCAGTCATCACTGACAGATCAATGTCTAGCCAACCTCTGAGCAATGGCTACTTGGGAAAAGACTTTCCCCCAGATTTATGGTTGAACGTGGCATTATACAATACAGGCTACCTGTTCAGTCAATTCAGGTCAGCCCTCTCCCCCCTTCCCAACCTCCTGCCCATCCCCAACCTACTCCCTGGGGCAGCAGAGTCAGAGTTTGAGAAGGCCTTGACATTATTTTGGTACATTGATTTGAGGGGGGAAAAAAACTAGCAATCCATTTTAAATGCAATGGGAATCTCTTTAGCAGTTAATTTGTTTCCAATACAAATTAAAACAACTCTATGAGGAACCTGCAACTTGCTGCAAAATGTCTTACAAACGAGTTCACAAGTCTGACAATGCTTTTAGCAACTGTTTAGAAATACAATAAATATGCAGTAGGACATGCAGACACCAGCATGACGTATCACTATCATCACTTACTTCTCTATAGATTCAGCATTCAAAGGAGCATTTCTCTCAGCATGTTTCAGCTTCATTTCGATGGACCTGAAGTACAATGAATATTCTTGAAGTGCATGCATATAAAACATACCCAAAAAATCTAACCCCAGGCTAAAACAACAGAACAATGAGACAAACCAAGGCAAGCATTCAATGTCCCCTTGCTTCTGAAGAAAAAACCCAGCAGTAACCAAGTGTTGATTGCTCCATCTTCATTCATCCCCAATGCATCATTCACACGAGGCAGAGCCTCATACAGGAATGTTTTCATGTCACAGCACACCCTGCTGAAAGACTTACATCCTTCTGACTACTTGACGGCCCTCTGAGTCTGCATCATGTTCATCAGTTCTTCTAACTCCAGCTGCCTTCACATAACAACAGGTGGTTTCACTGTACCCCTTTGTCTTGAAAGCATCAGCATAATCACACTCAGGATCATAGAAGCAACCAAATGCACCTTTTGGTTTCTTGCGATTGCCCGGTTTTGAGCCCATTGCTTCTGCTTCCACCAGCAGGCATTTTGAAGTCACTAGAAATAACCAGAAAATCGCGTTACGCAGCATCAGACCACACACGTCCAAAAGAGAGCTCTGAGTCTGTACAAACACGAGGTGACATCAGCAGCAACCAGATTCATGGAAGAGCAGATGTCTAATGTGTAGGTGGTGCATAAAATCAATACAACTGGGGTATGTCAGCCTCTCAAGGCAAAAGCCTAACAAATCCAGCCTAAGGACTCTCAGCTCCCATTTCTCACAGCCAGAGGGCTGCTCACAACTTAGCTGAGCTTGAACCCAGAGTGAGGCCTTGTCACAAGGCTCTTTCCCTCTAGATTTGTAGGAAAAGTGAGGATATGTGCTTGCAAGGAAGCTAAACACTCGTCTTCCAAGAAATTCTGGCCACTAAAGGACAAAAATTGAGGAGGAGGCGTGAGCCTACATCAGCACGAGCAGTGAACTCTTATCTTCCAACACCAGTTGACCTGGAAGACCAGGAAGAAGGACTCCTTCCGTGCCTCCATTGTTTGCTGGGAACTCAGCGGTGATTCTCACATATCCCCCAGTGTGTTTCCGCGCCACCCTCCTGGCCGTGCCCTTTTACTCACAAAAGGTGTAGTTGAAAATCATGTTGGAGCAGGTGCAGAACTCGTTGTTGAAGTTCCATTTGGTGATACAGTAGTTATTCTCCTTGCCGACACAGGCTGCAAGGGAAGCGGGGCCGTGAGCCGGGCACCGCGGGGCACCGCCACCCGCGCTCTGCCCCCGGACAAAGCCGCCCCTCTCGGGCCGGGCGGGGCGTGCCCGCAGCCCCTGCTCTCCCTCCCTCCCTTCCCCGGCCAGGGCTCTCCGCGCAGCCCCGGCTCTCCCCTGGGGGCGAGGACAAAGGGGCGCCGTCGGGGCCGGGCTCTCCTGCCCCCGGAGAACGGGACGGGGGAACGGTGTCGCCATTTGGGGCACGGGGCACCCAGCGGGGCGGGGCGGCCCCACAGAGAGCGGGGGCCGGGAGGGGGTCCCGGGGCTGGGCGGCTCGGCCAGGAGAGGGGCGCGGGCACTCACCGTTCTGGGCGGTGGCAATGGCAAAGAGAAATTCGTCACACTGCGCAGGATTTCCTGGAAAACACTATTTAGAAAAAGAAAAATACTTCTTTAAAGGTGTGTTACACACATTCTTTCTTTCTTTCTTTCTTTCAAAATAACAACTGACAAAACTCAGTGCTGAACAGTCCATTCATATAAAATGCACAGCAATTCTATTTTTTTAACCACTTGAATTTTACATATCATCTACACAGAGGAAAGCACTTCAGGTTTCTTTTATTTCTAACCTATGGCAAGGACACACAGCAAGCCCTTTCAGCTTAGAGCACTAGAAATTACAGTGATATGTATAACAGCTATAGAACCAATATATAACAATCAAATGTGATTCTTCATCATCAGTCCCTTAAAATACTAAAACTCCAAAAAGGAAAAATCTATGGGGTTTTATTTCCTGTCGTCCCACAACTATAAAGAAAGGCTGAAAATTGTACCTGGTGAGCTAAAGACCAGGAATCTTCATTCACAGATTCACTTCCTGCTTTATTCTTGCGAACTTCAACTCTGTAATGATGAACCATAAGCAGGTCCCTCACAAAAGATTCAAAGTCCACTTTATTAAGCACAACAATCTCAAGCTTCTGAAATCCTAAGGAAAAAAAAAGGAAATTATGAGATACCCGCATTGGTTCAAAAAGCTTATTTCCTTATTTTCTGTAATCAAAATCCCCAAGAACAACCATCAGAAAACACTGTCTTAATATCACAAAAGCAAACGTAGAATCCATGACACAACACAAACCCACAACATTCAACTGGTTAATACTAATGAAGAAAGCACACAACCTCTCCAAATAAAAACAACATTCAATTCCTGATTTCACTTTATGGGTATGTTAATATACACAAAGGGATGTGTTCCTCTCACAATCTCCTTGATTTCGGTTACTAATTAATATTTCACACATTTTGCTCTAATGACCATCAGAAGTCTGCTACAGGTTCCCTTCTGGACAACATCTTTTCTTCCCTGCACAAGCAGCTTCTGTTGACAGACAAGACTGCCCCTCTATTCACACTCACACAGCACTTGTGCCAAGACTTTTCCCTTTTATCATCATTTATCCAGTAAAAACAACAGATCATCAAAAAAATTAACAGTTTACATTAAAACCTAACTTAGAAAGTGCCTAATTGACAGATTTCTGGACTTCTGCTCCTGTACATCCAAGCAGATGGTGCAGCTGAACAAATTCAATTCCACGCAGCTGCCCAGGGGAGCAACAGCACCTCTACCTCCCCATCTCCAGCAGCAGCCTGCTCACAGAACCAGGAAATTCCACTGCTGAGCAAACTGGGGGTTCAGCTGAGCACACTGAGCTTTCTGCCAGCCTGGCAAGTGGAACTAACTCAGACTGGTGTCGGACACATTGCAGTTGGATGACACAACAAGCACCAGGGACTATCACATCCCTCTTCCAGCAGCATGCTTTAACCACACCTGAGGCTCTTCCCTCCTTCCACATGAAAGATGTTAAACAGCAAACTCCCACACCCACAGGAACTTATGGGTTTATTTAGAACAGGACTTTCTGAAACAGGTAAAAAATCTAATTCTACCTAATTATGTTCTCTTCCCCAGGGCAGGACTGTCCAACACAATTGTTCTTATTCTTTCAGTGGAGACAACACAATACAATGGCAGGGGCTGGGGAGCACCTGAAGTTCACGTGTACTCTGAAATCATCCTCAGAGCAACAAGTGCAGTTTTGTGCTTTTAGCTGGATAAGCTTTTAGAGGGTGTAAAATTGGAGCTGGTAGACCCGTGATTACACCGGCAAAACAACTTCTAAATTGAATACAACAACAATCCTGATTAATGTTTCTAGCCTGGAAGACACACCGAGCTTAGTGTTTTTTAATTTTTGTTTTATCTATGAGCTCATCACTCACAATAGAAAGGAAAAACCGCATGAGGAGCTCGTACTCTTTTTTATGCTGATGTTCGCACACACAAAACATCTGATTCATTAGAGAACATTTATTTTGCAAAGTCTGAGCCAATAACTCAGCGATTAAGGCTAATCCTAAGGTTTGTATTCCGACAAGATAATTTATCCCGCTGCTCTTACACCCGACATCTGCGAGCTCCACCGCCTTATACCAAGTGAGAAACCAAGAGCGGCGCGGGGTGGATGGCAAAGAAAACCTCAGGAAACACACGGAAACGTGCGGAAGTAAAGAACTTCCGTCAGTGACTGCCGGCCCCAGTGCCCCAGAGCGAACACTGAACAACACGGCCACGGCCCCGCATCCCCCTGGGCGCATCCACCGGCCCCGGCAGCGGCTCCCGCAGCGCCGCCCGGACCGGCCCCGCCCGGAGCCCGAGGCATCCCCGAGATGCCGCCGGGGCCGCTCCCTGTGACACCCGCAGGCCTCGGCCTGGGCACCGGGGCCGCGCCTGCCGGGGCCTCCCGGGGGTACCGGGGCCTCCGGGGGCTGCCATGGTTTTCCGGCGGCCTCTCGAGGTTGTCCGGAGGCCTCCCGGGGCCTCCAGGCGTTTTCCGGGGACCTCCCTGCGGTGTCACCACCGCCCCCTCCTTCCTCCGCTCCTCCCTGGGCGCCCGAGCCCGGCCGCACTCGCCTCACGCAGCTGCCCCCCGCCCGCCGCCGTCCCTCAGGCCCGTCCCCGGTGTCCCCTCGCTCCCCCGCCCGTCCCCGCTGTCCCCTCGCTCCCCCGCCCGTCCCCGCTGTCCCCTCGCTCCCCCGCCCGTCCCCGGTGTCCCCTCGCTCCCCCGCCCGCCCCCGGTGTCCCCTCGCTCCCCCGCCCGCCCCCGGTGTCCCCTCGCTCCCCCGCACACACCCGGGATGAGGTCGGGGTTGTGGCAGAGCTCTCAGGCGGCCAGCCGCGCATCCTCGCCGAGCACCGTGTAGCAGCCGCCGCGCTCGAAGAAGCGCGCGGTGGTGTCGGGCTTCTCGGGCAGCCTGGGCACGATGCGCTCCCAGTCCAGATCGGGGCACACGGCCTCCCGCTTCGCCTCCTGCGCCATCCCGGCCCGTGCCCACGGCCGCCACCCCCCACCAAACTCGCCACGCATACGCGGTCGGCGGAGCCCGCTCGGAGAGTGACAATCGCGGCAGCTCGCTTCAGCCAATCGTTGCGGGACGCGCCCGCGCGAGCTTCTCGACCCGCCCCCCGAGCCGGCCGCGCTGAGGGAGCGCGCGGGCCGGGGTGGTGCCGCCCTCATCTCGGATTTACTGAATCCCTTGGCTTGGAAAACTCCTCTGAGATCATCCAGTCCACCCTGCGACCCGACACCACCGTGCCGGCCCGGCCATGACGCCGAGTGCCGCGCGGGGCCTTTCCTTGAAGGCCTGCAGGGACGGTGACCGCACGCCCGCCCTGGGCACGTCGCTGCCAACGCCCGAGCTGAGGCGGGATAACCAGGGCGGGCCCGGCGGCCGTGCCCAGGCGGGCACTGCCTTTGCTCCGCGAGGAGAAGAGTGTCCTGTCCTGTTGGAAAGAGGGAGACTGACTCAACCGATGTTGATCAATCAGGCTCGATTTATTTGTTTTCTCGCTTACATTTATATTCTAAGTAATTAGTTCATACATATTGCAAAAGCCAAGCTCCTGATTGGTAGTGACCATACAATAGCTTACTTCATGTTATATCAGCATATTGCAACAGTTGTATCGCCTTGTGATATTTAGTTCCCCTCTTCTCATGATCTCATAAATTACGGGTGAATATGTGGCTGACTTGACCCTGAATTTGGCAACATGATCTCAGTTTCTCTCACAACTGTGGCCCCTCCTCCCAGCAGAGCAAGGCCCACCTCCTCATGATTTTCAATGTACCATTGCAGTATCTCTCGAGCTATTGGCAACAGAATAGTGCCTGGTTCATTCCCCGTGATCTGTTGTGCACGCTGTCTACCTTTATGGATAAGGACTGCCAACATTTCTGATTTTTGAAAAACAGTTTTACATTGTCGTAGGGGTGGCTGTAACCATTCTAATACCCGAATGTCTTTCTCCTCTCCCCTATTCTCCCCCTTTTCTTTAATTGTTGAACAAGGGCTCCAAGAGGATGGCATTTACCGAGCCATATAGCCAAATCAATAGGCAGGAAAGGGTCACGACGAGAAATACTGCCCTGCTGGATGATTTCAGCAGTTTTCTGGAGCACTGTACGCTGACGTAAGGTTGGCACAATTTTTGCAGTAGGATCAGTACCTCGCAACATCGGTTGCAATTCCATAAGCAGTTCATTTGGTATGCCAACCACCGGCTTGAGCCACTGTAAGTCCCCAAGCAATTTCTGAGCATCATTTAGAGTATGTAGTTCTGTTTGCAATGTAAGTTTCTGTGGAGTAATAGTGCTGTCTGTAATTTTCCACCCCAAATATTTCCACGGGGCCTGCAACTGCACTTTCTCCGGTGCAATTTGTAATCCCTGTTTTGCCAAGATATCTGTTACATATTTCAATTGCGCAGCTGTAAAAGGTTCAGCCTGTGCCAACAATGTATCTCCATGTAATTATAAGTAATTACATTGGGCCGTGCCTGTCGTATTGGTTGTAAGGCTGCTGTTACAAACAATTGACACAAGGTGGGGCTGTTGCGCACGCCTTGGGGAAGCACTGTCCATTCATAACGCTGATCAGGTTCAGCTCTGTTTATAGCCGGCAAAGTGAATGCAAACCGCTGTTTGTCGTCTGGGTGCAAGGGAATAGTGAAAAAACAGTCTTTTAAATCTATAATCATCAGAGGCCACTTTTCAGGGAGCATTGCTGGACTAGGCATTCCAGGTTGTAGAGCCCCCATAGCAACCATTTGTTCATTTACAGCCCTTAAATCATGGAGTAAACGGTATTTACCAGATTTCTTCCTGACAACAAATATGGGTGTATTCCAGGGGCTAACAGACAGTTTCAAATGGCCCTGGCAAAGTTGTTGCTGCACTAAATCATGTGCCTGTTGAAGACTTTCCCATTTTAGCGGCCACTGCTTTACCCACACTGGTGATGTTGTTTTCCAGGTTATGGGAATTGGGAAAGCCCAAGCAGTGGCTCCTTCCCCAAAGGGTGGTCGTTTGTGAGGACCATTCCCAACTGGGATAGTAAGTCTCTGCCTATAAGGCAACATACTCCTGTTGGTAACGTAGCCACAGCTAGTACACCATTTACTGTCCGATTGTCCATGGAGACTGTTATTTGGGGGGTACATTTAGCCAGCGTTACCCTCCTACTCCTGTTATGGTAGAACTGCCAGTCTCCAACGGCCACTCTTTTGGCCACACCTCTGGGTCAATAATGCTGGTGTCAGCACCTGTGTCCAAGAGACCCTTTAAGGTAATTGGGTGTCCAAAACATGTCAGAGTAATGTCCCTTCGTGGTCTGGTGGACAGATCAAGTGTGATCATTACCACACCACCAGTGGACCCAAAGCCCCCCGTTCTTGCTTCAGGATGTTGAGGGGCTAAGGGTTTAGCTAGCTGGGGCAGGGGAACTAGTTGGGCCAAACGTTGCCCTGCCTCTATTTTCGTTGGGGGTTGTGACACCTGCAGTATTATTTTTATTTCCCCGTTATAGTCCGCATCCAGAATACCAGGCAGCACAAATAATCCCATAAGAGACACTGATGACCGTCCTATAATCAGTCCCCCAAGTCTTTGTCCCTTTATTATCAATGGTCCATGCACACCTGTAGGTACTGCCATTGGAGCAGTGGTGAGAATGGTAACATCTACTGTGACTGCCAGGTCCAGGCCGAGGCTTCTGGAGGTGGCGGGGTGCGGGTCGCTGGCTGCTGTACAGCTGCTATTTGTGTCCCGGCGCGGCGGCTGGCTGGCGCGCTGGTCTTGTCGTTTCCCGATTTCCTCTGCCAGGCTCCTGTGTTATGGGTATCAGAGCGACACTTCTGACACCATACTCCACTGGCAGGACACTCTTGGCGAAAGTGACCTATTGCTCCACAGCGGTAGCACCTTCCTCGGTCTCTTCTGCCTCGCTTCGGCTGACTTGCTGTAACAGCAGCTTGGAGTGGGGCAAGAGCAGCAAAAACTTGAGCCTGACTACTCTCTGCGTGTTTCTGAAGTGTTTCACCTAGCCCTTTAATAGCCTCGACAATAAATGCCTGAGGCCCAGAGGGTGCAGAGGCTGCTTTCTCTAGAGCCTCTTCTACAGACCAATTAGCTCCCAGGGTGTTAACTAGGTTTTTTGTAGCCTGATTACCATTTTGGAGTATACACTGTTTTAACATAGCTCCTTGCCTATAGAATGGTACTTTAGCTTTTTCTATTCCTTCTACTAGTCGATCTACAAATTCGCCTAATGGTTCTTCTCTACTCTGTTTTATTCCCATATAAATAGGGGTCCCATGTGGATCTTTTACTTTATCCATAGCAGCTCTAGCGAGCTTCATGACCTCTCAACATTTTTCCGGTCCTAACAGAGCCTGTGCCTCTGTCCTTATCCAATTGCCTGTCCCCAGCAATTCATCTAAGGTAACCCCATGTAGAGGATCCCCAGGTTGTCTCTGTGTGGCAACTGACTCCTGCGCTAGGGCTTCCCAGTGGGCTTGAAATAACAAAAGTTGGTGGGGTGTAAACACAAGCTTAGAAATACCCCGACAATCTGCTGGCAACAGCAAATACGTACCCCAGATATAATCCAGCATTTGCCAAGCAGGCTCACTGTTTACCCCATATTGGCTAACAGTGGAGCGCAATTGGGAAAGTAATTTCCAATCAAGGGAAGTCAATTGGGCAGTGACACCTCCTCCCGGTGCAGGATTATATATCACCGGACATGCCATTGAGCTCCCTGCTTCTATCATCTGTGCATCCCCTCGTTCTACTCCTTCTCTAGCTAGTGCATTCCATGCCTCCCTCCGATTCCTGGCTACTACCTCTGTCAAATCTGATTCAACTTTTGGAATAGTTTCATCGCTCTCCCCAGTCCATGGTAATGGACATGAATCTGTCAGCTGACCCGCAGCGACTGGAGGCATTGGGGGAGCCGATGGTACAGAGTCTGCAGCCATCGTGTCCCCTCTGGTGGCACCCGTTTGCCCTGGAGGTAGATGTACTGCTGTACATGCAGGAGGCAAGGGAAAGCCTGACTCTGATGAATACATCAGATTCTTTCCCTGGGCTGCTACTGCCTGCTGAGCTGCTCATTTTTCTATTTGGTGTTGCAGCAGAGCATTGTGTACTGCTCGCCACTGTTTCCCTAACTTCTTAGCTGTTTTATCATCATCTAAACTTGCCTCTCATATCTTATCCCCAAATTTTCACCATTCAGAAAGCTCATGTACTGAATGGGGGTTCATAAAGCACCCCTTAGCATACCCATATGCTAGCAAGCCTGGCAACTCCTTTTTAATATCCATACCCTGGACTTGCCATTTTTCTAATAAATCATATGCTGCTTGCCTCTCCATGTCAGTCAGCGCTGTGCAGCTCCCCAAGGTCTCGGCAGCACGTATCAGCCGGCCCCACCGATGTGAGCACCGGGGCGTGGAAGCGTAATTGCTTCTTTTGCCGTTTTTCAGCTGGCTCCCCCTATGTGAGCACCGGGGCGCAGAAGAGCTTCTTTTTCGCCGTCCCTCTGCTTGCAGGACCTGAACTCCTACTCCTCCAACCGTGGTGCCGTATCACGTATCGGGGTCACCATTTGTTGGATGGATAGAGCCTGATTGATCAACATCGGTTGAGTCAGTCTCCCTCCATCCAACACTGTCCGGGCTCCAGAAGGCGGGCGCTGGATGGAGCACGGCCCCAGGCAGGGCTGTGGCCGGGCCAGCCGCACGGCCGGGGCGGTGGGGGACGGGCCCTCCTCTGCCCACGGCGGGAACCGTGTCCGGACACCCCGTGTGCTCCCTCTGGCACAGAGAGCAGCTCCGGGCCTCCCTCCAGCGGGGCCGCCCCTCCTGGGCAGCGCAAGAAACGAGGCAAAGGGCCCGAACATCCAAGGCTGGACCCCCATTTGCCCACAGGGATTGCCCAGGCCAGGGACAGAAGGGCAGGGACTGGCCTGCAGCACTCAGAGCTGTCCTGAGCCCTGAGCGAGGTGCTCCTCGTGCCCAGAGTGCTTTAGGGTTTTGTCATGCTCTTTTCCTTGCTCTGTCCTAAGCATGTTTCTTTTTGTTTGTTTGTTTGTTTTGTGTGCCTGATTTATCTTGTACTGTAAAGGCACAAAGGAATAGAAACAGCATAGGTGACAATCTTTCTTTTGGTGATTATTGTCTAAGAATAATGAGCAATGCCATGTTTCATCAGCTAAGCCAAGTCTTCTCGGAAACCTCTCTTACCTTTGCATTGCTTTTCATCTTTCCAATCGGAAACCACTGTATCCCAATTCCCAAATTCTTGTATCCCGATCCAGCTGCCTGCACACTATCACCTATAGACAAAACACCTCTTTTATTTTACGTGCCTCAGTATTCCTTGAATAAATGTTATGCTGTGGTTTGTGTACCTTGTACAGAATATCCCCTTGTTTGCCCTCCATTGCTTTCTCTCTTTTCTTCCCTATATTAGTCAGCTTCTCGAAACTCATCTCCCATCCTTCCTTTCTTCCTCCCTCCCATCGGTTTCCAGCTAAGGAAAGCTTTTGGGACCTCTGTTTCCAGATTTTCTCACCGGGCTTCTCTCTTCTTTCCAGCTGGGGAATCAATGTTCTCATCTTTGGTATTTCTTGGTGTCACCAGGTGCTTTTCCAAAGGGCCCTCAGGTGCCCACTTAAGAACTGCTTGAAGTTTTCACACTAAATGAACTCTTTACTGGCCCCCTGGTCTGAAGGTGGTGCCGTGTGGTGCCCGTTCCACCCCAGGGAATGCTTTGGTGTCCTCCCCTCTGCCCCTTTCCTGCCCGGTGGCACTCTGGACTTCCCATCCACCCTTCAGCCTTCCCCTCCCAAACCCTTGTGCTGTAGCCCTGAGGTAACACAGCTTTTCCAGCAAAGGCCTTCAAACCCCTTCTGTAAATGTATTTGCTGAAGGACCACAGGGGGTGGTTCTGCTGAAGGAGAAGTCCAATCTGCCTTCATTTGATGTGGGAAGGAAGGAGCAAAGGAGGCAGGTCTCTCTCTAGAGCTTTGGCAGCTTTGGAGTAGCCCAAAATCTTCCTTTGGTCTCCAAAACAGTTGTAAGAAGGACAGTGTTTTGGCGAGCCAAATATATTTATTTTGGTGTGAATAAATGTACCTTTCCTAACGTTCTTTTCAGAAGCAGCTGAACTGTCGGGTCTGATGCCTCACCAAAAGCGCTTGTTGGCAGCAATACTCACATAGTAAACTCAGCCTGAACAACTGGCTGAATCGTTCAGCAATGGGAATGCACTCACAGTGTCGGGCAACCTTGCCAAGCATCGATAATACCAGGTCAGCCCAGAACACACATTTTGAATAGCTGGGACAGCTCGTCTTTGTGCACTGGTGTTTACAGAGAAGGCAGGGGACAGGACAGGGAGAAAAGGAGGAGTGTCCCATACCAACATCTGGAGACAGCGGGGACTCCAGGGACCTCACTGTCATCTCCAAAAGCGGTAAAACAATGCCTGCTAGGCCGTAATTGCGGCGTGTTTCAGCGTTTCCCTCTCTCTGGCCCGGGCTGGTCGCACCTCCTCCTCCTGCAGCGCTTTGCTCTGGGCAGCTCCGCGGGCTCCACCCAAACCAGCCGCTGGTGCCCTGGGTGCGGTGACCGGAGCCCGCCAGCAACATTGGTCTTGTGGCATCCCCTGCACAGGACAGCTCAGCACGGGCACCTTCCCTTGGAGCCTCTGCCCTTTCCGTGTGCCGTTGTTCTTCCCGGGCAGCTCCAGCAGGGAGCGGCTGATCCGCACAGGTCAGCCCTGAGCGGGGACCATTTCCCTGGAGCCGGGCTGGCTCGATTCACTGTATCAGAGCACCCCCTGCTTTTTCCCTTGCCCCCCAGCAGCGACGGGAATGAGATGCCTGTGATTGTCACGCCCAGGGCGGGTGGAAAACTGCTGCTAACCGAGACCTTAATTAATTTCTTTGCTTTCTTAGGCATAAGTAGCGTACAGAGCAAAGTTACAATGGGTTTTCAGTTAGGAAAAGGGATGTCCTTTAACCACTTTACAGGGGGAAAAAAAAAAAGAGAAAAAATAAACTCTTTCAGCAGTGGTTAGTTAGTGTACAGCTGTGATCAGTGGCAGCTCTGAGGCTTTTGAGCTGGTGGGGATGTCAGCAGAAAATCTGGTATCAGACTGATGTGCGTCTGTGTGTACACACACAGGTCGTGCAGCAGAGACTTAACAGGATAAGAATATTTAGATAACACAAGTTGGAAAACAGAAAATAGGGCTGTTGCCTTCTAGAGAACCTTTTAACTTTCTTCTGTTTACTTTTTTCACTCAGATTTGGCACAGCCATGCCCTACTTGGCAGGCAAGTGTAAGAATTCTGCAGTGGATATTAGAGGATAATTTAGAGGATAGTAGAGGAAAAAAAAATCACTTCTTACATGTGTGAGGTTTTCACACCCTATAAACTGGTCAGTGTTTCCTCTACCATCACACACCACCTCCTTTTTGTGCGTGTCTGCCCTTGCATGTCCCTGCTAAGACAAGGATTTGAACAAAGCTCGTAACACTCTCTGGGTTTGGGATCAACTATTCTGAACATACAAGGCACCCCTGCAGCATCCCTGACTGCCTGCACGCCCTGGGATGGACCTTTACCAGACTGCAGCCTTTCCTGGCAGCTGCTAGAATCCCCTAAGTAGCACTTGTCAAGTTGGAGCAGCAGAGCTGCTAGCATTTTTAGTTTACTAGAATATTTTTCTGGCAATTTCATGTCATCCGGAGTCACTGTGTTCTGGTGGTCAAAGCCCAGCAGGTGAGGATATAAACAAACATGATTCACAAACAGTGGCTTTTCTCTTACCAAACTGCCCTGACAGTTCAGGAGGGTAATGGCTACAGTACTGTCAACAGACCCCACAGATGTGACACTGACCTTTCATTTTCTAGCTCTGGAAACTGTGCTCTGGCATTTCTCAGGTCTTACAAGAAAGTTGTATAGACTTTATTGGTCATCCTTTCTCAAATACATTATTAGCACACCCTCTTCTTAAAAGTCTGTCATTGCCTTTACATAAACATATATTTAACTTTACTCTGCAGTGATAATAATACATATTTGATAGTGTAATAATCCATGAGGAAGTAATAGATTTGCACTTGCCTATACAAACACTGTTTTCCCATGCTGTACATAGGCACTAAGATATGTGTTATTACTAGGGTTTCTTGCAGTTTGTGTCTATCCCTCTGCAACACAAACATCTCATTTACCCAGTCTTAATACATTTTCAATCTGCCCTTCATATGCTTTCTCAAAATTGACATTACATGAAAAGAAACATTGTATCTCAAATTTGTGTGCAACTTTAGATTTTAAAAATATGCTCTTTGACGTAAGGAAGTTAATGAACAAGGCAAATGGAAGTATCAAAGTATTTACCTGGTTAAAAGTTGATGTGGAGACTACTAGTCCTTTATGACGTTCTATCAGTCTGTTAGTTTTACAGGAAACTCTCTTTTTAACTTTGCTGAATGCTTTCCAATAGTATTAAAAGTATCCAAGTATCAAAATAGCAACCATCTAATATTTTGCTATTTAATACCTTTTTTTTTTCAGTAGCAATCATTTTTTGCCATATTGCTCTATATATGAGAAGAACTATCACATGTATATGTGGATAGTTGACAATCTGATAATTGCCTTTTTTAATTTAAATTTCATCACATTAGTCTCCTCTCAGTAGAAAAATCTATAAAACACAATAAGCTGCAGGATACCAATACACCACTTTCTCAGGTATTTCCCCTCTCATCCTTTCCCTATAAATACACACTTTTATGCAGCTGGACAACTGCAGTGTTTAGTAAATAGAACAACACAAAGGCCAACATGCCAATAAAATAAATTAAATCAGGAAACTAATGAAAAAACTATTACTGATCACCATTTTGAGAGCTGAGCAGCACCATGTTAGTACCACAGTAACTGAATTTAGAAACAGTGCATTTCCTTCAGTTGTGGATTTAGTTAAACTCTGGGTTTTATTTAATGTCTGTAAAATTTCTGGTTTTCTAACTCCTTGGCTCGTTTCAGGCAAATTTGACAAGGAAGAAGACTGTAACACAGCACTGAGCTTCATAGCCAAGACAAAAAGTCCACTCAGTAAGAAAAATGGAAGAGTGTCTGAATGCCTCCCTGTAGTGTGGGAAAAGCAGGGAGAAGATGATGTTCAAACAAACCGATCGGGACAAGGTCCAGGCCACACAGCAGCCACCAGCCCGTCCAGTCAAGCCTGCACAGGTGCAGCCCCAGCCCAGCCACAGCACACAACAGCTCTTTCCATCAGCCCACAGGCCAGAAACCCGGTGTGAAAGGGGGAGGGAAGGAGGACAGAAAACAATGCCATTAGAAGACTGGGGAGAAGAAAGAAAGGGCAAGGATTCCCACAGTGCACACGTTTAAGGAAGTGGAGGAGACTGAAGCACTGGGGAAGACAATAACACACACAAGTCACCACAAGACCACCTTACTGACAACTTGGCTTTATTTGGTTAACAGCTTAACAGAATTGTACAAAATTCATCACACACCTCAGTAGAGCGCCCACATACCTGGGGAGAGAGGGAATGGCACAGATCAGCAGAGGGAGAGCCTGCCCTGCAGAAGTCAGCACTGACAAAGCTGCCTGAAAAGGCTGCAGAACATTCCAGTAAATGCCCTGCTTCAGGAGTTTTGTGCAACATCCCACACGGCAATGCATGCACGAGAGGTACCACCCTGGTGAAGGGCAGAAGGGATACTGGTGAGCTGTGACAGTGGAGCTGACAGCACCACAGCTCAGCAACTCCCCTGTGCTATCTAGCAGGCACACTGATGGGACACACTTCCCATTTAATTTCATGAACAGGACCTTGAATATCCTCTCAGTAGTTTATCCTACTTTTCCTGTTCTAGCCAGGGTGGGTCAAAACATGCACCACATTAGTAACAAGGTTTGTCATTCAGTTCCTTATCTTGCATCTCATTATTTCTTTGGCAACAGGAGTTACAGCATTTCCTTTATAAATCAGACACGCTGCAGGGATTGCCAGCCAACATCCATGGCACAGGTAACTGACTGCCAAAGCAAGCTCTCGTGTCCAGGGAAGGCTGTGGGAGGCTGAGAGCCTGTGAACTCTGCTCAGCATCTATGGCACACAACAGGAATAACAGCAGAAACGGCTTTTTGCTGTGCAACAGCTCTGCCACAGACAAAATCACAGTAATGAGGTAAATTGTTCTCTGCCAGCTCCACCATCAGATGCCAGGCCTGCCCACCCCCAACCCTGCACCAGAGAGGTCCTGGGCCAGAGGCTTATTTTAAATACTTACACAGCATTGGAAACATCAGTCTATGCAGTCTCAGCCTGTTCATTTTTTATACAACAATCTGTATAGTAGCATTTCACTCTGGTTGCATACTTTACACAGCTTCAAGAAAAAAATATCATACTACTGAGATAGTAGATGGTTAAAAATGTGCTAACTGGAGATCTAGAATATTTTCAAGTATGCTGAGGTTCAATGCTTTAAGGAATCAAACTACAGATTTGTAAGCATGATAACAGCAGATTATTATTTCACCATGGAAGAATTAGAAGCCTGTTTCAAAGTTTTTATTAATTCAAGTCATAAAAAAGTTACAGCAACTTCAAATATGTACCAAGTGCCATAAAAACACTGTGTTCACTTAGACAGGAAAAAGTCTCATTACAACATCATGGCTACAAAATCATGACTTCCAAAAAACTCCCACAAGGGTAAAATAACCATTTATGCATGTATGCTCCAAAACCCCAGTAACAGCAGTTGTCAACTCATTTCATCATCGATAACAAAAAAATCAGGGAGCAATAGTTAAGTTTTACTTGAGTAAGAATGGGGCATTTAACTCAACTATCGCCACCCGCCTCTGCCTCCGGCTAGCTCTTCTGAGGGCAGCGACCTTCCCTAGCGAGTTGCCTTGAGTAAGGCAGCCTCAGTCCAGGTGGCGCAGGGCACCTCGGCAGATTTCAGCTCTTTTGTCAAGTCCAAGAGTGTCAGTCCGGACAAGGCTCTAGCTGTTGGAGGCTGCTCTTCCTGAGGGGGTTATCCCAAGTGGCACAGAAGGAAACCCAGGAGCCAGGGATGGTCTTCGGGAGGCTTCTTTACTTCATCTCCGCCGACGGGCCAAAGACCCCAAAGGGCTCAACTGTCAGGGTTTTATGCACCTACCAAAGGGGGTGGGGTTTTACCAACAGCCAATGGGGTTACAAACTGAGGAAATGGACCAATCAGGGAGAACATTAGTAAAGAAATGAGGGGATCGAAACTTGGACCACTCAAGGGAAGGATACAGAACTGACCAACCAGGGAACAGAACTGGGGTAGCCAATCCATGGCTGGGGGGTGCTCATGCTCTGTCTGCTCTCCAAGACGGAGTGCAGGGTGCATGACCCTTTCAATGTCCTCTTCAGAGGCAGGGGCCTCCACGCTCAACAAACAGTAAAAGTAGTTGAATGGTTACCACTCTTGGCTGTTAAGAGTTTTAACAATCATTAAGTGAGCACAGTTGCCTCCCTTTCAAGAGGAAACTTTTAAGACTTAAGATCCATGCCTCCAATGCTTTTGTTGTCATCTTCCTTGAATCTGGCTTGTCTTCAGTTGATTTAGTTAAACATTCAGTTCTCTATGCATTTCATTACTTTCATTATTTTCATTAGTTTGACTATTTTCATTAGTTTGACTATTTTCATTAGTTTGACTATTTTCATTAATTTGATTATTTTCATTAGTTTGACTATTTTCATTAATTTGATTATTTTCATTATTTTGATTATTTTCATTATTTTGATTATTTTCATTATTTTGATTATTTTCATTAATTTCTTTCATTTCATTAATGAAATTAATTTCATTAATTTGATTAATTTCCTTAATTTCCTTCATTTCCATCATTTCATTAATTCCGTTCATTTCCTTTGTTTCCTTAATTCCGTTCTTTTCCTTCATCTGGAGGAGGGAAGGTAGAGGGAGATCAACATCTGTGCTACTTCTAACCTTCAAGAGTCAGTAAGTCATTGGGACTTCACAGCCCAGATTTTCATTAGCAAATGGATTTGATGCAGCACTAACAGAAACAACCACGACAAAGCCACCAGATTAAAAAAGAAAAAGAAAACAAAAGCACGACTTAGGGTACATGCAGGAAGCAGACAACACTATTTAGCTACAAGATTGTTTGGATTCCTTCACAAAAGGCTCCACACTTGGCCCTGAAGCACCATTTGCTATTCCATTGGAAAGCAGCTCTTGAAGGGAAACTGGAAGACCCAGGCAAACACCTCAGTAAAGGTCTTAGTCACAGAACTAGACTATCAGCACTTCCTGTGGATTGCAGGCCCTCTGCTATACATATGTAAAATAGAACTCGCAGGAAAACCGAACCCCACCCCCCCACAGCCCTGGGAAAAGCAGCAGATCACCAGCTGCCTTTGAAACTAGTGCAGAACTACACCGAGGTGAATCTAGCTACGGAATTTGAATACTTTCAGTCTCCTTGAACACATCTGAAGCACCCAAAGGGAGTTTTTAACCTACAGCAAGCTTGGGAGTTTCTGGATTCTGGTCAACCTCCTCCCCACACAAGCACCACAAACAGAAATTAATTACCTCAGATTTCTTGTTTTTCTTTTTCTTCATCCATCTCCAAATCTGTAAGAGAAGGATGCAATCTATTTTAAGTCTCGATATACAAGTAACTTCATCTGGTTTTGACTTTAAAAACACAAGACTTGAAGCTGTCCGTTCCCCATCCTTCAGAAGTGAGGTGGGTACAAAGGAGATTGTCTGTCACTCTGAACTGCTTTAAACCAGGAGATACTTTGTTCACCTCTGTGAATTGCCCCCAGCACTTGTTCTCCGGGTGACACCCTTCAGCTGTAACCTGAAACAGCGGCAGTGTGCCCATCACCAATTTCCCATCTCCCAAGTCTGAAGAAGCAACCAATTCACAAAGGGAGACTTTCCATCAGAATCCAAACATGTACCTTGTGGCTTCCCAAATTGTGCCAGTACCGCTCTGCTTGGCGGCTTTATTAGAACTTACCAGAACAACAATTGCAGCCACTATTAGTGCCAGTACAGGGCCAGCAACAAGGCTGAGAGTGAGAGACTTCATGGAAGACTCCGGTGCTATTTCACCAACACAGTACGCCTGTGTAATTTTAGCTATCTTCACCGGTTCATTGTCAATGCTGATGTTTATCCCGGCATTATTATGAAAGATGGACTGACTTTTCACCTAAAACAGACAGGAAAAGAGAGACTTGCTAGTTCACATTGTAGGAAGGCATTTATCTCATCACAGGAATAATTCACCTTGCCTTAGCCAGTTCACAGCCAGACTCCCAAGAGCAGTGCAAGACACACGCCCGGCCTCTGGCAGACTTTACCCGTGACACACTTACATCTTTCTCAAATTTGTGGGCCACATCTGCTATATCCACATCTCCAACTGATTTGTCTAAGGAATTTTGCTTCAAATCAATAGTAATGTAAGGCTTTTCATACTGCAATAAAAACATAGTGTGGTATTAAGAAGGAGGTCCTTTAAATCCAGCTATCAAACATTCACCAAACATTATGATCCAGTTCATGAACTTGCATCCTGGATCAAGTTTATGGTTTTTGAACTCAAGCCAACTGTTTACAGTAGGATTTAAATTCCACTTTTTCAGCAAAGCAAAGAAGTTATCTACAGACTGAGGAGAGCAGTGTAGTTTCTCAGCATTTCTGTTCAGATACAGCTATTTGCTAACTGCTCGCTATTTTGAGAGCTTCTACTGGAACCAATGCAGTATTGCATTAGTCAAATACGAGTTTTTAAAGCTATAACAAAACAAAGTTCTCATTCTCTACTAAACATTATGTGCCTCTTACCTTAATATTTATGTTGCGGCGAGGCAGCTGATAACGACTGGTAAATGTATCCATTAAATTTCTGCAAAGATAGAAAGCCATGGCTGTTAAAAACAGTATTATTTCACACATATCATTTGAGGAGTAGGGAAGACCAGTGTAATTGTTTCCTTCTGCAGTCTCTGTGCTGGGTGGACCTCAGCCAGCAGCCAGACCCTCACCTAGTCTCTCACTCACTTCCCCTGAGCAGGATCGGAAAGAGAATCAGAAGGGAAAAAGCAAGGGGAAAAAAACCCAAACCAAACCAAAACAACCCTCATCAGTTCAAATAAAGACAGTCTGGTAAGTGAAAGGGCT
Source organism: Zosterops lateralis (assembly GCF_965231275.1). Taxonomy (NCBI): domain Eukaryota; kingdom Metazoa; phylum Chordata; class Aves; order Passeriformes; family Zosteropidae; genus Zosterops; species Zosterops lateralis. Next base: position 15,145,778 of record NC_139764.1, read on the forward strand.
GGGTGGGGGAAATATAAAACCTCAAGTGATGTCAAAGCAATCAGTCATCACTGACAGATCAATGTCCAGCCAACCTCTGAGCAATGGCTACTTGGGAAAAGACTTTCCCCCAGATTTATGGTTGAACATGGCACTATACAATACAGACTACCTGTTCAGTCAATTCAGGTCAGCCCTCTCCCCTTCCCAGCCTCTTGCCCATCCCCAACCTACTCCCTGGGGCAGAGTCAGAGTTTGAGAAGGCCTTGACATTATCTCAGTGCTGCTCAGCAGTAGGTAAAACACCGGTGAATTAATCAACACCATTTTGGTCACTGGTCAAAAACGCAGCACCACACCAACTGCTACCGAGAAAATTAACCCCATCCCAACCAAACCCAGTGCACTCTCTTCATACTAGAGTTCAATCTGCCCCTAACAGTGAAAATGCACTAACTGTAAAATAAATACTTGTGTTAGACAAGAGTTTTATTGTGAAGAGTTCAGAAGAAGAGCTAGAGGACAGAAGCTTTTGTTCTGGAAAGGAGGTGATCTAAAAGATACAAGTACACTTTTAACGAAATTTAAAAATAAAAAAAAGAGGCTAAACTCAGTTTTCCCCTGCTGCTCCTATGTAGTCCTTCTGGCATTTTTTTCAGCTTAGTTTCTGAACAGTTTCATCCATTATCTTCCATTTCTTTTCGTACATTGATTTGAGGGGGGGAGGGAAACTAGCAATCCATTTTACATGGAAGGGAATCTCTTTAGCAGTTGATTTGTTTCCAATACAAATTAAAGCAACTCTATGAAGAATCTGCAACTTGCTTCAAAATGTCTTACAAACGAGTTCACAAGTCTGACGATGCTTTTAGCAACTGTTTAGAAATACAATAAATATGCAGTATGACATGCAGACACCAGCATGACATATTACTATCATCACTTACTTCTCTATAGATTCAGCATTCAGAGGAGCATTTCTCGCAGCATGTTTCAGCTTCATTTCGATGGACCTGAAGTACAATGAATATTCTTGAAGTACATGCATATGAAACATACCCAAAAAATCTAACCCCGGGCTAAAACGACAGAACAGTGAGACATAACCAAGGCAAGCCTTCAATGTCCCCTTGCTTCTGAAGAAAAAACCCAGCAGTAACAAAGTGTTGATTGCTCCATCTTCATTCATCCCCAGTGCATCATTCACGCGAGGCAGAGCCTCATACAGGAATGTTTTCATGTCACAGCACACCCTGCTGAAAGACTTACATCGTTCTGACTAATTGACTGCCCTCTGAGTCTGCAACATGTTCATCAGTTCTTCTAACTCCAGCTGCGTTCACACACCAACAGGTGGTTCCATTGTACTCCTTGGTCTTGAAAGCACCAGCATAATCACACTCAGGATCATAGAGGCCATCGGTATCTTCAAATGCATCTTTGGGTTTCTCACGATGGCCCGATTTTGAGCCCATCACTTCTGCTTCCACCAGCAGGCATTTTGAAGTCACTAGAAATAACCAGAGAATCGCGTTACGCAGCATCAGACCACGCACGTCCAAAACAGAGCTCTGAGTCCGTACAAACACAAGGCGACATCAGCAGCAACCAGATTCATGGAAGAGCAGATGTCTAATGTGCAGGTGGTGCATAAAATCAATACAACTGGGGTATGTCAGCCTCTCAAGGCAAAGGCCTAACAAGTCCAGCCTTAGGACTCGCAGCTCCCATTTCTCACAGCCAGAGGGCTGCTCACAACTTAGCTGAGCTTGAACCCAGAGTGAGGCCTTGTCACAAGGCTCTTTCCCTCTAGATTTGTAGGAAAAGTGAGGATATGTGCCTGCAAGGAAGCTAAACACTCATCTTCCAAGAAATTCTGGCCACCAAAGTACAAATATTGAGGAGGAGGCGTGAGCCTACATCAGTACAGGCAGAGAATGCTTATCTTCCAACACCGCTTGACCTGGAAGACCAGGAAGAAGGACTCCTTCCTTGCCTCCATTGTCTGCTGGGAACTCACTGGTGATTCTCACATATTCCCCAGTGTGTTTCCGTGCCACCACCAGCCGTGCCCATTGCTCACCAAAGGGGTTGTCCGAAGAGATGCTGGAGCAGACGCCTTTGTAGTTGCAGCACTTGTTGTCCAACTCCCAGTTTGTGATACAGTTGTTATTCTCCTGGCAGACACAGGCTGCAAGGGAAGCGGGGCCGTGAGCCGGGCACCGCCACCCGCGCTCTGCCCCTGGACAAAGCCGCCCCTCTCGGGCCGGGCGGGGCGTGCCCGCAGCCCCTGCTCTCCCTTCCTCCCTCCCTTCCCCGGTGAGGGCTCTCCGCGCAGCCCCGGCTCTCCCCTGGGGGCGAGGACAAAGGGGCGCCGTCGGGGCCGGGCTCTCCTGCCCCCGGAGAACGGGACGGGGGAACGGTGTCACCATTTGGGGCACGGGGCACCCAGCGGGGCGGGGCGGCCCCACCGAGAGCGGGGGCCGGGAGGGGGTCCCGGGCCCGGGCGGCTCGGCCAGGAGAGGGGCGCAGGCACTCACCGTTCTGGGCGCTGGCATTGGCAAAGAGAAAGTCTTCACACTGCTCAAGATTTCCTGGAGAACACTATTTAGAAAAAGAAAAATACCTTTTTAAAGGTGTGTTACACACATTCTTTCTTTCAAAGTAACAACTGATAAAAGTCAGTGCTGAACAGTCCATTCATATAAAATGCACAGCAATTCTATTTTTTCAACCATTTGAATTTTACATATCACCTACACAGAGGAAAGCACTTCAGGTTTCCTTTATTTCTAACCTATGGCAAGGACACACAGCAAGCCCTTTCAGCTTGGAGCACTAGAAAATACAGTGATATGTATAACAGCTATATTGCCGTTTGCCGCCGGGAGGGAAGACACAACAACCATTGTGATTGAATAGGTGCTTCCGATTTATTCTGTGTTAGTGCACACATTTATACATTCTCTAAGCAGCTCATTAGTTAGGCATACACATAACTTTATGATTGGTTGGCAATCTAAATGCTATATTTGCATTTTATCTAGTTTCGTTCTCATCCTCCCTTATTCTGCTGACGGTAGGCATCCTGTCTATTGTATAACTTGTTACTTAAAGCCAGGCTGACCTTGCCTAAGTGTTCTCTGATGCAGAACTTCCCATGCCTAGGAGTTCTCTAATGTAAGGCCATCCAGACCTTTATCCTGCAACCACATCTCCACACAGCTATATAACCAATACATAACAATCAGGTGTGATTCTTCATCATCAGTCCCGTAAAATACTAAAACTCCAAGAAGGAAAAAGCTATGGGTTTTCTCTTCCTTTCATCCCACAATTATAAAGAAAGGCTGAAAATTGTACCTGGTGAGCTAAATACCAGTCATTTTCCTTCACAGATTTGCTCCCTGCTTTGTTCTTGTAAACTTCAATTCTGTAATGATGAACCAGAAGCAGGTCCCTCATAAAGGATTCAAAGTCCGCTTTATTAAGCACAACACTCTCAAGCTTCTGAGTTCCTAAAGAAAAAACAAACCAAAAAACACACAATAATTATGAGATACCTAAATTTGTTCATAAAGCTCATTCTCTTATTTTCTGTAATACAATCCCCGGGAACAGCCATCAGAAGACACTGTCTTAATATCCAAAAAGCAAACGTAGAATCCATGACACAACACAAACCCACAACACTGAACTGGTTAATACTAATGAAGAAAGCACATAACCTCTCCAAATAAAAACAACATTCAATTCCTGATTTCACTTTATCAGTATGTCAATATATACAATATATTGTTCCTCTCACAATGTCCTTGACTTGGGTTACTAATTAATATTTCACACATTTTGCTCTAATGACCATTAGAAGTCTGCTACAGGTTCCCTTCTGGACAACATCTTTTCTTCCCTGCACAAGCAGCTTCTGTTGACAGACAAGACTGCCCCTCTATTCACACTCACACAGCACTTGTGCCAAGACTTTTCCCTTTTATCATCATTTATCCAGTAAAAACAACAGATCATCAAAAAAATTAACAGTTTACATTAAAACCTAACTTAGAAAGTGCCTAATTGACAGATTTCTGGACTTTTGCTCCTGTACATCCAAGCAGATGGTGCAGCTGAACAAATTCAATTCCACGCAGCTGCCCAGGGGAGCAACACCACTTCTACCTCCCCATCTCCAGCAGCAGCCTGCTCACAGAACCAGGAAATTCCACTGCTGAGCAAACTGGGGGTTCAGCTGAGCACACTGAGCTTTCTGCCAGCCTGGCAAGTGGAACTAACTCAGACTGGTGTCGGACACATTGCAGTTGGATGACACAACAAGCACCAGGGACTATCACATCCCTCTTCCAGCAGCATGCTTTAATCACACCTGAGGCTCTTCCCTCCTTCCACATGAAAGATGTTAAACAGCAAACTCCCACACCCACAGGAACTTATGGGTTTAGTTAGAACAGGACTTTCTGAAACAGGTAAAAAATCTAATTCTTCCTAATTATGTTC